>NC_057800.1:84232323-84568377 GCF_018294505.1 Triticum aestivum
CTCTCTCTCTCTCTCTCTCTCTCTCTCTCTCTGTGTGTTTCCTTCTGTTTCCGTGCTCCCCGATTCTGCCCTTTCACCGTTTCTTAAATTTTCGGAGATCCATAACTTTGATTGGGCTGAAATTTTGACACGATTTTTATCCGGATACTGGCTTTCTTGCAGCGAAGGAAGGGCACCAACTGCCTTACGGAGTGGCCATGAGGGCCCAGGGCGCGCCCTACCCCCTGGGTCGCGCCCGTCACCCTCATGGGCCCCTTGGGCATCGTCTCGCGTTGATTCCAATTCCCAAAATTCACATATATTCCAAAAAATCTCTGTAAGTTTTTATCCCGTTTGGACTCCGTTTGATATGGATTTTTTGCGAAACAAAAAACATGCAACAAACATGAACTGGCACTGGGCACATGATCAATATGTTAGTCCCAAAATAGTATAAAAAGTTGTCAAAAGTATGTAAAAGTTGTAGAATATTGGCATGGAACAATCAGAAATTATAGATACGACGGAGACGTATTAGCATCCCCAAGCTTAATTCATGCTCGTCCTTGAGTAGGTAAATGATAAAAAAGATAATTTATGATGTGGAATGCTACCTAGCATAATCTTGATCATGTAATATAATCATGTCATAAATGTTAAGACATGAGTGATTCAAAGCAATAGTCTATCATTTGACATTAAGACAATAATAGTTTAAGCATACTAATAAAACAATCATGTCTTCTCAAAATAACATGGCCAAAGAAAGTTATCCCTACAAAATCATATGGTCTGGCTATGCTCCATCTTCATCACACAAAATATTCAAATCATGCACAACCCCGATGACAAGCCAAGCAATTGTTTCATACTTTTGATATTCTCAAACCTTTTGAACTTTCACACAATACATGAGCGTGAGCCATGGATATAGCACTATAGGTGGAATAGAATATGATGATGGGGGTTGTGTGGAGAAGACAAAAAGGGAGAAAGTCTCACATCGACGCGGCTAATCAACGGGCTATGGAGATGCCCATCAATTGATGTCAATGCGAGGAGTAGGGATTGCCATGCAATAAATGCACTAGAGCTATAAGTGTATGAAAGCTCAAACCGAAACTAAGTGGGTGTGCATCCAACTTGCTTGCTCATGAAGACCTAGGGCACTTGAGGAAGCCCATTGTTGGAATATACAAGCCAAGTTCTATAATGAAAATTCCCACTAGTATATGAAAGTGATAACTCAAGAGACTCTCTATATGAAGAACATGGTGCTACTCTGAAGCACAAGTGTGGTAAAAGGATAGTAACATTGTCCCTTCTCTTTTTTCTCTCATTTATTTTTTTATTTTATTTTTTTTGTAGGCTTCTTTGGCCTCTCTCTTTTTTGGGGGGCTTCTCTGGCCACTTTTATTTTGATAACCTCACATGGGACAATGTTCTAATAATGATGATCATCACACTTTTATTTACTTACAACTCAATATTACAACTCGATACTAGAACAAAGATATGACTCTATATGAGTGCCTCCGGCGGTGTACCGAGATGTGCAATGATCTAGCGTGGCAATGAAATCAAAAAACGGACAAGCCATGAAAACATCATGCTAGCTATCTTACGATCATGCAAAGCAATATGACAATAAATGATCAAGTCATGTATATGATGATGATGGAAGTTGCATGGCAATATATCTCAGAATGGCTATGAAAATGCCATGATAGGTAGGTATGGTGGCTGTTTTTAGGAAGATATAAGGAGGCTTATGTGTGATAGAGTGTATCATATCACGGGGTTTGGATGCACCGGCGAAGTTTGCACCGACTCTCAAGGTGAGAAAGGGCAATGCAAGGTATCGAAGAGGCTAGCAATGATGGAAGGGTGAGAGTGCGTATAATCCATGGACTCAACATTAGTCATAAACAACTCACATACTTATTGCGAAAATCTATTAGTCATCAAAACAAAGTACTACGCGCATGCTCCTAGGGGGATAGATTGGTAGGAAAAGACCATTGCTCGTCCCCGACCGCCACTCATAAGGAAGACAATCAATAAATACCTCATGCTCCAACTTTGTTACATAACGGTTCACCATACGTGCATGCTATGGGAATTACAAACTTCAACACAAGTATTTCTACGATCCACAACTACCCACTAGCATGACTATAATAGCACCATCTTTATATCGCAAAACTATTGCAAGGAATCAAACATATCATATTCAGTGATCTACAAGTTTTATGTAGGGTTTAATGACTAACCATGTGAATGACCAATTCCTGTCAACTCTCTAAATAGATATAAGTGAAGCAAGAGAGTTCAATTCTTTCTACAAAAGATATGCCCATGCTCTAACAAATATAAGTGAAGCAAAATAGCATTCTACAAGTGGCGGTTTTATATGTGTAGGGAAACAGGTAATCCAAACTTCAAATGATACAAGCGAAGAACATGAAGCATTCTATAAAGCCATACTCAAAAGATATAAGTGAAGTGAAAAGAGCATTCTACAAATCAACCATGGACTATCTCATACCAGCATGGTGCATCAAAGAAAATTGAAAACTAAATGCAAAATACGCTCCAAGATTTGCACATATCACATGAACGAAACGAAACCGAAAACATACTGATACTTGTTGAAGAAAGATGGGATACCTTTCGGGGCATCCCCAAGCTTAGATGCTTGAGTCTCCTTGAATATTTACTTGGGGTGCCTTGAAAATCCCCAAGCTTGAGATCTTGCCTCTCCTCCTTCTCCTCATATCGAGACCTCCTCAATCCTTGATCACTTCATCCACACAAAACTCAACAGAAAGTTCGATAAGATCCGTTAGTATAATAAAGCAAATTACTACTCGAAGTACTGTTGCAAACCAATTCATATTTTGTTTTTGCATTGTAGCTACTATAATATAACTTTTCCATGGCTTAATCCACTGATAGAAATCGATAGTTTCATCAAAACAAGCAAACAATGCATCAAAACAGAATCTATCTTAAACAGGACAGTCTGTAGTAATCTGAACATTAACCATACTTCTGGTACTCCAATTTTTTTGAAAAATAGGAAAAATAAACAATTTGTATAGAAAGACAGTGCAAAAAGTTTTAGAACCGTTTGACGTTCCAGTAAAAAAAATGTAAAATCGTGCACTACAACCAAAGTTTCTGTTTCGCACCGCACAAACCAATAATGTAAACATCCTAAATGCAAATCTTGGCACATTATTTTTATAATACAATGGAATTGTACAAGGGGATAATTATTTTTGTTGAAAAGTTTCTGTAATCAAGATTCACAAAGTTTCTGTGAGCATGAACAAAGTTCAAGGAGCTCCCTCACTTAAACAATGCTTGTCTCTCTCACTTTCACTTTCCTTTTTGAAAAGTTTTGGGTTCCCCTTTTTATTTTTTTGTTTTTAAACTCTATAAAAGCACTCAGCAAAATATTAGTCTCTTCTCGGACAGCGGAGACTTTCTCAATGAATTCATCAATATCATAATTGTATTTATAATTCTCATAGCAATATTTAAGGATAGCTAAATTTTCGGGTCTATAAACTAAATCATCAAAATCTTCAAACTCTTTAAACAAAGATTCAATTTCACAAGCACCCTTAAAAGCAACAAATTCTTCTATTCGTTCCACATCATAGTAATCATATATACCATTAGCATAAGAAGCTAAGGTTTCATTATCATTAAATTTGCATAAAAAGGGAAGGTGTGGAGCCTTCATCCTAGAGCAACAAGCATAATCATATCTCAAGCATAGTTGCCGAGCATACCAATGCAACATATAAATTTGATCCCATAATAGTTTCCCTTTTTGAGTCAAGCGATAATCCCTAAAGTATTCACGTTGATCCAACGTGTCTCCCATTATATAATTGAATGGGGTTTTCTCAGGATTATTAAAGTAGTGCATAATATCTTTCACATAATGAGCATCGAGGGTTTTAGGAGGTTCCCCATCTCCATGAGTAGCAAGTAAACCTATTTTTTTGGTATTTCGTGTTCCTTATCCATAACTAAAGATAGAGAACAACTTAGAACAGCAAATAAAATCGACTTAGTGATAAAGAAAACAAGCACACACGAGAATATTCACCCCGCGCTATTCCTCCCTGGCAACGGCGCCAGAAAAAGGTCTTGATAACCCACAAGTAAAGGGGATCAATTGTAGCCTCTTTTGATAAGTAAGAGTGTCGAACCCAACGAGGAGCTAAAGGTAGAACAAATATTCCCTCAAGTTCTATCGACCACCGATACAACTCTACGCACGCTTAACGTTCGCCTTACCTAGAACAAGTATGAAACTAGAAGTACTTTGTAGGTGTTCTAGGCTAGGTTTTCAAGATAATAAAGAGCATGTAAATAAAATCTAGGGGCTGTTTAGATAAAGACACAACTAAATTAGTTTCAGTAGAGAGCTTTTTGTCACGAGAAAGTTATTTGTCCCTAGACAATCGATAACTAGACCGGTAATCATTATTGCAATTTTATTTGAGGGAGAGGCATAAGCTAACATACTTTCTCTTCTTGGATCATATGCACTTATGATTGGAACTCTAACAAGCATCCGCAACTACTAAAGATCATTAAGGTAAAATCCAACCATAACATTATAAGGCATCAAGTCCTCTTTACTCCCATACGCAAACAACCTACTTACTCGGGTCTGTGCTTCTGTCACTCACGCCACCCACCATAAGCAAATCATGAACATATTGCAAACCCTACATTGGGGATCCCTCACGCATGCGCGACACGGAGAGCACCATAGGACAACACCAATAATAAAACATGCAACTCAAACCAATCACGATCATCAATTAACCCATAGGACAAAACAGATCTACTCAAACATCATAGGATAGCCATACATCATTGGGAAATAATATATAGCATTGAGCACCATGTTTAAGTAGAGATTACAGCGGGTAAAAGAGGGGTTACTGATATGTCTCCAACGTATCTATAATTTTTGATTGTTCCATGCTATTATATTATCTGTTTTGGATGTTAATGGGCTTTATTTTACACTTTTATATTATTTTTGGGACTAACCTACTAACCCAAGGCCTAGTGCAAATTGCTATTTTTTTTGCCTATTTCAGTGTTTCGCAGAAAAGGAATATCAAACGGAATCCAAATGGAATGAAATCTTCGGAAGAGCTATTTTTTGGAACAAACATGATCCAGAGGACTTGGAGTGGACGTCAAGCAATCAACGAGGAGTGCACGAGGTAGGGGGCGCGCCCTCCCCCCTCGTGGCTCAACCGGCCTACTTCTTCCTCCTATATATACTCATACCCCCTGAAAACATACATGAGCACCACGAAACCCTATTTCCACCGCCACAACCTTCTGTACCCAAGAGATCCCATCTTGGGGCCTTTTATGGAGCTCCGCCGGAGGGGACATCGATCACGGAGGGCCTCTACATCAACTCCATGGCCCCTCCGATGATGTGTGAGTAGTTTAATTCAGACCTTCGGGTCCATAGTTATTAGCTAGATGGCTTCTTCTCTCTCTTTTAATCTCAACACAAAGTTCTCCTTGATCTTCTTAGAGATCTACTCGATGTAACTCTTTTTGCGGTGTGTTTGTCAAGATTCGATGAATTGTGGGTTTATGATCAAGTCTATCTATGAGCAATATTTGATTCTTCTCTGAAATCTTTTATGTATGATTGGTTATCTTTGCAAGTCTCTTCGAATTATTAGTTTGGGTTGGCCTACTAGATTGATCTTTCTTGCAATGGGAGAAGTGCTTAGCTTTGGGTTCAATCTTGCGGTGCACGATCCCAGTGACAGAAAGGGAAACGACACATATTGCATTGTTGCCATCGAGGATAAAAAGATGAGGTTTATATCATATTTCTTGAGTTTATCCCTCTACATCATGTCATCTTACCTAATGCGTTACTCTGTTCTTATGAACTTAATACTCTAGATGCATGCTGGATAGCGGTCGATGTGTGGAGTAATAGTAGTAGATGCAGGCATGAGCCGGTCTACTTGTCACGGACGCGATGCCTATATACATGATCATGCCTAGATATTCTCATAATTATTCGCTTTTCTATCAATTCCTCGATAGTAATTTGTTCACCCACCGTAATACTTATGCTATCTTGAGAGAAGCCACTTGTGAAACCTATGGCCCCCGGGTCTATTCTCCATTATATTAATCCTCCATTAATAAGCTATTTCTATTACCTTTTATTTTGCAATCTTTACTTTTAATCTTTATCATAAAAATACCAAAAATGTTATCATATCATCTCTATTAGATCTCACTCTCATAAGTGACCGTGAAGGGAGTGACAACCCCTTTATCGCGTTGGTTGCGAGGTTCTTATTTTTGTGTGTAGGTACGAGGGACTTGCATGTGGCCTCCTACTGGATTGATACCTTGGTTCTCAAAAACTGAGGGAAATACTTACGCTACTTTGCTGCATCACCCTTTCCTCTTCAAGGGAAAACCAACGCAATGCTCAAGAGGTAGCAAGAAGGATTTCCGGCGCCGTTGCTAGGGAGTCTACGCACAAGTCAAGACATACCAAGTACCCATCACAAACTCTTATCCCTCGCATTACATTATTTGCCATTTGCCTCTCGTTTTCCTCTCCCCCACTTCACCCTTGCCGTTTTATTCGCCCTCTTTTTTTGTTCCCCTTCTCTTTTCTAGTTCGTCTCTTTTTGCTTGTTTCTTGCTTGCTTGTGTGTTGGATTGCTTGCTTGTCACGATGGCTCAAGATAATACTAAATTATGTGATTTTTCCAATACCAACAATAATGATTTTATTAGCACTCTGATTGCTCCTCTTACCGATGCTGAATCTTGTGAAATTAATGCTGCTTTGCTGAATCTTGTCATGAAAGATCCGTTTTCCGGCCTTCCTAGTGAAGATGCCGCTACCCATCTAAACAACTTTGTTTATTTATGTGATATGCAAAAGAAGAAAGATGTGGATAATGATATTGTTAAACTGAAGCTATTCCCATTTTCTCTTAGAGATCGTGCTAAAACTTGGTTTTCGTCTTTGCCTAAAATAGTATCGATTCACGGAATAAGTGTAAAGATGCTTTTATCTCTAAGTATTTTCCTCCCGGTAAGATAATCACTCTTAGAAACGATATTATTAATTTTAAGCAACATGATCATGAACATGTTGCACAAGCCTGGGAGAGGATGAAATTAATGATACGTAATTGCCCCACACATGGTTTGAATCTTTGGATGATTATACAATTTTTTTATGCTGGATTGAACTTTGCTTCTAGAAATCTTTTAGATTCGGCCGCGGGAGGCACTTTTATGGAAATCACTTTAGGAGAAGCTACTAAACTCCTAGATAATATTATGCTTAATTATTCTCAATGGCATACTGAAAGATCTACTAATAAAAAGGTGCATGCTATAGAAGAAATTAATGTTTTGAGTGGAAAGATAGATGCACTTATGAATTTTTTTGCTAATAAGAGTGTGCCTTATGATCCTAATGATATGCCTTTATCTACTTTGATTTAGAATAATAATGAATCTATGGATGTGAATTTTGTTGGTAGGAACAATTTTGGTAATAACACGTATAGAGGTAATTTTAATCCTAGACCGTTTCCTAGTAATTCCTCTAATAATTATGGTAATTCCTACAACAATTCTTATGGAAATTATAATAAGATGCCCTCTGATTTTGAATCTAATATTAAAGAATTTATTAGTTCGCAAAAGAGTTTCAATGCTTTGATTGAAGAAATTTTTTCTAAGATTGATGAGTTGGCTAGGAACGTGGATAGAATTTCTCTTGATGTTGATCCTTTGAAACTTAGATCTATTGCACCTAATCATGATATCAATGAGTCTCTCAAAGCTCTGAGAATTTCCATTGATGAGTGCAAAGAAAGAACCGCTAGGATGCGTGCTAAAAAAGATTGCTTTGTGAAAGCGTGTTCTTCTAGTTTCCATGATAATAATGATGAAGATCTAAAAGTTATTGATGTCTCCCCTATTAAATCTTTGTTTTGCAATATGAATTTTGATAATGATGGGACTGGAGATGAGTCAACTTTAGTTAGAAGGCGTCCCAATGATTCAGAGTTTTTAGATCTTGATGCAAAAATTGATAAAAGTGGGATTGGAGAGGTCAAAACTTTACATAGCAATTGTCGGTGTCAAAACCGGCGGATCTCGGGTAGGGGGTCCCAAACCGTGCGTCAAGGACGGATGGTAACAGGAGACAAGGGACACGATGTTTTTACCCAGGTTCGGGCCCTCTCGATGGAGGTAATACCCTACTCCTGCTTGATTAATATTGATGATATGGGTAGTACAAGAGTAGATCTACCACGAGATCAAGGAGGCTAAACCCTAGAAGCTAGCCTATGGTATGATTGTTGTGTATGGAGTTGATTGCCTACGGACTACAACCCTCCGGTTTATATAGACACCGGATAGGGTTAGGGTTACATAGAGTCGGTTACAATGGTAGGAGATCTTGAATATCCGCATCGCCAAGCTTGCCTTCCACGCCAAGGAAAGTCCCATCCGGACGGGGGACGAAGTCTTCAATATTGTATCTTCATAGTCCAGGAGTCCGGCTGAAGGTATAGTCCAGCTACCCGAACACCCCCTAATCCAGGACTCCCTCAGTAGCCCCTGAACCAGGCTTCAATGATGACGAGTCCGGCGCGCAAATTGTCTTCGGCATTGCAAGGCGGGTTCCTCCCCCAAGTCCTTCATAGAAGATTGTAAACACCAAGAGTAGTGTCCGGTTCTGAAAAATAAGCTTCCACATATTGCCATAGAGAGAATAATATTAACACAAATCAAATCTGCTGACATATTCCACAGTGCATCATCACACTACAGCCAAGTCCTTCACTCGAATCGTTTTCACTTTTCCACCTCAGCGTGTTTTGCGAGGCGGTTTCCTTGGCACGTCTTATCAAAGCAGAGACCGTGTACCCCCCTTTACGGGATTCTCATCAATACGGACGTGGGTAACCCAACCGCACCACTTATCACGACGCTTGGGAGGCAAGCAAGTTTTACTAGGCAGGTGGGGACGTACAACCGCATCCGCCCATATAAGGGGACAAGAATCCACCTTTTTACCTACGCCTTCTTCCTCCTTTACCTATCCATCTCCCGCGCACCCGAGCTCCAGCGCCCAAGCCCGCACTTCCCACCTCAACCTTCTCCAGCAATGTCCGGAGCGGGAGGCAAGTGGATGGTCTCCTCCGCCACGGAGGGCAAAGTCAAGAAGCTAAGGAAGGCTGGATACCTATCCAAGGACATTACGCACCGGCTTCCCGAAGAGGGGCAGCTTCTCCCCACCCCAAGGCCCCATGAGAGGGTAGTATTTCTCCCCCACTTCCTCCGCAGACTGGGTTTTCCACTCCACCCATTTGTCCGGGGGCTCATGTTCTACTACAGCCTGGATTTCCACGATCTGGCCCAGAACTTCATCCTCAACATCTCGGCGTTTATCGTCGTGTGTGAGGCTTTCCTTCGCGCCCGCCCTCATTTCGGCCTCTGGCTCAAGACCTTCAACGTCAAGCCCAAGGTGGTGCGCGGCAGCCAGGCGGAGTGCGGAGGCGCCATGGCGGGCAAGATGGCCAACGTGCCATGGTTCGAGGGCTCTTTTGTGGAGACCCTAAAGGGATGGTAATCCGGGTGGTTTTACATCACCGAGCCATGCGATCCGAACTGGATCGCAACCCCCGAGTTCTGATCCGGACCCCACGCGGCTTATGTCCTGGAAAGACACGGGCCTGTCGTGGGGTGACGAAAAAGAGGTGACCGGATTGCAAACATGCATCCAGTCCCTGGTGAACAAGCCAATCCGGCTTGTTCATGTAATCCAGGTTATGCTCGTCCGCCGGATCCTCCTGTGCCAACAACGGGATTTTAATCTATGGGAGTTCGACCCGGCGCAGCACCAAACCCTTAGCAGGCTCTTCGACACGACGTACGAAGATGCCTGGAAGGTGCTATTCAAGGGCGCCGAGGCTCCCGCATCCGCTTCCGAGGACCGCGGATACAGCTCGCAGCGTCACGCTAGCGAGGTAAGCTATCTTCACCTTGTACAGGATGTTAAGCTTTTTTCATAGTTTGACTCTATGCGGGATCTAAACTCCCTTACCTTTGACAGGCTTGGCGACCGATATCCGGACCGATTAACTGTCCGGCTCCGCTGCCCGAAGACCCAGCCCCAGCTCTACTAGCGAAGCTGCTGGTTCCGGCGCCTTATGTGGTGCCGGAGAAGAAGGCCAAGAAGAAGAAGACCACGGGGACTCGAAAGAGTGCCCGTAACATGGTGTTGTCGGACTCGTCATCCGACGAGTCCGAGACGCCCTCTTCCCGTGAAAACGAGGAGGAGGAAGAAGAAAACTCCCCCCAAGCGGAGGGAGGAGAGAAGAGGAAGGCCGCCCAAACGGGGGAGGCCGAGGGGTCTAGGAAAAGGAAGACCCCTCTGCCGGACTACGCCCCCAACGCCGAAGAGGGCAAAGAAGAGTGGACAAACAGGGCCAAGCGTCCGGCGAAATCATAAGTTCGGATATCAGAATAACTCATGATGTTCCTTTGTTGCACAGCTTTCCCTAATGTCGAACGTAGTTATGCAGTCCGCCCCGGGCCGAATTCGACGAATCGTCGGGCGGCTCCCTGGACTCATCGGACGTGAACTTAGTTCCGCCCGCTGTCTCTCCCCGCACTGCAGACGATGCCGAAGTGGCGTCGTGACAAACTCCGGGGCAGGAGGAGGTGGTCCTGGAGGAGCCGCAAGGCACCCTCCCAAACTCCAGGAGTGAAGGGGACAAGGCCCCCCAGGGCTCCAAGTCCGGCTTTGAGCCGGACACCGTGCCGGAATCTTCAACAGTTCCGGACCGCGGTGGGCGAACTCCTTCTAAGAGGAGCGAGCCTTCTAAGCCAGCGGCCTCCGTCCAACGGGAGGTGCCGGACAATCTACTGGAGGTGCTTGACGGCACCTCCATCGACGAGGGGCACCATACTATTATGAGTACGGTGATCCAGAGGGTTCAGTCCGCCAAGAGCGGACTGACTGAAGCTTGCGCTAGCCTTCTGACAGGCTTCGAGGTAAGTAAAAATATGTCAAAATATTACCGCATAGACAGTAGCCCCTGATGCTCTGTTTGGCATTCGAAAAGAAAAGCCTAATAGAGGATCTATTAAATTTCGCAGGAGTCTAACAATAAAGAGTAAATATGCATATGCAGGCTTCGCTGCTATCCACCGACGCACTGACTGCGGAGGTGGGTGTCCTGAAACAGGACCTCGGGCGGACCGAGCAAGAGCTCGGCCTTGCCAAGCGGTAGCTCGAGGAGAAAGAAGGTAAGAAATACCTTACAGAAAAAGGTGCCTATAAAAAGACGTGATTGCAAAAAATAACAGGATTGTACTGATTATTGTAGGGGCCACGACTGAGGTGGCGACCCTCAAGCAGGCGCTATCTGAGGCCGAAAAGAAAACGGCTGCGGAGCGCACCGAGCGAGAGAGACTTGGGGCTCAGGTTGGCGAGGTGCAGCAAGAGCTTCAGGCTCTCATGAAAAAACATGAGAGTTTGGAGCTTGAGTCAAAGGCACAAGCATCCGAGCTCGCGGCGGCCCTTGAGACTGCCAAGTCTGCCAAGGCCGAAGCCCAAAAGGCCCTCCGAGAGTTGGAGGAGATGAGGAAGATAGCAGCGGGTAAGGCATTCTTTATGCAAAGCAGAAATATAAAAGTAAACTACTTGTTACTTACCCAAATCCGGAGCTCTCCAGGGGCATTCGCAGATCTTCCCCGCAGCGTATCTGACGCCGCCGCATTCTACCAAGCTGAAGAGGGCAACTCGACGGAGAAGGTGTTCTGGTCTCAGTATTCTGAGGCCGGACACCCTATGCCCTTGAGCGACCAGCTGAAACAGCTGGTTGAGCTCCATAAGGCGGCCGAACAGGCCATGAAGGGCTTGATAGTTCGGCTGTGGCCCGGAGAGGCCCTGCCTGGGAGCTATTTCGGGTTGGTGCGGCGGCTAGTGGAGGCATGTCCGAGGCTCGAGGTCATCAAGCGCTCCGTCTGCATCGAAGGTGCCCGTCGGGCCCTTGCCCGTGCAAAGGTGCACTGGGGGAAGCTGGACGGTGAGAAGCTTGTGAAGGACGGGCCGCCGCCGGGGAAGGAGCATCGCAAGCCCGAGAACTATTACAAGGATGTTCTTGCAGGTGCCCGCCTTGTGGCGGATGAATGTACCAGGGATGTAATTTTTGAATGAACTCGCTCGTGTTTATCCTGTGCACTGAAAACTTGTTCATATGCGCTAAGCAATGCTTATTGAATTTAAAATATTATTTTCTGTGCGGCCGTTTATCAAAAATTGGGAGATGGCCAATCGTCGGCTTCTGCCCCCATGCCACTAGTGCTGGGGTGTTCGGGATAAACCTGAGCGCTCTTTTTCCCATGGTTGGGTCCTTCGAGGGAGGCGCTCAGCACAACGAACCAGACAATCGGACTATAATGCTTGAACACTCTCACCTAGCCATAGAACTTTATAATTTTAAATTTTGGCGAAGCCCCTAGTTCGGAAGACCGAGTTCGGGGCGCTATCCACGCCTTGGCCGGACAAAGCCAGCTCCTCGCTCGAAGCGGCATAAGTCTTTAGGGACTCGAAAAACCTCTTGAACAGCGACCGGTCTCTCGCCTCATCATGACAGTCAGTTTTAGCTTTCTCCACTGAGGTGCTTAACCCAGCTGAACCGGGGCACAATCGCAGTGGTTCTCCTAGTGCTACCATAGCCGATATAGCGGAACGTAAGGCACCAAAACATAGGAGCTGGGCAAACCCAACTATTGAGCCAAATCATGATTCGGAGCCGATGCATATAGTGCTATAAGTTCGGTGTGCCGCACTTGTGAAAGTGTACGGACTTCTCACACCATAATGAGGGGTACTAAAGCCCCTGGCGTGTTTGCCGTACCATGGTGTATGGGTGCGATCATGTCATTTAATAAACATATATATAAAAAGAGGATAATGCAAAAAAATAGACAAAAAGCTATGCATTGTTTATAGAGAGGCTATTTATCAAAGCCGAACGATACAAGTAGTGCGATAAGCAAAAAGATATTGGACTATTTAACATGTCCTGATCAGGGGCAGGCCGTGGAATTGTATTCAAAACAGGTATACCGCTCGTAACAGAGACCACCTGGGAGTTCCATAATGCGGCATGGCTTGTCTGCCTCCCTGGATCTTGCATCGTTTGTGCGGAAGTCGAATTGCCGAACAGCTCGTCCGAAGTATGGAGTCCTGAAAGTAAGGAAAAATTAAAAAAAGAATCCGGCAGCCCCTAGTACGTTTTAAGCCGTATTTTGGGCGTGCCGTTATTGTGCCCCTTCCCCTGTGCCCATGGTATTTCAAGGGCGTAGTTATGTATGCGAGGTACTGGTTTCGCTATGTCGCGAAAGCTGGGGTTGGGGCCGCATTGCTACGCTTGCTCAGAGTGTGCCAGGTGGTCCTACGGTGGGTTACTCCGGGCGCACTTGGCAGTGTCTGGCTTTTTAATGGCCGGACTGGAGAATTGCCTAAGAAGGCTACTTTGTACCTCCGCTGCGAGAGCCGTCGTATGCTCCTCCGTACGGAGGGAGCGTTCGGTGTTTCCATTGACCGTAATTACTCCTCGAGGGCCTGGCATCTTGAGCTTGAGATATGCGTAGTGCGGCACCGCATTGAACTTTGCGAATGTGGTTCGTCCGAGCAGGGCGTGATAGCCACTGCGAAACGGGACTATATCGAAGATTAACTCTTCGCTTCGGAAATTGTCCGGGGATTACTGAGCCTGTACAGTTGGCTTCTACACCTAGTATAACGCCTTTAAAGGTCGTTCTTGTGGGCTTAATCCTTGAGGGATCTATGCCCATTTTCCGCACTGTATCCTGATAAAGCAGGTTCAAGCTACTGCCACCATCCATGAGGACTCTTGTGAGATGAAATCTGTCAATGATTGGGTCGAGAACCAATGCGGCGAAGCCGCCATGACGGATGCTAGTGGGATGGTCCCTTCGATCAAAAGTGATCGGGCAGGAGGACCATGGGTTGAACTTTGGGGCGACTGGCTCCATCGCGTATATGTCCCGTAGCGCACGCTTCCGCTCCCGCTTGGGAATGTGGGTTGCGTATATCATGTTCACCGTCCGCACTTGTGGGGGAAAGCCCTTCTGTCCATTGTTGTTCGGCGGCTTGGGCTCCTCGTCGTCGCTGTGCAGCCCCTTGTCTCTGTTTTCGGCCCTTAACTTGCCTGCCTGCTTGAACACCCAACAATCCCTGTTAGTGTGATTGGCTGGCCATTCGGGGGTGCCATGTATCTGGCACAAGTGATCGAGTATTCGGTCCAAACTGGACGGGCCCTGAGTATTCTTTTTGAATGGCTTTTTCCGCTGGCCGGATTTATAGCCTTTGAATCCGGCATTGACTGTCGTGTCTTCATTGCTGTTGCTGTTAACGCGGCGTTTTTGCTTATTCTGACGTGTCCTGCCACTTTTGTCCTTGGTATCCAAATTACCAGGGTTCTTTGATAAGTTGTTACTGCGAGCTAGCCAGCGGTCTTCTCCCACGCAAAAGCGGGTCATGAGTGTCGTGAGGGATGCCATGGATTTCGGCTTTTCCTGTCCCAGGTGCCGGGCAAGCCACTCGTCGCGGATGTTATGCTTGAAGGCTGCTAGGGCCTCTGCGTCCGGACAGTCGACTATCTGGTTTTTCTTTGTTAGGAACCGTGTCCAAAATTGTCTGGCCGATTCCTCTGGCTGCTGAATTATGTGGCTTAAGTCGTCGGCATACAGCGGTCGCACGTAAGTGCCCTGGAAGTTGTCGAGGAATGCGGCTTCCAGGTCCTCCCAAGAACCGATTGAGTTTGCTGGCAAGCTGTTAAGCCAATGCTGGGCCGGTCCTTTAAGTTTGAGCGGGAGGTATTTGATGGCGTGTAGATCATCGCCACGTGCCATGTGGATGTGAAGGAGATAATCCTCGATCCATACCGCCGGATCTGTTGTGCCATCATATGATTCGATGTTTACGGGTTTGAAACCCTCTGGGATTTTATGATCCATTACTTCATTCGTGAAGCATAGCGGGTGTGCGGCGCCTCTATACTGGGCTATATCACGACGCAGCTCGGAAGAGCTATGTCTATTGTGTTCGGCCCGGCCGGATTTGTTGTATCCGGCTTGAAGATCATTGTCACATGCCGTAGGGCGCCTGCGCGATCCGTAGATCGATCTTGTTTGTCTTGCCTTATCCTCCAGTACGTCTCGCAGGTCGGGCGCATTTTCCCGTGCCTTAGTTGAGCGGCGTCGGGGCATGGCTTGGGTGGAGGGCCAAGAGGCCTCTCTGTCGCGGCCGCGAGGTGGCCGGTCTGCCATGTCATGCGCTGGTGATGTAGGTGCTTCCTCCTCTGATCGGGGTAGCGGCCTGCGCTTCGGGTAACTCTTGGAGGGGCGTTCGAGTTCATACTCTTCGGCCGCAAGGACTTCAGTCCATCTGTCAGCTAGCAAATCTTGGGCAGCTCTAAGCTGTTGCTGCTTTTTCTTGAGGCTGCTTGCCGTGGCTAAAAGCCTGCGTTTAAAACGCTCTTGTTCGGCGGGGTCTGATGGTATGACGAATTCGTCGTCATCGAGGCTTGCCTCGTCTTCGGAGGGAGGCGTATAGTTATCATCCTCGACCTCTCAATCTGCCGCTCTCTCATGAGGGCTGGCTTCTCCATCTTCCTGTGCCGAATCTTGCTGAGGTGGGTGTTCTTTGGCGCTATCTGGGGTAGTATTATCTCCCGTGCCGGAATCACCGTTTTTGCTTTGGCGGGATTTAGAGCGGCGCCGCTGACGCCGGCGCTTTGGCTGTTTCTTGGGGGCGTCATCCCCCACTGTTCCATCGCCATCTCCATCTTTTGGAGTATCCACCATATATATGTCATATGACGAGGTGGCCTTCCAGCACCCTACAGGTGCTGGTTCCTGTTCGTCTCCTACATCGTCGTCCATGCCGTTGATGTCTTCGGAGCTGAGGTCAAGCATGTCGGTTAGATCGTCGACAGTGGCTACAAAGTGGGTGGTGGGTGGGCTTTGAATTTCCTCATCGTCCGTATCCCACCCTTGCTGACCGTAGTCCGCCCAGGGCTCTCCTGATAAAGAGAGAGATTTAAGAGAATTTAGTATGTCGCCAAAAGGAGAATGCTGAAAGATGTCTGCGGCGGTGAACTCCATTATCGGCGCCCAATCAGATTCGATTGGCAGGGGCGCGGGGGGTTCAGAGTCCGGGGAGGAGTCCGGATCCTCGGAGTCACGGGTCGTGCAGAGTGCAGGGCTAGCGTTCGGCTCGATCGCTTTCGGGATTGCAGCCCCCGAGGTGACGTCCAACCGCTCATCCTCAATTGGCTCAATAGGCTCCGAGTTAGGGGTCGAAACCGATGCGCGTGCGGCCTCCAGGACACTGTCCGGGGGCAGAGCTAGATCATGCCACTCAAGATAGTGCGGTGCGCTTGGCCGTGGCTTGAGCCCGTTGAAGATCAAGTCTCCGCGGATGTCAGCCATGTAGTTTAAGCTTCCAAACCTGACTTGATGGCCAGGGGCGTAGCTTTCGATCTGCTCCAGGTGGCTGAGCGAATTGGCCCGTAGAGCAAAGCCGCCGAAGACGAAGATCTGTCCGGGGAGCAAAGTCTCACCCTGGACCGCATCATTGTTGATGATAAAAGGAGCCATCGGGCCTAAAGGTGACGACACAGAGGAACTCTCAATGAAAGAACCAATGTCGGTGTCAAAACCGGCGGATCTCGGGTAGGGGGTCCCGAACTGTGCGTCAAGGCCGGATGGTAATAGGAGACAAGGGACACGATGTTTTTACCCAGGTTCGGGCCCTCTCGATGGAGGTAATACCCTACTCCTGCTTGATTAATATTGATGATATGGGTAGTACAAGAGTAGATCTACCACGAGATCAAGGAGGCTAAACCCTAGAAGCTAGCCTATGGTATGATTGTTGTGTATGGAGTTGATTGCCTATGGACTACAACCCTCCGGTTTATATAGACACCGGATAGGATTAGGGTTACATAGAGTCGGTTACAATGGTAGGAGATCTTGAATATCCGCATCGCCAAGCTTGCCTTCCACGCCAAGGAAAGTCCCATCCGGACACGGGACAAAGTCATCAATCTTGTATCTTCATAGTCCAGGAGTCCGGCTGAAGGTATAGTCCGGCTACCCGAACACCCCCTAATCCAGGACTCCCTCAGCAATGAACCCACTATCTTGGATTTCAAGGAATTTAATTATGATAATTGCTCTTTGATAGATTGTATTTCCTTGTTGCAATCCGTGCTAAATTCTCCGCATGCTTATAGTCAAAATAAAGCTTTTACTAAACATATTGTTGATGCTTTAATGCAATCTTATGAAGAAAAGCTTGAATTGGAAGTTTCTATCCCTAGAAAACTTTATGATGAGTGGGAAACTACTAATAAAATTAAAATTAAAGATCATGAATGCTTTGCTTTATGTGATTTGGGTGCTAGTGTTTCCACGATTCCTAAAGCTTTGTGTGATTTGCTAGGTTTCCGTGAATTTGATGATTGTTCTTTAAACTTGCATCTTGCATATTCCACCATTAAGAAACCTATGGGAAGAATTAATGATATTCTTATTGTTGCAAATAGGAATTATGTGCCCGTAGATTTCACTGTTCTTGATATGGATTGCAATCCTTCATGTCCTATTATTCTTGGTAGACCTTTCCTTAGAACGATTGGTGCAATTATTGATATGAAAGAAGCGAATATTAGATTCCAATTTCCGTTAAGGAAGGGCATGGAACACTTTTCTAGAAATAAAATTAAATTACCTTATTAATATATTATGAGAGACACTTATGGATTGCATACCAAAGATGACAATACCTAGATCTATCCTTGCTTTTATGCCTAGCTAGGGGCGTTAAACGATAGCGCTTGTTGGGAGGCAACCCAATTTTATTTTCGTTTCTTGCTTTTGATTCTGTTTAGTAATAAATAATTCATCTAGCCTCTGTTTATATGTGGTTTTATGCTTTTAATTAGTGTTTGTGCCAAGTAGAACCTTTGGGAAGACTTGGAGGAAGTCTTTGCGATCTTGCTGTAAAAAACAGAAACTTTAGCGCTCACGAGATTCGCTGCCATTTTTTACTGGAGAGCGCCATTTAGCTAATTCTTTTTGCAGATGATCAATAGATAAATTACTCACGTCCAGAAATTTATTTTAGAATTTTTGGGGTTCCATAAGTATTCGAAACCTACATATTACTACAAACTGTTCTATTTTTGACAGATTCTGTTTTTGACAGATTCTGTTTTTTGTGTGTTGTTTGCTTATTTTGATGAATCTATGGCTAGTAATAGAGTTTATGAACCATACAAAAGTTGGAATACAGTAGGTTTAACACCAATATAAATAAAGAATGAGTTCATTACAGTACCTTGAAGTAGTTGTTTTTTTTCTTTTACTAACGGAGCTCATGATATTCTCTTTTAAGTTTTGTGTTGTGAAGTTTTCAAGTTTTGGGTAAAGATTTGATGGATTATGGAACAAGGAGAGGCAAGAGCCTAAGCTTGGGGATGCCCAAAGCACCCCAAGGTAAAATCCAAGGACAACCAAAAGCCTAAGCTTGGGGATGCCCCGGAAGGCATCCCCTCTTTCGTCTTCGTCCATCGGTAACTTTACTTGGAGCTATATTTTTATTCACCACATGATATGTGTTTTGCTTGGAGCGTCTTGTATGATTTGAGTCTTTGATTTTTAGTTTACCACAATCATACTTGCTGTACACACCTTTTGGGAGAGACACACATGAATTGGAACTTATTAGAATACTCTATGTGCTTCACTTATCCCTTTTGAGCTAGATAATTTTGCTCTAGTGCTTCGCTTATATCTGTTACAGAACGGTGGTGGTTTTGTTTTGTAGAAATTATTGATCTCTCATGCTTCACTTATCTTATTTTCAGAGTCCTTTAAATCAGCATGGTAATTTGCTTTGGTTATGAATTTAGTCCTAATATGATAGGCATCCAAGATCGGTATAATAAAAACTATCATAGAAAGTGCATTGAATACTATGAGAAGTTTCATACTTGATGATTGTTTTGAGATATGATGGTGGTAATATTAGAGTATGCTAGTTGAGTAGTTGTGAATTTGAGAAATACTTGTTCTAAAGTTTGTGATTCCCGTAGCATGCACGTATGGTGAACCGTTATGTGATGAAGTCGGAGCATGATTTATTTATTGATTGTCTTCCTTATGAGTGGCGGTCGGGGACGAGCGATGGTATTTTCCTACCAATCTATCCCCCTAGGAGCATGCGCGTAGTACTTTGTTTCGATAACTAATAAATTTTTGCAATAAGTATATGAGTTCTTTATGACTAATGTTAAGTCCATGGACTATACGCACTCTCACCCTTCCACCATCGATATCCTCTCTAGTACCGCGCAACTTTCGCCGGTACCATAAACCCACCATATACCTTCCTCAAAACAGCCACCATACCTACCTATTATGGCATTTCCATAGCCATTCCGAGATATATTGCCATGCAACTTTCCACCGTTCCGTTATTATGACACGCTTCATCATTGTCATATTGCTTCGCATGATCATGTAGTTGACATCGTATTTGTGGCAAAGCCACCATTCATAATTCTTTCATACATGTCACTCATGAGTCATTATCCCGGTACACCGCCGGAGGCATTCACATAGAGTCATATTTTGTTCTAAGAATTGAGTTGTAAGTAAATAAAGTGTGATGATCATCATTATTAGAGCATTGTCCCAAGTGAGGAAAGGATGATGGAGACGATGATTCCCCCACAAGTCGGGATGAGACTCCGGACGAAAAAAAGAGGCCATAAAAAAGAGAAAAGAAGGACCAAATAAAAAAAGAGAAAAAGAGAGAAGGGACAATGTTACTATCCTTTTTCCACACTTGTGCTTCAAAGTAGCACCATGATCTTCATGATAGAGAGTCTCATATGTTATCACTTTCATATACTAGTGGGAATTTTACATTATAGAACTTGGCTTGTATATTCCAATGATGGGCTTCCTCAAATGCCCTAGGTCTTCGTGAGCGAGCAAGTTGGATGCACACCCACTTAGTTTCTTTTTGAGCTTTCATACACGTATAGCTCTAGTGCATCAGTTGCATGGCAATCCCTACTCACTCACATTGATATCTATTGATGGGCATCTCCATAGCCCATTGATATGCCTAGTTGATGTGAGACTATCTTCTCCTTTTTGTCTTCTCCACAACCACCATTCTATTCCACATATAGTGCTATGTCCATGGCTCACGCTCATGTATTGCGTGAAGATTGAAAAAGTTTGAGAACATCAAAAGTATGAAACAATTGCTTGGCTTGTCATCAGGGTGGTGCATGATTTAAATACTTTGTGTGGTGAAGATAGAGCATAGCCAAACTACATGATTTTGTAGGGATAACTTTCTTTGGCCATGTTATTTTGAGAAGACATAATTGCTTAGTTAGTATGCTTGAAGTATTATTATTGTTATGTCAGCATTAAACTTTTGTCTTGAATCTTTCGGATCTGGATATACATGCCACAATAAAGAAAAATGCATTGAAGATTATGCTAGGTAGCATTCCACATCAAAAATTCTGTTTTTATCATTTACCTACTCGGGGACGAGCAGGAATTAAGCTTGGGGATGCTTGATATGTCTCCAACGTATCTATAATTTTTGATTTTTCCATGCTATTATATTATCTGTTTTGGATGTTAATGGGCTTTATTTTACACTTCTATATTATTTTTGGGACTAACCTACTAACCCAAGGCCCAGTGCAAATTGTTGTTTTTTGCCTCTTTCAGTGTTTCGTAGAAAAGGAATATCAAATGGAATCCAAACAGAATAAAACCTTCGGGAGAGTTATTTTTGGAACAAACGTGATCCAAAGGACTTGGAGTGGACGTCAAGCAATCAACAAGGAGTCCACGAGGCAGGGGGCGCGCCTACCCTCCTGGGCGTGCCCTCCCCCCTCGTGGCTCAACCGACCTACTTCTTCCTCTTATATATACTCATATACCCTGAAAACATCCAGGAGCACCACGAAACCCTATTTCCACCGCCGTAACCATCTGTACCCAAGAGATCCCATCTTAGGGCCTTTTCCGGAGCTCCGCCGGAGGGGGCATCGACCGCGGAGGGCCTCTACATCAACTCCATGGCCCCTCCGATGATGTGTGAGTAGTTTACTTCAGACCTTTGGGTCCATAGTTATTAGCTAGATGTGTTCTTCTCTCTCTTTGAATCTCAATACAAAGTTCTCCTCGATCTTCTTGGAGATCTATTCGATGTAACTCTTTTTGCGGTGTGTTTGTCGAGATCCGATGAATTGTGGGTTTATGATCAAGTCTATCTATGAACAATACTTGATTCTTCTCTGAAATCTTTTATGTATGATTGGTTATCTTTGCAAGTCTCTTCGAATTATCAGTTTGGTTTGGCCTACTGGATTGATCTTTCTTGCAATGGGAGAAGTGCTTAGCTTTGGGTTCAATCTTGCGGTGCTCGATCCCAGTGACAGAAAGGGAAACGACATGTATTGTATTGTTGCCATCGAGGATAAAAATATGGGTTTATATCATATTGCTTGAGCTTATCCCTCTACATCATGTCATATTACCTAATGCGTTACTCTGTTCTTATGAACTTAATACTCTAGATGCATGCTGGATAGCGGTCGATGTGTGGAGTAATAGTAGTAGATGCAGGCAGGAGTCGGTCTACTTGTCACGGACGTGATGCCTATATACATGATCATGCCTAGATATTCTCATAATTATTCGCTTCTCTATCAATTGCTCGACAATAATTTGTTCACCCGCCATAATACTTATACTATCTTGAGAGAAGCCACTAGTGAAACCTATGACCCCCCAGGTCTATTCTCCATTATATTAATCTTCCGTTAACAAGATATTTCTATTGCCTTTTATTTTGCAATCTTTACATTTAATCTTTATCATAAAAATACCAAAAATATTATGTTATCATCTCTATCAGATCTCACCCTCGTAAGTGACCTGAGGGGATTGACAACCCCTTTATCGCGTTGGTTGCGAGGTTCTTATTTGTTTGTGTAGGTACGAGGGACTTGCGTGTGGCCTCCTACTGGATTGATACCTTGGTTCTCAAACACTGAGGGAAATACTTACGCTACTTTGCTGCATCGCTCTTTCCTCTTCAAGGGAAAACCAACGCAGTGCTCAAGAGGTAGCAGTTACACCGCTGCATAGAGGGGGGAAGAGTTGGTGATGATGGCGGTGAAGTTGTTGGTGTAGATCATTGTCGCGATGATGGCCCCGGCGGTGTTCCAGCGCCACCGGGAGAGAGGGGGAGATTGCCCCCCTTCTTCTTCTTCTTCCTTGACCTTCCCCCTAGATGGGATAAGGGTTTCCCCTCTGGTCCATGGCCTCCATGGCGGCCGAGGGGTGTGAGACCCTCCAAGATTGGATCTCTCTCTCTCTCTCTATCTCTCTCTCTCTCTCTGTGTGTGTGTGTGTGTGTGTGTGTGTGTGTGTGTGTTTCCTTCTGTTTCTGTGCTCCCTGGTTCTGCCCTTTCACCGTTTCTTAAATTCCCAGAGATCCGTAACTCTAATTGGGCTGAAATTTTGACACGAATTTTATCCGGATATTGGCTTTCTTGCGGCGAAAGAAGGGCACCAACCACCTTACAGAGTGGCCACGAGGGCCCATAGTGTGCCCTACCCCCTGGGCGTGCCCCTCACCCTCGTGGGCCCCTCGGGCATCGTCTCGCGTTGATTCCACTTCCCAAAATTCACATATATTCCAAAAAAATATGTGTAAGTTTTTATCCCGTTTGGACTCCGTTTGATATGGATTTTCTGTGAAACAAAAAACGTGCAACAAACAGGAACTGGCACTGGGCAGTGGATCAATATGTTAGTCCCAAAAATAGTATAAAAAGTTGCCAAAAGTATGTAAAAGTTGTAGAATATTGGCATGGAACAATCAGAAATTATAGATACAACAGAGACGTATCAACCACCCCTCCTCCCCTCCTTTATATACAGGGGCGGGGGCACCCCAAAGGCACATCAATTGTTCTCTTAGCCATGTGCGGTGCCTGTCGGTGTCAAAACCGGCAGATCTCGGGTAGGGATCCCGAACTGTGCGTCTAGGATCGATGGTAACAGGAGACGGGGGACATGATGTTTACCCAGGTTCGGGCCCTCTCTATGGAGGTAAAACCCTACATCCTGCTTCATTGATATTGATGAATATGGGTGTTACAAGAGTTGATCTACCACGAGATCGTAATGGCTAAACCCTAGAAGTCTAGCCTATGTGGGTATGGTAATGAGTATATGTGATGTCCTTTCCGGACTATCCCCTTCGGTTTATATAGACACCGAGGGGATCTAGGGTTTACATGGAGTCGGTTACATAAGAAGGAATCTTTGGTCGCTGAGCTTGCCTTCCATGCCAAGTAGAGTCCAATCCGGACACAGTGCATTCTTCGGCTTCATGTCTTCACAGCCCATCAGTCCGGCCCATGGATAACAGGCCGGACGCCCGAGGACCCCTTAGTCCAGGACTCCCTCAGTAGCCCCTGAACCTGGCTTCAATGACGAGGAGTCCGACGCGTAGATTTGTCTTCGGCATTGCAAGGCGGGTTCCATCCTTCCGAATTCCAGAATTGTCTTCGGACGAAGTAAGTATATCTTGACCTGTTACGTACACCATACACAACCACAGAGAGAATATAATATTTGCACAAATCTAATATGTTGACTTCTTTTTTCCAACACGACATCATGTCTGTCCGGTTATAATTTCGAACCATTTTTCTTCTGCCCTCCCACGCTTCGAGACGCGGCTGCTATTGGCACGTCTTGTCGAAACAGAGATCATGCCCCCTTATTGCGGGATTCTCATCAATGCGGGCATGGGTAACTCAACCATGCCGTTTATACAGTCCTAGGGAACAGGCAAATCCTAAGGAGAGTGAGGAGGCATTTAATATTTGTTGCCTTTATAAGGGGATAAGGATTCCCTCTTCCTCTCCTCACGCTCTCTCTCTCTGTCTCCGCCTTTCTGATCTCAAGCTCCAACGCCCAAGTTCCCATCTCCTCTCCACTCAAGCAAACATGTCCGGATCTGGTGGTCAGGGCAAGTGGATGGTCTCCTCCGTCAAGGAGGAGGACATTACTAAGCTCCGGGCGGCCGGATATTTGGCGAAAGAGATCGTCCATTGCCTGCCAACCGAGGGACAAGTCGTCCCCATGTCGGAGCCCACAGAGAGGGTAGTATTCATCCTCCATTTCTTCCGTGGGCTAGGGTTTCCACTCCACCCTTTCGTTTGCGGGCTGATGTAATACTACGGGATAGCTTTCCATGATCTATCCCTGAATTCTTTCCTCAACATCTCGGCGTTTATCGTCGTGTGCGAGGCCTTCCTCCGCATCCATCCCCACTTCGGGCTATGGCTGAAAATCTTCAACGTGAAGCTGAAGGTGGTGGAGGGACAGGACGCGCAGTGCGGAGGGGCCATGGGGAGCAAGCTATCCATTGTTTCATGGCCCAAAGGCACCTTTGTGGAGATAGTAAAGGAGTGGCAGAAGCAGTGGTTCTATATTACAGAACCTCGCGGCACCACCTGGGCCGCAGCTGCTGAATGCTCCAGCGCTCCCATGCGACTCACCTCCTGGGTCGAGAAGAGTCCAAACTGGTGTGCACCTGACAAGCTGATAGCGCTGCAGATGCACGTTCAAAGCATGGTGACCAAGGACATCAAGCTCGTTGACGTTATCCAGGTGATGCTAATCCGCCGGATTCTTCCGTGTCAGCCCCGCAGCTGCCCTTTATGGGAATTCAATTCGAAGAAGCACCAGACACTAAAAAGGCTCTTCGATACTTCTCACGAAGGGGTCTGGAAGTTGCTCTTTAAGGGCAACGAGAAGCCATCGACCATGGACTCAGACCGATCACAATTGTAACCGCCCCGCCAGCGAGGTATGTTACTTTTGATGTACTCCCAACTTAAATGTTTCGAGGATGATGTCTGAGATTTTAGTATTGCTTCCTCAGGACTGGGTGGAGAGGGCGAAGCGGATCCAGTGTCTGGCTCCGTTGCCCGAAGAACCAGTCATCCCGCGCCTGGCGAGGATGCTGGTGCCGGCGCCATATACGGCGCCAGAGAAGAAGGCCAAGGGGAAGACCAAGGGGGCCAAGAGTGGCCCCGTCGCAAGGGCACTTTGGACGCGACGTCCAAAGACGACGAGGCCCATTCCTCTACCCCTAAGGAAAATGACGAGTAAGAGGAGGAGGAGGAGGGAAACAACCCTCCTCCCGAGGAGAGGAAGAAGAAGAGGGTGGCCTCGACACATCTGGAGGTGAAAGCGTCCAAAAAGGGGAAGGGCGCCCTAGCGGTCAACACCGCGTGGGACGCTGATAGTAGTCCGAAACGTCACCCCCGTACTAGGCCCCAGGCCGCTTCGTAAGTGACATGGCTTATTCATGCGCATATCGGCCCTTTCTTTTTATTATTCTAACATGGTTAATCCACACTATTGCAGTCTGGCCCGTGACCTTATCCAGCAATCCTCATCTGGAGGTTCGTTGGCTCCGTCGAAGATGGCGAGCATGTCGCCACCGCCTGCTTACTCCCGCGGGGCCAGGGACGACACCGAAGTGTCATCCCGGAGGACCGCGCCGAGGGGAGGAGCCCAGGACGTTGTCCGGGAGGCACCACAAGGCGGGACCTCCACTGCCGGACACACGGGGGAGTCAGTCCCCAAGGAGACTGGAAAAGAGGGCCGTATCCAGTTCGGCCTTCAGCCGAATATGATTCCGGAGACCAATATGGCTCCGGAGTCGAGCGAGCAGCCCCCTTTGAAGGAGGAGGTGCGTTGCCTCCACCGGTGGCTCCTGTCCATCCAGGAGCGCCAGATGACCTAATGGGGGCGCTACGAAGCGCCTTCGTCGTCGACGAGCACCGTATCCTTATGGGTGCGATGATTGAGAAGGTTCAATCCGCTCCGCGGACTGAATGAAGCCTGCAGTAGCCTGTTAACAGGTTTTGAGGTAAGAAAGAGAAAAACCCCGTATAGTCCGTAGCCCCTGGGACACTGTCCGGTGTTTGGCGAGTATGACCGGACAGGGGATCAATCCTTAATTATAAGAGGCTGGCTGAATATGTATTGATAAGCAGGCGTCCCAGTTGGCCGCGACCTCGCATGCTGCCGAGGTCTCCGAGCTGAAGCGGAGGCTAGAGCGGACCGAGAACGAGATCGACGAGGTTAAGGTTCGGCTCCAGGAGAAGCAAGGTGAGGAACGACTTGCTATATGTTCCGGAAAGGATAAGCGCTGTATATTGACAGCGGTATTGTGATATGTGCAGAAGCTGCGACCGAGGTCGAGGCCCTGAGGAAGGCCTTGGGCGAGGCCGAGGAGCAGGCTGTCCAGCAGGAGGCCGCTCGTAAGAAGCTAAATGCCCGGGTCAAAGAAGTCCACCAGGAGCTCCAGGATGCGGTGAAAAAATGCAAGGCCTTGGAGCATGATGTGTCAGTTCAAGGGACCGAACTCGCCAAGGCTCGTCAGGGCGCGGAGACCGCACGGAATGAGGCCGAGGCCGCCCTCCAGGAGATCCAGGAGGCCAAGAAGATCACGGCGGGTAAGGCATTTAAGATGCAAAGCCAGTACGCGGAGAAGCAGTACCTTTTACTAACCCGGGTTCGGAGTTCCCCAGGTGCTTTTGCGGATTTGCCATGCAGTGTATCAGACACCGTGGAGTTCTATCAAGCCGAAGGAGGGGGATCTTCGGAGAGGCTCTTCTAGTCGCAGTATGCGGTGCCACTGCATCTCGTATCCTTCACCGATCAGCTGAAGCAGCTGGTGGAGCTGCATGGGGTGGCCGAACTAGCCATTAAGGATTTGATAATCCAGCTGTGGCCAGCCGAAGCTATGCCTAGTAGCTACTTCAGACTCGTGAGGCGGATGGTGAACGCCTGTCCTCGGCTGGACGTTATCAAGCGCTCCGTCTGTATTGAAGGTGCCCGTATGGCTTTCGCTCGCTGCAAGATGTGGTGGGCGAAGATGAACGATGTTGAAGTTGCCAGCGGGCCGCCGGAGGGCAAGGAGCACTGCACACCCGAGCGATATTTCGAGTATGTCGTAGAAGGGTCTCGACTTGTGGCAGCGCAATGCTCGCGGGACATTGTATTTGAATAAATGTATTCATGTTGCCTTTGTATCATGTGAACAAAGCCAGTTTTTGTGAAGTAATTTTATTATGCTTTGAATTGTTTCCTCCTGTGCGGCCGTGTTGTGTGTAATCTGAGGGTTGGCCAGTCGTCGGCTTCTGCCCTCACGTAGATAGTACAGAGGTGTTCGGGATGGAATCTAAACAATCTTGATCCAATTACATGGTCCTTTGAAGGAGTTGTTTAGTGCAACGAACAAGGCAATCAGACTTTATGGCTTTAACGCCCTCACTTAGCCATAGGAGTTTTATAATAAAGCGTGGGTGTAGCCCCTAGTTTAAGCCAGTGTACTGTCAGCATATGATCGGGAAGTGCCGATCTCTCGCGTAATGCGGAAAAATCTCCAACGATTTGTAACCCTCAAGTAGCTGACCGGCTCTCGCCGCATCATGACAGTCAGTTTTCGGCTTTCTCTACTGAGGTGCTCGTCTGGTCAAAGCCAGGGCACAATCGCAGTAGTTCTCCCTTTACTACCCTAGACGATGGAGCGGAACGTAGGACAGTAGCAAATTTCCCTCAAGTGGATGACCTAAGGTTTATCAATCCGTGGGAGGCGTAGGATGAAGATGGTCTCTCTCAAGCAACCTTGCAACCAGATAACAAAGAGTCTCTTGTGTCCCCAACACACCCAATACAATGGTAAATTGTATAGGTGCACTAGTTTGGCGAAGAGATGGTGATACAAGTGGTATATGGATGGTAGATAAATGTTTTTGTAATCTGAAAATATAAAAACAGCAAGGTAACTAATGATAAAAGAGAGCGTAAACGGTATTGCAATGTGTTGAAACAAGGCCTAGGGTTCATACTTTCACTAGTGAAAGTTCTCTCAATAATAATAACATAATTGGATCACATAACTATCCCTCAACATGCAACAAAGAGTCACTCCAAAGTCACTAATAGCGGAGAACAAACGAAGAGATTATGGTAGGGTACGAAACCACCTCAAAGTTATTCTTTCCAATCAATCCGTTGGGCTATTCCTATAAGTGTCACAAACAGCCCTAGAGCTCGTACTAGAATAGCACCTTAAGACACAAATCAACCAAAACCCTAATGTCACCTAGATACTCCAATGTCACCTCAAGTATCCGTGGGTATGATTATACGATATGCATCACACAATCTCAGATTCATCTATTCAACCAACACATAGAACCTCAAAGAGTGCCCCAAAGTTTCTACCGGAGAATCACAACGAAAACGTGTGCCAACCCCTATGCATAGGTTCATGGGCGGAACCCGCAAGTTGATCACCAAAACATACATCAAGTGAATCACGTGATATCCCATTGTCACCACAGAAGCACACGGCAAGACATACATCAAGTGTTCTCAAATCTTTAAAGACTCAATCCGATAAGATAACTTCAAAGGGGAAACTCAATCCATTACAAGAGAGTAGAGGGGGAGGAGAAACATAAGATCCAACTATAATAGCAAAGCTCGCGATACATCAAGATCGTGCCAAATCAAGAACATGAGAGAGAGAGAGAGATCAAACACATAGCTACTTGTACATACCCTCAGCCTCGAGGGAGAACTACTCCCTCCTCGTCATGGAGAGCATCGGGATGATGAAGATGGCCACCGGAGAGTGATTCCCCCTCCGGCAGGGTGCCGAAATGGGTCTAGATTGGATTTCGGTGGCTACGGAGGCTTCTGGCGGTGGAACTCCCGATCTATTCTGCCCCCTAATCGTTTTATGGTATATGGATATATATAGGTGAAAGAAATACATCAGGGGAGCCATGAGGGGCCCACGAGGGTGGAGGGCGTGCCCAGGGGGGTGTGCGCACCCCCTACCTCGTGGCTTCCTTGTTGCTTCCCTTACGTACACTCCAAGTCTTCTGGGTTGCTTCCGTTCCAAACATAAGGTCCATGAAGTTTCAGGTCAATTGGACTCCGTTTGATTTTCCTTTTCCGCGATACTCTAAAACAAGGAAAAAACAGAAACTGGCACTAGGCTCTAGGTTAATGGTTAGTCCCAAAAATCATATACAATAGCATATAAATGCATATAAAACATCCAAGGTTGATAATATAATAGCATGGAGCAATCAAAAATTATAGATACGTTGGAGACGTATCAGCATCCGCAAGCTTAATTCCCGCTCGTCCTCGAGTAGGTAATGATAAAAACAAATTTTTTGATGTGGAATGCTACCTAACATATTTCTCTAAGTAATTTTTATTTTGGCATGAATGTTCAGATCCATAAGATTCAAGACAAAAGTTTAATATTGACATGAAAACAATAATACTTCAAGCATACTAACTAAGCAATTATGTCTCTTCAAAATAACATGGCCAAAGAAAGTTATCCCTACAAAATCATATAGTCTGGCTATGCTCCATCTTCACCACACAACGCATTCAAATCATGCACAACCCCGATGACAAGCCAAGCAATTGTTTCATACTTTTGATGTTCTCAAACTTTTTCAATCTTCACGCAATATATGAGCGTGAGCCATGGATATAGGACTATAGGTGGAATAGAATGGTGGTTGTGGAGAAAAAAAGGACAAGATAGTCTCACATCAACTAGGCGTATCAACGGGCTATGGAGATGCCCATCAATAGATATCAATGTGAGTGAGTAGGGATTGCCATGCAACGGATGCACTAGAGCTATAAGTGTATGAAAGCTCAAAAAGAAACTAAGTGGGTGTGCATCCAACTCGCTTGCTCAAGAAGACTTAGGGCATTTTGAGGAAGCCCATCATTGGAATATACAAGCCAAGTTCTATAATGAAATATTCCCACTAGTATATGAAAGTGACAACATAGGAGACTCTCTATCATGAAGATCATGGTGCTACTTTGAAGCACAATTGTGGTAAAAGGATAGTAGCATTGCCCCTTCTCTCTTTTTCTCTCATTTTTTTATTTTTTTATTTGGGCCTTCTATTTTTATGGCCTCCTTTCTCTTTTTTTATTTGGGCTTCTTTGGCCTCTTTTATTTATTTATTTATTTTTGACCAGAGTCTCATCCCGACTTGTGGGGGAATCATAGTCTCCATCATCCTTTCCTCACTGGGACAATGCTCTAATAATGAAGATCATCAGACTTTTATTTACTTACAACTCAAGAATTAAAACTCGATTCTTAGAACAAGATATGACTCTATATGAATGCCTACGGCGGTGTACCGGGATGTGCAATGACTCATGAGTGACATGTATGAAAGAATTATGAACGGTGGCTTTGCCACAAATATAATGTCAACTACATGATCATGCATAGCAATATGACAATGATGGAGCGTGTCATAATAAACAGAACGGTGGAAAGTTGCATGGCAATATATCTCAGAATGGCTATGGAAATGCCATAATAGGTAGATATGGTGGCTGTTTTGAGGAAGGTATATGGTGGGTTTATGATACCGGCAAAAGTTGCGCGGTACTAGAGAGGCTAGCAATGGTGGAAGGATGAGAGTGCGTATAATCCATGGACTCAACATTAGTCATAAAGAACTCACATACTTATTGCAAAAATTTATTAATTATCGAAACAAAGTACTACATGCATGCTCCTAGGGGATAGATTGGTAGGAAAAGACCATCGCTCGTCACCGACCGCCACTCATAAGGAAGGCAATCAATAAATAAATCATGCTCCGACTTCATCACATAACGGTTCACCATACATGCATGCTACGGGAATCACAAACTTCAACACAAGTATTTCTCAAATTCACAACTACTCAACTAGCATGACTCTAATATCACCATCTCCATATCTCAAAACAATCATCAAGTATCAAACTTCTCATAGTATTCAATGCACTTTATATGAAAGTTTTTATTATATCCCTCTTGGATGCCCATCATATTAAGACTAAATTCATAACCAAAGAAAATTACCATGCTGTTTACGAATCTCAAAATAATATAAGTGACACACGAGAGTTCATCTATTTCTATAAAATAAAACCACCACCGTGCTCTAAAAAGATGTAAGTGAAGCACTAGAGCAACAACAAACTACTCTGAAAGATATAAGTGAATATCAATGAGTAGTCGAATAATTATGCAACTATATGAAGACTCTCTAACATTTAAGAATTTCAGATCTTGGTATTTTATTCAAGCATAAAGAAAAACAAAATAAAATAAATTGATGCTCCAAGCAAAACACATATCATGTGGTGAATAAAAATATAGCTCCAAGTAAAGTTACCGATGAACGAAGACGAAAGAGGGGATACCTTCCGGGGCATCCCCAAGCTTAGACTCTTGGTTGTCCTTGAATATTACCTTGGGGTGCCTTGGGCATCCCCAAGCTTAGGCTCTTGCCACTCCTTATTCCATAGTCCATCGAATCTTTACCCAAAACTTGAAAACTTCACAATACAAAACTTAACAGAAAACTCGTAAGCTCCATTAGTATAAGAAAGCAAATCACCATCATAAGGTACTGTAATGAACTCATTATAAATTCCTATTGGTGTAATATCTACTGTGTTCCAACTTCTCTATGGTTCACACCCTCCGATACTACCCATAGATTCATCAAAATAAGCAAACAACACATAGAAAACAGAATCTGTCAAAAACAGAACAGTCTGTAGTAATCTGGATCAAACATATACTTCTGGAACCCTAAAAATTCTAAAATAAATTTATGGACGTTAGGAATTTATATATTAATCATCTTAAAAAAGAATTAACTAAATAGCACTCTCCAATAAAAACTGGCGGCAATTCTCGTGAGCGCTAAAGTTTCTGTTTTTTTACAGCATGATCAACAAGACTTTCCCCAAGTCTTCCCAACGGTTCTACTTGGCACAAACACTAATTAAAACATAAAAACTTAATCATAATAGAGGCTAGATAAATTATTTATTACTAACCAGGAGCAAAAATCAAGGAATAAAAATAAAATTGGGTTGCCTCCCAACAAGCGCTATCGTTTAATGCCCCTAGCTAGGCATGATGATTTCAACGATGCTCAGATAAAAGGTAAGAATTGTAACATAAAGAGAGCATCATGAAGAATACTAATAGCACATTTAAGTCTAACCCACTTCCTATGCATAGGGATTTTGTGAGCAAACAACTTGTGGGAACAAGAATCAACTTGCATAGAAAGGTAAAACAAGCATAACTTCAAAACTTTAAGCACATAGAGAGGAAACTTGATATTATTGCAATTCCTACAAGCATAAGTTCCTCCCTCATAATAATTTTCAGTAGCATCATGAATGAATTCAACAATATAACCAGCACCTAAAGCATTCTTTTCATGATCTACAAGCATAGAAAATTTACTACTCTCCACATAAGCAAAATTCTTCTCATTCGGAATAGTGGGAGTATCATAAGAGACTTGAATACGATAAATTGTTTCCACATTAAAAGAGTAATGTTAAGAAAAAGGGTAATCATAATTATGACAAGTTTTATAAATATAATCATCACTACTTTTTATAGCATATGTATCATCACAATAATTATCATAAGTAGCAACTTTGTTCTCATCATAATCGATTGAAATCTCTTCCAAGATAGTGGAATCATCACTAAATAAAGTCATGACCTCTTCAAATCCACTGGCATCAATATAATCATCATAAGTAGAAGGCATGCTATCATCATTATAAATTTGCATATCAAAACTTGGGAGACTAAAAATATCATCTTCGTTAAACATAGCTTCCCCAAACTTGGGACAAACATTAATTGCAGCAAATATATTCTCAAAAACATCATCTTCATCAAACATAGCGTCCCCAAGCTTGGGCCTTTTCATATCATAAGCATAATCACTCTCATCGTTAATAGTATGGATAGCACCTATAGTATAGCAATTATCATATTCTTCCAAGCAAGTGCCAAAAAGATTTTCAAGATCATAAGAAGTATCATTATCTTCCACAATTATATTTTCATGAGGCACAACAGTAATAGGAGCAACATTAATTGGGAGAGATATCTTTTTACCTCCCTTCCTTTTTCTTTTCTTCTTCTTCACCACATCATGTGTGCGTTCAATCCTCTTTTTGGAGCTCCTTATTAATGAGATTGGTTGAATAGGAGGCTCCTCCTCGTTACCTAATTCATCATAAGAAATAATAGGAGGGTATTGGGAAGTCTCTTCCCTTTCATTAGTATTCTCTTCATCTTCTATCTGTTTTCTTTTCTTTATGTAATTGGCAATATAAGGGTTTTCAATGGAATTCACCGCACAATACATATAAATTTCTTCTAGATCAAAACCAAGAAGTTTATAACGGGCAAATTCTGGAAGATGCCTAGTTATACGTTTCATTTCTTCGCAACCCATAAGCAAACTAAGTTCATTATAATGTGCAAGGGAAATCAACTCACCACAATTTTTGGACATGATTAGATCATGAAACAATTTGCATCGGATAGCTAAATGACCACTTTCATTGCAAAGTCCACAAGTACGGCCAAGAAAATTTAAATCTTCAGCGCAAACATCCAGCCTTTCTTGCAACAATTTAGTTTCAAAGTACTTATGCCTCTTGCAAAATCTATCTTCCCTAATTGGTGTGTACTTGCAAACCCAATGCACTCCACAAAAATTGACATGTTTATAGGAGACATTTTCATCATAACTAGTGCAATCATCATTAGTACTATGGATATTCAAGGAGTTCGTACTAACAATATTGCAATCATGCTCATTATTCAAAGATTTAGTGCCAAACATTTTAATGCATTCTTCTTCTAGCATTTGAGCACAATTTTCCTTTCCATCATACTCACGAAAGATATTAAAAGATGAAGCGTATGAGGCAAACTTAATTCCATATTTTTTTGTAGTTTTATTTTATAAACTAAACTAGTGATAAAACAAGAAACTAAAAGATTCGATTGCAAGATCTAAAGATATACCTTCAAGCACTCACCTCCCCGGCAACGGCGCCAGAAAAGAGCTCGATGTCTACTACACAACCTTCTTCTTGTAGACGTTGTTGGGCCTCCAAGTGCAGAGGTTTGTAGGACAGTAGAAAATTTCCCTCAAGTGGATGACCTAAGGTTTATCAATCCGTGGGAGGCATAGGATGAAGATGGTCTCTCTCAAGCAACCCTGCAACCAAATAACAAAGAGTCTCTTGTGTCCCCAACACACCCAATACAATGGTAAATTGCATAGGTGCACTAGTTCGGTGAAGAGATGGTGATACAAGTGGTATATGGATGGTAGATAACTGTTTTTGTAATCTGAAAAATATAAAAACAGCAAGGTAACTAATGATAAAAGTGAGCGTAAACGGTATTGCAATGTGTTGAAACAAGGCCTAGGGTTCATACTTTCACTAGTGCAAGTTCTCTAAAAAATAATAACATAATTGGATCACATAACTATCCCTCAACATGCAACAAAGAGTCACTCCAAAGTCACTAATAGCGGAGAACAAACGAAGAGATTATGGTAGGGTACGAAACCACCTCAAAGTTATTCTTTCCAATCAATCCGTTGGGCTATTCCTATAAGTGTCACAAACAGCCCTAGAGTTCGTACTAGAATAACACCTTAAGACACAAATCAACCAAAACCCTAATATCACCTAGATACTCCAATGTCACCTCAAGCATCCGTGGGTATGATTATACGATATGCATCACACAATCTCAGATTCATCTATTCAACCAACACATATAACCTCAAAGAGTGCCCCAAAGTTTCTACCGGAGAATCACGACAAACACATGTGCCAACCCCTATGCATAGGTTCATGGGCGGAACCCGCAAGTTGATCACCAAAACATACATCAAGTGAATCACATGATATCCCATTGTCACCACAGATACGCACGGCAAGACATACATCAAGTGTTCTCAAATCTTTAAAGACTCAATCCGATAAGATAAATTCAAAGGGGAAACTCAATCCATTACAAGAGAGTAGAGGGGAGAAGAAACATAAGATCCAACTATAATAGCAAAGCTCGCGATACATCAAGATCATGCCAAATCAAGAACACGAGAGAGAGAGATCAAATACATAGCTACTGGTACATACCCTCAACCCCGAGGGAGAACTACTCCCTCCTCGTCATGGAGAGCACTGGGATGATGAAGATGGCCACCGGAGAGGGATTCCCCCTCCGGCAGGGTGCCGGAACGTGTCTAGATTGGCTTTCGGTGGCTACGGAGGCTTCTGGCGGCGGAACTCCCGATCTATTCTGCCCCCCGATCGTTTTAGGGTATATGGATATATATAGGCGAAAGAAATACATCAAGGGAGCCACGAGGGGCCCAGGAGGGTGGAGGGCGCGCCCAGGGGTTAATGAACCCAATGTCATAGACTTGTGCTTTTCTGCATTCGACGATCTTCAATTGCATAATATAGTGAGGATAATTATATATACACATGCAATGAAAGAGCTGAGCTATTGTGATGCCCCGAGACCGTTGCGTCAGGTGTCTTCCAGTTATTCGCTGTCCTTGCCATGTCATTCGCTTGCGTGTTGCATCTTTGTCATGTCATCATGTGCATTGCATCATCATGTTTTCGAAACTTACATCCGTCCGGGTTTCCCCAGTTTTCTCCGTTGTCCGTTCCGAGTCCAGACACACTTGCACACGCGCGTGGCACGTCCGAAATATTATTTTATAAGTGGACGGAAAATGTTCTCGGAATGGGTTGAAAGTTGGCATGCGGTGTTCTTATGTTGTAGGTAGGCCGTCTGCCAAGTTTCATCGCATTCGGAGTCCGTTTGATGCCCCAACGGATAACTATAGTGACAATATAGCCGGTCTAACATCGGACGTTTTCGGTCTCTGGAGATAGTCGCCGGGTCTCTCTCTCTTCTCTTCTCTTCTCTTCTCTCAGCGCGAGCCCTTCTGCATAGCCCACAAGTTCCAACCGACCCCTCGCGTGCATGTCCGAAACTTCCCCGGACGCGACCCGAACAGTCGTCACCGTTGGATCCGGATCATCCCCAAACGTCTACAAAACGTCTCCGTTTTGTTAATTGGACTCCCTAGCCATTTATTCGCGATCGTCCGATTGCGATCGGAGGAACGAGGTAGCCCCTAACCTAATCTGTGATGTATATATACTCCACTCTTAGTCTTTTTGGACAAACCCTAAAATATAGGGACTTGTCCCATCAAGCCGCCCCATCCACCTCGGGATCCCTCCGAATCCATTTCCACCAACCGAAGCCGCCTCCTCCTTCCTCGTTTTCCCCATCAAGCCAACCGGCGGCCTCCCTGCGTAGCAGCACCCCTGGTCCCGATCTAGCCTCCTCTCACTCTCGTGTGCGTGCACACGCTCAGGAGCTCGAGCAGGGGAGCCTCGATCCCGCAGCTCCCTGCAACCTCCCGCTGGAGTCCCCAATCCCCACCGCTGGACTTCGTCCCCGCCGTCTCTCGCCATCTCGTCGCCGGCGAGCACTGACCCAGGTCGCCGCGCTCGTTGCCTCCTCGCTCCTCTGCTTCGATCTCCCTCTCACTCACCCGAGCCTCTCACCTCTCTCTGCCCATGGACAGGCACCGCCACCGGAGTGCGGCACCTCGCCGCCCCATCGCCGGTCGGCCTCGTCGTCGCTGGAAACGGGTCGGCCGTCCCCGGATCTGGTTGCCCCATCATCCCACCTGCCGGATCCGCCCCGTCCCCGCCGTCCGCCAATGTCCTTCCCCGCTGGAGCCGCAGCACCGCCTCTGCCTCTATTCGCTCAAGAACGAGCACCCGCCCGCGTTGACTGCGCCACGTCCGCAAGTGGACCGTGCCCCTCCTCAAGGTCCAGCGACCAGCTTCCTCCTCCACAAACTGGGCCTCAGCCAAAAGTGAGCAGCGCCCCCTGTTTTTTTCCTCCTGTTGGGTCCAGCCAGTTTCGGCCCATGTTGTGTTTTATTTTTCTGAACGTTTTTGTCTATTATCCGCAGGATTGCAGTTTTACAGAAAAGCCCTTGTTGATCATGCATTTAATATCTCACAAACCGTGCATCGGATTAAATTAAATTATATATGAAACTTGCTTAGAATTTCATCTAGTTTAATAATATGCAACTTTCATCCATGTTAAAAATGTTTAAACTGCTGGTTGTGTAATTTTGCTCCTATGCCATGCTAAAATGCTTTATTTCATAACTAAATAACCATAACTCAGAATTTAATAGTCTTCATATGTAAATGGGGTGGAAAATGCCTAGTTTAACATGGTGCTTTCATCTTGCATGTTTAACAACCCCAAAATTGTGTTTAGGGAAGAACAGTACCATAACCAAAATATGCACATGAGGAGTTTCTAGACTTGTTGTTTTGTTGTTTTAGCGTCATTTAAACTTGCCTAGTTAGATAGTTTCATTATGCTTCACCTCTTGCCATGTTAACCAACATTTAATATTGTTGAGTACTTAAATGGTAGAGAACTAAATAATTGTTGTGGTGTTTCGTCATTATGCAACAGAGTTGCATATTGAGCTCCACTTAATTTGTAGGGTTGTTTGTGCATTTTGCCATGCCATGCCTCATTAAACCGGACATGCATCTGTTGACACACGAACACGTCACGTGTACCCTTGACGCCGGGGGTGATGCACCGCAGCTCTCATCGAAGGAGACCCGACCGACAGCGCGATACGCAAGACAGTCGGCGGGCACTTTTGAAGACCCAAAACCCCACATGCCCGGGAGGGACCCCGTCAGGGAGTGCGGCGGCTATGGGCTGCCCTAGGTCGATTCGCTCGCCCCTAGAGCCTCGTGGATCGCTTCCCTCCAACGTGAAGAACGAACGAATAACGAGAAAGAAAGATACAAGGGTAAGGGATAAAGATAGATGAACACAAAAGTGTAATAGATTGATTGGTTGGATTGGTGTTGTTCAATCGGCCGTCACCCCCAACATATATAAGAGGTGGCTGGACTTCCCGTACAAGCAAAGGATTCATATAGGCTTTCCTTACAAGAAAATTACATCAATTCATGACCTAGAGTCCTAGTTTTGGTCCCACTTGGATTCAGCCCGAATCTGATCCAATCTTTTGTCTTTCTCCTTGCGCGGGCCGTGGAATCTGCATATGACTTCCGATGGAGACGGTTCAAATATCAATTTTGTACACTTCGATGAGGCCAACAATCCGTATGTTGATCACTTTTCCAAATAAGGCCATCTTGAATACTCCACGGGGTCATCTTTAATTTCGAGTCGGACTCGGTCATGTAGCTGACTGGACCATCCGACTCTTGTAGCGTCTCTGCAGGTCGTATACTACGTCGGATGATGATGACTCCAAAAGCAAAGTTGACCGTTTCGACGTTATGAATAACTTTCATGTTGAACACTTCTTCATCCGAGCCCATCTAGATAATCATTTGAGCCCATATTCAGCTTCTGGTCGGATTGGCCTTGACAGTTTCCACCCAGCAAGCTCTTTCCCGGCAAGCTTTTCAGCCCCGGCAAGGTCTTCGCTCGGCAAGCTCCCCCCCCCCCCCGGCAAGCTTTCCTCCCCGGCAAGGTTTCACACCGGCAAGCTTTCCATGCCGGCAAGCTCCTCCGCCGGCAAGCTTTCCACACTGGCAAGCCCTCACATCGACAAGGTTTTACCCCGGCAAGGTTTCATTCAGCCGGCAAAGGCCGAATACTTTCTTACTCAGGGTCGGCCCGCGTAGTGTTGCCTCTAACTTTTGCATATGAACTCGGATTGAGATGATTTATATATCAAAATCGATTGCCTTGACGAGACGAAGACAATTCCTTAAGAGTGCTCCTTCATCCGAGGTCATCTTGAAGACGTGATTGACCAAAAACTATTCGGAACATTGAATTATGCCACTCGGAGTATAGTTTCGGTCCGTAAGATAAGGTCGAATGAATATAACCGAAACATCAAAGTTATTCCACTCGGCGACATGAATCTTTTCATGCTGAAAACCCGTTCACTCGAGACCATCTTCATTGCAATCTATATCTTGCCAAAATCAGATGTCAACACATGCCCCGTTGTTTTCTGGCAAAGCTTGCGTGCCAGAAAATACCTTGCTTAGGGTAATGTTTAAGCACGATGTCAACACTCCATCGGCTGTGCATGTTGAGTATGATAATTTTAATCGTCCATATGCTCATGTTTGTTGCTTCTTTGGTAGACCATCTTGGATAATAGTTGTCTGAAAACAACAATTGGATGTCACAAAGGCTTCCACGTAAGTTTCTTATGTCAATCGAACCTTGCATTTGTCCAGGCATTCCCTGGGAATATGAGAACCCTTCAACAAAGACGGTTGCCAAACGATTATGACCATGCACCTCAAAGGAATACCGTCAACTGTTCGGTGACTCAACTCGTTATCACAGTACACCATCAAGCCTCTGCAGAACAACGTCTGTCTCCTGACTTGGATCCTGAAAATAAATAACATTTGGAGTGGGGGCTCTTTTATGCACTAGACCCTTGATTGGCGGTCGACTCAATAATTAAGTCGGCCTCGCCGGTATTTGCAAAACACTGAGCATCGGCTATAGGAGTAGGAAATCAACCATGGTGAACACAGTTAGCCAGATGCCGGGATTACCAACACAGTGAATTCTGAGGGCGATATGCAAATATCGGCCATGCGTTCTTATCTCAAAAGTGCTCGGGAGTCCGTCCACCAAAGTGTGAATAGCCGAAATAAGTCAGATGTTTCGGCTGAGGGTAAATTCCACAGCATTAATTTTGATGGTATGATTGAAGAATATGGATGAGACGCCTCCTGGAGTCTCCTATATGAAAATTGCTGTCCTCATCTATGGGCTTTATGATGGGGTCATGTACCTAGGGTAGGGTCACAGACCTGATCTAAGTACCATGCCCAAGGACACCCTTAGAAGAGGTCACCTTCCAGTCGACCAACGAGGGACTCACTCGACTGATTTGAAGGACTTGACCACGAAGACTCACTCGACTACCAGGAGGTCAAAAGGCACTCTGCACTGCAACGGCCTGTAGTTAAGTAGACTTTATGATAGTTAAGACACTTTATGTGGGACGTTACCAGTAACGCCCCGGACTAAATACACCTTAAACCCTTCATTACGTGGGCTGGCTGGGGTCCTGGCGCACTCTATATAGGCCACCCCCCTCCACAGGCAGAAGGGTTCGGCATCCTGTAATTCATATACACATAATCCACTCGACCGCCTCCGGGCTCCGAGACGTAGGGCTTTTACTTCCTCCGAGAAGGGCCTGAACTCGTACATCTCTTGTGTTTACAACCTCTCCATAGCTAGGACCTTGCCTCTCCATACCTACCCCCCACTCTACTGTCAGACTTAGAACCACGACAGTTGGCGCCCACCGTGGGGCAGGTGTTTTAGCGATTTTGTGGAGAAGTTGCGGTTCTTCCGAGTACTTTCATCATGATGACTGCTGGAGTTTTGGTTGAGGGTCGAGAGATCCGTCTCGGTGCTCTCACCTTCGTCGCCGACGACTCCGCCTGGCTCCAGGAGGCTCCACTCGACGTCGATGCGCTCCCCGTCCGCGGTGCGACGCATTTTCGCGCATGTGTCCGCGGCGTTCTGCTGCGGCAACCGTCGACCCCGTATCGGTCGACTCCCCCATCGACCACCCTCCCGGTCTCCCGCCAGCGCAAGCGCTCGGGCCGGTCGAGGCTTCAGCGGTGGGTGAGGCACGCGGTGGCTCGCCAGACGGCCACCACCCAAGTTGCGGCAATCGAGCCCGACGAATCTCTCTACGGCCTGTTCGATCTGTCGACTGGCTCCGTAGAGACTGCATCCGAGTGCGATAGCAGTGATCCAGCGGCGGAAATCCTGATGGTCGACGGGCCCCGCAGTCCCCCTGGCTTCGCCCGTGATGGTGGGGCAGGCGACGGAGGCGACCCCGCACGAGACCACGAAGAGTACCAGCCCGAGCCACTCGACTCTCTGCAAAGAGAGGAACTTCGCCGCAGGAACGTGGATGTCCTGCGTACTCCCATCGCAGGAGAAACCCCCGAGGCTCGCGCCTTGGAGGAGGCTCGTTTAGCCAATTTGGCCGAACGCACTCGACTGGAGAATCTTCAGCGAGCACTCGACGAGCGCGCGCGGCAACGAGTTCCCGACACCAGTCGACGTCAACTCTTCCCGCCGACTCAGGTATATCGAACCCCAATCCAGAATTTAGCAGCTGCGACCCGTATAGCAGAGTCCATCCAGCCCTCTCAGTCGGAAGCTGGCAGAGGCTTGATGCAGATCAGGGATCTGCTCCGGGCAGCAGGAGATCAGAATTCGGCCGTGTCGCAGTCGCGCAACAGAATTCACAGTCGATCCGTCGCTGCGAATACGGTTCAGTCGGCTCACAGCCCCAGATCGCCTCCGCGGCGTGAAGGGCGCGAGAATCGGCGAGACCAATATGGTGACCGACTCGACCGAGATGATAGGCGTCGAGTGCCCAATTCCCCTCCGAGGGGTGGGTCTTACGCTCCTCGGCAGCAAGATGACAGACGTCAGCTCAGTGCGGGGCGAAGAGTTCCAGTCGACCCCAGAGAACCAGGCTTTGACGCGCGATCCATTATCGTGCAAGGCTTAGTCGACCGGAACAGAGCCCATCGAGGTGGACTCGACAGAGATGCGCCCACAAGCAGTCGAGTGCATGTTTCTGGTCCTGAATGTTTCAGCAGAGCTATCAGAGCCGCAGTTATCCCTCCCAATTTCAGGTTGGCAACAGGAGTCAGCAAGTTCACTGGTGAGTCTAAGCCTGAAACTTGGCTTGAGGACTACCGAGTGGCGGTTCAGATTGGTGGTGGGAACGACGAGGTGGCCATGAAGCATTTGCCCCTCATGCTGGAAGGTTCTGCCAGGGCATGGTTGACTCAATTACCTCCTAGCAGCATTTACACTTGGGAAGATCTGTCCCGAGTGTTCATCAGAACGTTTGAAGGAACTTGCAAGCGACCGGCTGGATTGACGGAGCTGCAAGTCTGCGTGCAGAAGAACAATGAGACTCTCAGGGAGTATATTCAGAGATGGATCACTTTGCACCATACTGTGGAGAATGTGTCTGATCATCAGGCAGTCTGCGCCTTTAAGGATGGTGTCAAGAATAGAGAATTGAGTTTGAAATTTGGTCGAACCGGTGACATGACCTTGAGTCGGATGATGGAGATTGCTACCAAGTACGCCAACGGCGAAGAAGAAGACCGACTCCGAAGCGGCAAGCACAAGCCGAGTCAGTCGGAAAAGGGAAACACCAGTCGGAAACAGAAGCGGAAGGCTGAACCGGCAGCTCCTGGAGAGGCTCTGGCCGTGACTCAGGGAAAGTTTAAAGGGAAACCAAAAGGATCCTGGAACCCTAAGAAGGTAAAGGATAAGGAAGGGAACGACGTGATGGATATGCCGTGTCACATCCACACGAAGAAAGACGAAGAGGGGAATATCATCTACCCGAAGCATACCACTCGCCAATGTCGACTCCTGATCCAGCAGTTTCAGGGAAAACAGTCTAAGGACAAGGAGAAGGAGTCGGACAAGCCCGCAGACAAGGAGGACAGTGAGGAAGGATATCCACATATCAACTCCACTCTGATGATCTTTGCAGATGTGGAAAGCAAGAGTCGATTGAAAGTCATTAACCGAGAGGTGAACATGGTCGCCCCAGCAAAAGCAAATTATCTGAGATGGTCCCAAACACCCATCACATTCGACCAATCTGATCACCCGACTCATATTGCCACCCCTGGGAGGCAAGCTTTGGTGGTCGATCCAGTTGTCGAAGGCACTCGACTGACAAAAGTGCTGATGGACGGTGGTAGTGGGCTGAATTTGTTGTATGCAGACACGCTGAAAGGAATGGGCATTCCGATGTCCCGACTGAGCACCAGTAACATGAGCTTTCATGGAGTTATACCAGGGAAGAAAGCCGAGTCACTCGGCCAAATAGCTCTAGACGTGGTGTTTGGTGATTCGAAACATTTTCGCAAAGAGAAGTTGACGTTTGAGGTCGTGGATTTTCAGAGTGCATATCATGCCATTTTGGGGAGACCAGCTTATGCACGGTTCATGGCTCGACCATGTTACGTGTACCTCAAATTGAAGATGCCCGGCCCCAAAGGAGTGATCACTGTCACCGGTGATCGGAAAAAGGCAGAAGAGTGCTTTCAGAAGGGCTCAAAGATTGCCGATTCCCAGGTGACAGCGGTCGAGTTCGAAGAATACAAGCAAAACGCAGATCCGAGTGATTTGCTGCGATCCAAGAAACCCGCCACAGAATCTGCATTTCAGTCGTCCGGTGAGACAAAGCCTGTTCACATTCACCCGACCGACCCCGATGCAGCTCCGACCCACATCTCCACAACACTCGACCCGAAATAGGAAGAAACGCTCATCCAGTTCCTCCGTGAGAACTGGGACATTTTTGCATGGAAGCCCGCTGACATGCCAGGTGTTCCCAGGGGACTGGCTGAGCATCGCCTAAGAGTCGACTCATCTGCAAAACCAGTCAAAGAGCATCTTCGGCGGTCCGCCGTCCAGAAGAGAAAAGCCATTGGTGAGGAAGTGGCTCGACTGTTGGCGGCAGGATTTATCCGAGAGATATACCACTCCGAGTGGCTCGCTAATGTTGTCATGGTTCCTAAGAAGGACAAATCGCTCCGAATGTGCATTGATTTCAAGCACATCAACCGGGCCTGCCCGAAAGATCATTTTCCTCTCCCTCGCATAGATCAAATTGTTGACTCGACCGCGGGATGCGAGAGACTGTCTTTTCTAGACGCCTACTCCGGGTACCACCAGATCCGTCTGTACGGACCCGACGAGGTAAAAACAGCTTTCATCACTCCATTCGGGTGCTTCTGCTATATCACCATGCCATTCGGCCTCAAGAATGCCGGAGCCACATTTATGCGAATGATTCAGAAGTGTCTTCTCACTCAAATCAGTCGGAATGTGGAAGCGTATATGGATGATATCGTCGTCAAGTCACGAAAAGGTTCCGACCTGCTCGCTGACCTCGCCGAAACATTTGCCAACCTCAGAAGGTATGATATCAAGCTCAATCCATCAAAGTGCACATTTGGAGTTCCTGGTGGCAAGTTACTCGGTTTTCTCGTTTCCGAGCGAGGAATCGACGCTAATCCAGAGAAGATCGGCACTATTCTCCGAATGAAACGCCCTGTGCGAGTGCACGATGTCCAGAAGCTTACTGGATGCTTGGCCGCATTAAGTCGATTCATCTCACGACTCGGTGAAAAGGCATTGCCTCTTTACCGACTGATGAAGAAGGCAGACAAGTTCGAGTGGACTCCAGAAGCTGATGCAGCGTTTGCCGAGCTAAAAGCTCTGCTCTCCACCCAGCCGGTGCTTGCTGCTCCAATCAGCAAAGAGCCTCTGCTGCTCTATATCGCAGCCACAGGACAAGTCGTCAGTACTGTGCTTACGGTCGAGCGGGAAGAAGAAGGAAAAGCTCTCAAAGTTCAGCGCCCAGTGTATTATTTGTCTGAAGTCTTGACTCCATCCAAGCAGAGATATCCTCATTATCAGAAGCTTGTGTATGGAATATACATGACCACAAAGAAGGTTGCTCATTATTTCTCTGATCATTCCATCACAGTCGTCAGCGACGCTCCACTATCAGAGATTTTGCACAACAGAGATGCAACTGGTCGAGTGGCTAAATGGGCGATTGAACTTCTTCCCCTTGATATCAAGTTTGAGGCAAAGAAAGCCATTAAGTCCCAGGCAATAGCAGATTTCCTCGCCGAGTGGATTGAACAGCAGCAGCCGACTGAAGTTCACTCGGAGCATTGGACCATGTTCTTTGATGGCTCTAAGATGTTGAATGGTTCCGGTGCTGGGGTTGTCCTGGTTTCCCCCAGAGGAGATAAGCTCAGATATGTGCTCCAGATTCACTTTGATTCCTCCAACAATGAGGCAGAATATGAGGCCCTCTTATACGGATTGCGCATGGCCATTTCACTCGGCGTCCGTCGCCTGATGGTCTATGGCGACTCGGATTTAGTGGTCAACCAAGTGATGAAGGAGTGGGACGTGAGAAGCCCAGCCATGACTGGATACTGCAGTGCAGTGAGGAAGCTGGAAAAGAAGTTCGAGGGGTTGGAGCTCCATCATATACCCCGACTGAAAAATCAAGCAGCTGATGATCTAGCAAAGATAGGTTCCAAGAGAGAAGCCATTCCGAGTGGTGTGTTCTTGGAGCATATACACACTCCGTCAGTCAAAGAAGATCCTTTCACCGAAGAAGCTCCACAGCCCAAGAGTGCCACAGATCCGACTGAGGTTGAAGTCCCAGCAGTGGTCGACTTGGTCATGGAGGTCTTGGTGGTCATTCCCGACTGGACAGTTCCATATATCGCGTATATCCTGAGAAAAGAGCTCCCGGAGGATGAGGAAGAGGCTCGACAGATCGTCCGTCGATCTAAGGCCTTTACCGTAATCAAAGGACAATTATACAGAGAAAGCGCGACTGGAGTTGGTCAGAAGTGCATAACACCAGAAGAAGGTCGAATCATCCTCAATGATATCCACTCGGGAACCTGTGGTCATCATGCGTCCTCTCGGACCATCGTGGCCAAAGCCTACCGAGCCGGATTTTACTGGCCAAAGGCGAATGAGATGGCAAAGGAAATAGTGGATAAGTGCGAGGGATGTCAGTTCTACTCGAATATGTCGCACAAGCCTGCATCGGCTCTGAAGACCATCCCACTCGTCTGGCCTTTCGCAGTATGGGGGTTGGACATGGTCGGTCCTTTGAGAACAGGGCGAAGTGGCTTCACGCATGTACTGGTGGCAGTCGACAAATTCACCAAGTGGATTGAGGCTAAACCAATCAAGAGCCTTGACGCCGGTGCTGCTGTTAGCTTCATCAGGGAACTAATATTCAGATATGGAGTCCCGCACAGCATCATTACGGATAATGGGTCGAACTTTGACTCGGAGGAATTCAGAGATTTCTGTAACTCTCAAGGCACGCGAGTCGACTACGCTTCAGTCGCTCATCCGCAGTCGAATGGACAAGCAGAGCGAGCCAATGGCCTGATTCTCAAGGGATTGAAACCCCGACTAATGCGTGATCTCAAGCATGCAGCTGGAGCTTGGGTCGACGAACTTCCCTCGGTGCTTTGGGGACTGCGGACCACACCTAATCGGTCGACCGGAAGAACCCCATTCTTCTTGGTCTACGGAGCTGAAGCAGTCTTGCCGAGTGATCTTCTCCACAATGCTCCTCGAGTTGAAATCTACAACGAAGCAGAAGCTGAACAAGCGCGGCAGGACGCAGTCGACCTTTTAGAGGAAGAAAGGGAGATGGCTCTGATCCGGTCGACCATCTACCAACAAGATTTGCGTCGTTTCCACGCCAGAAATGTGAGGGGTCGAGCCTTCCAGGAAGGAGATTTAGTTCTCCGAGTGGATCAGAAGAAACAACACAAGCTTGCTCCTTCTTGGGAAGGACCCTTCATCGTCACCAAAGTTCTCCACAACGGGGCGTACCGTCTTTACAACGTCGAGCATAATATCGACGAGCCCCGAGCTTGGAACGCGGAACTACTCCGCCCATTTTACACTTAAATTTAATCACTCGGATGAGTTGCAATAAAGTACTTCTGTAGTCCATGGACCTCAAAATAATAGTGTCATAGTTCCTCCATAATTTTTGTCACTTTTTATTTTGTCCAATAAAATTTCCCCTCAGTGGGTGACTTAGCCGCGAATCCGTTTCGCCTAAGTTTGTAAAAATCCTCCGAGTGGTGAGTCAGACTCCCACTCGGAGGCTTAGCTGCGAATCCGTTTCGCCTAAGATTAAATAAAATCCTACCGAGTGGTAAGCCAGACTTCCACTCGGAGGCTTAGCTGCGAATCCGTTTCGCCTAAGATTAAATAAAATCCTACCGAGTGGTAAGCCAGACTTCCACTCGGAGGCTTAGCTGCAGTCCAAGTACTCGCCTAAGTTATCAAAAATCCTACCGAGTGAAGAGCAAACCTCTCACTCGGGGCTTAGCTGCAGCCCAGTGCTCGCCTAAGTTGTCAAAAATACTACCGAGTGAAGAGCAAACCTCTCACTCGGGGGCTTAGCTGCAGCCCAGCGCTCGCCTAAGTTATCAAAATCCTACCGAGTGAAGAGCAAACCTCTCACTCGGGGGCTTAGCTGCAGTCCCAGTACTCGCCTAAGTTATCAAAATCCTACCGAGTGAAGAGCAAACCTCTCACTCGGGGGCTTAGCTGCAGCCCAGCGCTCGCCTAAGTTATCAGAAATCCTACCGAGTGGAAGAGCAAACCTCTCACTCGGAGGCTTAGCTGCAGTCCAAGTACTCGCCTAAGTTATCAGAAATCCTACCGAGTGAAGAGCAAACCTCTCACTCGGAGGCTTAGCTGCAGCCCAAGTGCTCGCCTAAGTTATCAAAATTCCTACCGAGTGAAGAGCAAACCTCTCACTCGGGGGCTTAGCTGCAGCCCAGCGCTCGCCTAAGTTATCAGAAATCCTACCGAGTGACGAGCAAACCTCTCACTCGGAGGCTTAGCTGCAGTCCAAGTGCTCGCCTAAGTTATCAAAATCCTACCGAGTGAAGAGCAAACCTCTCACTCGGGGGCTTAGCTGCAGCCCAGCGCTCGCCTAAGTTATCAGAAATCCTACCGAGTGAAGAGCAAACCTCTCACTCGGAGGCTTAGCTGCAGTCCAAGTACTCGCCTAAGTTATCAAAATTCCTACCGAGTGAAGAGCAAACCTCTCACTCGGGGGCTTAGCTGCAGCCCAGCGCTCGCCTAAGTGGACTAAGGAATAAGTCGATTGCAGTAAGCGCCCCGCTTTGAACCTGCAAAAGGCATTTCGAGCCAAAAGCAATCATATTCAAACACCAAATTCAAGTTCGGATCGATACCTAAAGGAACCGAAAGTGCTCAGGCGCTAAGCCCGTTAAGGTTTATCGGTTACAACTCCACTCGGCATACCGAGGCAAATTTAAAGCGTCGAGTTTAGAAGAAGTTTTTTACCCCTCCTGTGGAGGGCTGGAAGGTGCAACAAACTCATCAAGATCAATTCCATCTGCGATCCGAGTGGCAGCCGCAAGGAAAGTTTCCATAAAGGACCTGAAGTCGTGTTTCTTGGTGTTGGCCACCCGGAGGGCCGCCAGCTTGTCTTCTCGCGCATCTTTGCAGTGGACTCGGGCCAGACACAGAGCAACATCTGCACCGCACCGAGCCGAGGACTTTTTCCACTCCTGCACTCGACCAGGGATCGTGTTCAAGCGAGCCATCAGCGACTCGAGGTCGTTCTGAAGTGTCTCCCCGGGCCAGAGCGTCGAGTCGATGCGAGATGTGGCGACCTTCAGCCTTGCAAGATAGTCCACGACAGCTGCAACACGGGACTCCAGTCGGAAAACATTCATGGCAACTTCGTCATCCATCGGAGAATTGACGGGGTCAAGGTTTGGTTCCAGCCGGCTAGTTTCTTCTTCAAAGTTTTGACAAAATTCTGCAAGGACGATCACCGAGTCAAGGCGATGGTCGAATGGAAAAACCACGGTTGGAAATGATCGCCGAGCATAGAGATTTACCTTCAAGCATAAGAAACAGCTTCTTGGCAAGACCATTCAGGAAGGCCTCCAGATCTTTTTTCTTCCCAAGAGCAGCTTTCAGATTGGCATTTTCTTGCTCAAGCTTGGCGACTGAAGCTAACTTCTCGTCAACAAGCTTGATCTTCTCAGCTAGTTCAAGGTCCTTCTTCCGTTGGGCCTCCCTCACCTTACCTGCAAGTTACAGCAAGATCAGATTTTGAAACAAATAAAGGGAAAAAGCAGTCGTCAAGGTCTCACCAAACATACCTTCGGTCTCCTCCTTTGCCTTCGTCAGATTCTCCTGAACCAGCTTCAAATTCAGCTCGAGCTGAATGTGCTTGTTTTCCAGCTCAGAGTAGCGAGCCACAAGATCACAGGAGTTCTGCGAAGAACCAATCGACTAAAATGTCAAATATAATTCACTTCCGAGTGAAAAAGGAAAAATCACGCGTTTCTAAGACTACAGCCGAATACGAGCATTCGACCGTAGTCTCGGGGACTACACCCAGTGGGTGCACTCAGCGTGCCCCCACTAATCGACCAGTCGAAGACAGAGTCGACCAGTCGACCGGTTTGCGAAATCCAGTCGCCTTAGTCGAATGACGGAAAGACTGAAATTATAAAGCCTAAGGCCGACTGCCCGCAGTCGACCTTAGCCTTGGGGACTACACCCAGTGGGTGCACTCAGCGTGCCCCCACTAATCCTATTTGAAGACAGAGTCGACCAGTCGACCTCAAAAAAAAAGAGATATCTTCTTTAAGACTGTAATCGACTCCCAGCAGTCGACCACAGTCTCGGGGACTACACCCAGTGGGTGCACTCAGCGTGCCCCCACTAATCGACCAGTCGAAGACAGAGTCGACCAGTCGACCGGTTTGCGAAATCCATTCGACATAGTCGAATGACGGAAAGACTGAAATTATAAAGCCTAAGGCCGACTGCCCGCAGTCGACCTTAGCCTTGGGGACTACACCCAGCGGGTGCACTCAGCGTGCCCCCGCTAACACGGAGTTTAACTCGACACACCCAGTGGGTGACTACTATAAATTCTGGAAAGAAAAGTTTCTGATAGCATATCCTAACAGAACAAATGGTGGTCGACTGACCTGAACATTGCGTTGGAGGGCGGAACTGGCGTCGTAAGCTGCCTGGCTCGCATCCCGGATGGTCTTCAACTGCTCCATCATGATCCCTGCCTGGCGTATTGCCTCCTTCGCTGCGCCAGCTTGGTCCTCTGGGACGTGGTGCGTCGTGAAGAGGGAGGGCTGCGGAGCACTCGTCAGTGGATCTGCGAAGGACACGGTGTGTCGAGTGGTGTTCCCCTCCTCCGCGACCAGAGCCTCAGGCACCGTCACATCCTGGGTCACCTTGCTGGCAGACGCTTTCCTACTCCTTCTGTACTTCAGCGGTTCCTCATCTTCATCATCATCAGGGAGAGTGATTACAACATTGGATGGAGCTACAGAAAAGAATCAGGATTAGATCATGAGTCAGTCGACTAAAGACAGTGTTAAGAATATAGTACCAGGTTTTGAGGTTGCTGCGTCCTCCATCTCATGGTCGTCAGCCCGGGCCGAGGTCTTAGAAGTAGCAGCGCTGCAACTCCAAAGAGTCAGTCGACTAACTCCAGCGCCAACCAGAGATAAAGTTCACACAAAACAAGAAGACTTAAGCAACATGATTACCCTGATATGGTGGGGATGGACACCTTCATCTTCGGCAGATGCTTGGTCGGCTTCGACGGGGCCGCCCTGGGCTGCTTCGGCGCCTTTTCAGTCGGCGCCGGAGAGGTGGTCTGAGGGCGCTTGGTCGACTGTGTAACAGTCGCGACCCCCTCGCCGCGTTCAGTCGCAGGGTCATGGACAAGTTTCGACCGCCTTTCCGAGCGCGGTGGTGCGACCTCCTCATCCTCCTCCTCTTCCCCGTCCTCATCGTCATCGTCATCATCATCGGCCTCGGCGGCGTCCGAGTCCCACTCCTCCTCCTGGCTCTCGCCCCCGCTCGCTTCTCCCTCCTCAGTCGGAGCCTGCGCTCCGTTGGGCATCGAGTACAGTTCAGTGAGGGTCTGAGGGACAACAAGACAAAGATCAGTCGACCGATCGGCAGAGAAAGCAGAAATAAATATGACGAGAATACAACGGGAAGTGGGGCAGACATGCCTTGTTTGGGTCACTGTGGCAGTCGAGTGGAGGAATCCTTCTGGCCCCGCGAGGGTTGTCCTTGTTCCCAGTAACAGCGGCCATCCACCTTTCCAGAGTGGCATCGTCGACTGCTTCTGGATTGACCCGAGTCACATCCTCAGTCCCACAGTACAACCACATGCAATGGCTCCGGAACTGAAGAGGCTGGATTCGGCGCCTAAGGAAAACTTCCAGGAGATCCATGCCCGTCACTCCCTCCCGAACCAACTGAACTACGCGCTCCATCAGCATCTTCACGTCAGCTTTCTCCTCCGGAATCAGCTTCAGAGAGGAGGGCTTGTTCACTCGGTCCATGGTAAATGGAGGGAGTCCACTCGACTGCCCCGGTGTCGACTCATCCTGGCAGTAGAACCAGGTCGACTGCCAGCCTCTGACTGACTCGGGAAATGTCATGGCTGGGAAGGTGCTCTTGTTTCTCACCTGGATCCCCAGACCTCCACACATTTGGACCACTCGGGTTCTTTCGTCGCCTGGACTCGCCTTCTTCACAGTTTGAGAGCGACATGTGAATATGTGCTTGAACAAGCCCCAGTGCGGTCGACAGCCCAGAAAACTCTCGCACATGGACACAAACGCGGCAAGATAGGCGATAGAATTCGGGGTGAAGTGGTGGAGTTGCGCTCCAAAAAAGTTCAAGAAACCACGGAAGAAAATGCTCGGCGGCAAAGAGAATCCGCGGTCGACATGGGTAGCCAGAAGCACGCACTCACCCTCTTCCGGCTGGGGCTGCCACTCTTTCCCCGGAAGCCTCGCAGCTCCATGGGGGATCAGGCCCTCGTTGGCCATGTCGAGGAGATCCTTCTCCGTGATGGTCGACTGGATCCAATCTCCCTGGACCCAGCCTTTCGGCAGGCGGGATCTGGACGAAGACCCACCGCGGCTGGTGGATCTCCCCTTCGCCTTCTCCGTCGCCGACGCCTTCTTCGCGCGCTCCAGCGCCGCCGTCTTCTCCTTGACCATGGCTTCCGGCGGGGCGCGTGAGGAGAAGTGGTGCGGAGGCGAGAGCGAGCGCGTTGGGCGGAGACGAAGGAGGCAGAGAGAGAATGCTGAGGCACTGTTCAAAAAACCCTCGCCGGGCGCATTTATAAGATCCCTTCCGAGTGGATGACAGGTGGGCCCGGCAGATCTAATCATATCCTGGAACTGTTACGCGGGCGGGATACGTGGCGAAGAAAGCGGCGCGGAGATCGAGGCGTCTATGTCCCGTCCCATCTGAACGCCGCGGTCCGCTCCGCTTCGCGCGTTTCCCCAAATTTCGCATCCCGCGGAATCCGCGAACGGCAGACCGGCCTGTCAGGCGCGGGATTTCCTGCGATCCGTCGCTCGGAAATCGACGAAGCCCGAAAGATCACTCGACGAAAGAAAAGAATGGATCGAGTCGACTGAAGACAAGTTGCTCACTATCAACGAAGAGATTCTCTGGTTCAGAACAACGCACGACCAGTGTGCAAAGGTTAATCGGAAACAGCATCAACTCCTCCGTCACTCAAAGCCTCAATCCATTCGGGGGCTAATGATGGGGTCATGTACCTAGGGTAGGGTCACAGACCTGATCTAAGTACCCTGCCCAAGGACACCCTTAGAAGAGGTCACCTTCCAGTCGACCAACGAGGGACTCACTCGACTGACTTGAAGGACTCGACCACGAAGACTCACTCGACTACCAGGAGGTCAAAAGGCACTCTGCACTGCAACGGCCTGTAGTTAAGTAGACTTTATGATAGTTAAGACACTTTATGTGGGACGTTACCAGTAACGCCCCGGACTAAATACACCTTAAACCCTTCATTACGTGGGCTGGCTGGGGTCCTGGCGCACTCTATATAAGCCACCCCCCTCCACAGGCAGAAGGGTTTGGCATCCTGTAATTCATATACACATAATCCACTCGACCGCCTCCGGGCTCCGAGAATTAGGGCTTTTACTTCCTCCGAGAAGGGCCTGAACTCGTACATCTCTTGTGTTTACAACCTCTCCATAGCTAGGACCTTGCCTCTCCATACCTACCCCCCACTCTACTGTCAGACTTAGAACCACGACACTTTACACTTGTACTCCCTTATTTTTGCTGGCTTCGCAACAGGAGATGTGATGCCGCTCTTGACTCGAGGATTTCCCTTAGGAACCCAGGCCATGTTCCTCTTCTCTAGCTCTTTGGCCCTAAGCCGTTTTAGCTTCTTCTGTTGTGAATATGGTAAGCCGAGTGGGCGTCCCGGCTGGGACTTTGGTTTATGCACTGGCAAATTCTTCCTGACTTTGGGCATCTCTGGCTTGGGCTGTCCAAACTTGACTATTGGATCCTTTAATTTTACTTGCTTCACTTTCTTGTCCTTAGCAGCCAACATAGGCCCGACTGGCTTTTTGTCATTTGGAGTCGGATCTGAAATAGCACTCTTGCGGCCATCCTTTTCTTTCTTCACCTTTTTAACACTTGTTGCAATAGAAGGTCGGACATCATTTCTATTTTGACTGCTCCTCTTGGGAACCCATGCCATGTTCTTCTTTCTCAACTCATGTGCACTAAGTCTTTGTAATTCCTTCTCTTGCCAATGTGCTAAACCGAGTGAGCACGTCGGCTGTGATTTTGTTTCAACCAATGCCAACTCTTTTTTGGCCTTGTGCACTCTCAACTTCTTCCCTTCAGATTTGGCACTTGATTGACTTGCCTCGTTGCCTTTTGTAGCCAACGTCAACACTTTAACTGGCTCTTTGTTATTTGAGAACAAATCTGAAGTAGCACACTTACAACCATCTTTCTTGACCTGGTACACTTGCTTGACCACCTCTTTCTTGTTCCTTGAGCTCCGGACCGATTCCTTATGATTGAAACGGTCTTTGACGTGTGATTGTTCATCAAATGTTGATCTTTTTGGAGCTGCATAATGTTGGCGAGATGATCTAAAATAAGATGGATAATTTGCCCTTGTATCATACGTGCCCCATGATGGATATGGATTTACATGAGCGTAGGGAGGAATCCACGACATTGGCATTGGCGACCCAAAAGCAGGATATGAAGTCTGCTTGCTCAACATTTTCCTTTGCCAATCCAAGTCTTCAGATTTATGCCTTGGGGTGACTTCGATGCTTTTGCTTCACTCGGCTGATAAGCACTCTTTGCCTCACTTATCTTCTGATATTTTTCTAATAACTGCGCGAAAGTGACTTTCGGCCTTTTACCTTTGTGCTTACCATTGCCTTTGCTTTCTTTAACTGTGCGTGCATCGGTCTTTGAATTTTCTTGTTGCCCCCAGTGCTAGATGTCGCCATTGTAGCTTTGATGGAATTCCCATCTTCAAGATTGTTGTTGATGCACTTTTTAACCATATCCTTGCTCGAAGTCTTGACCCCATCATCATTGGTGTGTACCTGTTGACCTTTAGGTGAATCGGCTTGAGATAGCCGAGTCAACATTTGATCGCCATCAAAACCAATCTGATCCGATTGTTGATATGATCGTGCCTCAACAAACTTCAATCATCTCGATTGTGCGGCTTGATGAATCACGTTGTTGTATTCGATATTCTCTTTAAACAAACATTGAATTTGTTCTTGTCATGATGGCTCGATATCATGATCAATTATAATAGGATTAGTCGACGATGCACCAACGATGTGATCAACTATGCCCGGACTGAAGGTACACTGCTCGCCCATTAACTGATATTGTGATACTAGCTCTAAAACAAAACAACCGAGCAGTGCTGGCTTAGCATCATCCGACTCGGCTATGCATTGATTTTCATCCTCTTTTCCTGATGCTTTTGAATCGGCTTCGAAGGACTTTGGACCTGTCTTTACGTTTCTGCAACCAAAATAATTACAGAATATATGTCTCGTCCGAGACCAAATGTTAGCCAGGCATGAAACAAACAAAGTTGTCCATATGAATACAAAGTTCAGTTGGCATGACAAGAACAACTTTGGTTTTGATAAGTTGTCACTATTAGCCTCTATGAATGATACCATGTGTTGACTATCATTATTAGTGACAAGATCATTCCTAACAAATAGATTACTCACTTCAATTGGTCTTTCGAAATTAATTAGAATCTTACTAACGGGTGCATCAACAATATGATTTTGACCGAATCGAAAATTGAGTAAACTATCTGCTAGGTGTACCTTTGTGAAGACGTTGGAAGGAGAAGATGGTTGCACCACTGGAACAATACATTGCTCCACTTCTGAATAATTCTCCAACGCCTCTTCCTCTTTTTCTGGATCTGGTGCCTCATCACTCGGATTGCCCGAGTATATTTCACTCGAATCGCCCGAGTATATTTCAGTCGGATTGCCCAAGTGGATTTCACTCGGACGCTCTTTGTCAGTTGAACTTTGCTCGGCCGCATTTTCTTGGTCTTGATGTTCATCATTAACTGAACTGTGTTCAGCCATATTACTGTGTTCTTGATGCTCATCAATATCTTTAGCATGAAACTCATAGGGTAGCATGTAAGCTCCCTTACATCCAGAAAAATTGAGCACAACCAATTTGTTGTGTTTGTCGTTCCTTTGCTCAGCCAAGCTTGCATCTTCTATTTTGGTACACGCGGCAATAGTTGGTTTGATGCACTCGGCTTTAGCCGGTGATGCACTCGTCTGGAACGATGCACTCGGCTGGCATGATGCAACGCACTGGGCTTTAAACATCCCGGTGCTCAATCCGGTTTCAACCGAATCCACCATATTAGCCGAGTGAATCCTTTTTTGCTGGTTTGCTTGCAAAGCTTCTTTTTTATCTTGCCTCAAAAGTGTAGAAGGGCCAAAATGGTTGCTGCATGGAGGAAGGCACTTGACGTATTCTTGCAAATATCCATCTCCACGCTTCTTCTTGAGTGCTTCGTAGGCCTGTCGATATGCTGGTGGTAATTCCTCAAGGGTAGGTGTAGTAAATTCGTTGACTCTATTCCCTGTGAGCTTTGGCTTGATCTTGTCCACTTGGGCCCAATATTTTTCTTTAGACTCATCCCTACTTGGATTTGCTTGCCTCCCAATACTTTTACGATCTTTCGGCAATGAATTGATGTTGCCAAAATTTTGCGATTGTATAGGGGGTGTATAACATGCTGCAATGATAGGTGAAGACATGTGCACTGTTGTTGAATATTTTATCACGCCAATTTGATCAATCGTTAACACTTCGTCTTCTTTCAAAACCCTAGCTCTTATTGCCTCATAATCAGGAACCAATCCCTTTTCGTGCTGCTCAAGGCAAATAGCACTAATCTTCTTATTTTGGGCTAAACTTTTTAATGCAGCCAGAGCCACCTCATCTCCTACAATATTAGGCACATATGCTCCTGCAGAATCTGCATTCACTCGGCCAAGGTGATCTGAGTCATGAATATTTTTAGTTTCATATGCCACTGAACAATTAATATCACGAGGTGTAGTATATGATGTTCGAGGATAACCGGCCAAATAGCTAATGGAAGCATGGCCGATTCCCCCATCCATCGGCATGTTTGGGGATGAACCCGCATATTGCGAGTCGGCTGCCGATGGATAAAACTACGAGACGCCCTCCTGTACATGAGGTGTCATATATTGATCACTCGAACAAACCGTGTTGTTCACCAGCATATTGAAAGATGTTGCCGATGCACGAAAGTTCACATTCATAAGTTGGATGTCACGATTATGTAAATTCCAAGTTTCTCCAACGGAATAACTAGTCAGCCTTTGCTCATTAGGGCTGGCCGACATGACTTGTCCATTGAAAGATCTAGCAACATCAACATAATGGCTATTTGCATCTACGTAAGGAGATTGATGATACATGTTACCGTTGTAGATTGCAGCCGCTCGATGACGCCCTCCTCGTAGCAGGAACAGGCTAGAGACTATTCAAAGCTTTGCCCCTAGCGGAGTCGCCAAAAAGTGTGTTGACACACGAACACGTCACGTGTACACTCGACGCCGGGGGTGATGCACCGCATCTCACGTCGAAGGAGACCCGACCGACAGCGCGATACGCAAGACAGTCGGCGGGCGCTTTTGAAGACCCGAAACCCCACATGCCCGGGAGGGACCCCGTCGGGGAGTGCGGCGGCTATGGGCTATCCTAGGTCGATTTGCTCGCCCCAAGAGCCTCGTGGATCGCTGCCCTCCAACGCAAAGAACGTTTGAATAATGAGAAAGAAAGATACAAGGGTAGGGGATAAAGATAGATGAACACAAAAGTGTAATAGATTGATTGGTTCGATTGGTGTTGTTTAATCGGCCGTCACCCCCAACATATATAAGAGGCGGCTGGACTTCTCGTACAAGAAAAGGATTCATCTAGGCTTTCCTTACAAGAAAATTACATCAATTCATGACCTAGAGTCCTAGTTCTGGTCCCACTTGGATTCAGCCCGAATCTGATCCAATCTTCTGTCTTGCTCCTTGCACGGGCCGTGGAATCTGCATATGACTTCCGATGGAGATGGTTCAAATATCAATTTTGTACGCTTCGATGAGGCCAACAATCTGTATGTTGATCACTTTTCCAAATAAGGCCATTTTGAATACTCCACGGGGTCATCTTTAATTTCGAGTCGGACTCACTCATGTAGCTGACTGGACCATCCGACTCTTGTAGCGTCTCTGTAGGTCATATACTACGTCGGATGATGATGACTCCAAAAGCAAAGTTGACTGTTTCGACGTTACGAATAACTTTCATGTTGAACACTTCTTCATCCGAGTCCATCTAGATAATCATTTGAGCCCATCTTCAGCTTCTGGTTGGATTGGCCTTGACAGTTTCCACCCAGCAAGCTCTTTCCCGGCAAGCTTTTCAGCCCCGGCAAGGTCTTCGCCCAGCAAGCTTTCCTTCCCGGCAAGGTTTCACACCGGCAAGCTTTCCACGCCGGCAAGCTCCTCCGCCGGCAAGCTTTCCACACCGGCAAGCCCTCACATCGGCAAGGTTTCACCCCGGCAAGGTTTCATTCAGCCGGCAAAGGCCGAATACTTTCTTACTCAGGGCCGGCCTGCGAAGTGTTGCCTCTAACTTTTGCATATGAACTCGGATTGAGATGATTTATATATCAAAATCGATTGCCTCGACGAGACGAAGACAATTCCTTAAGAGTGCTCCTTCATCCGAGGTAATCTTGAAGACATGATTGGCCAAAAACCATTCGGAACATTGAATTATGCCACTCGGAGTATAGTTTCGGTCCGTAAGATAAGGTCGAATGAATATAACCGAAACATCAATGTTATTCCACTCGGCGACGTGAATCTTTTCATGCTGAAAACCCGTTCACTCGAGACCATCTTCATTGCAATCTGTATCTTGCCAAAATCAGATGTCAACAGCATCATACTTGTTTGCGCATCGTGCCATGCTTATGTGTTGGTTGTTTACTATGTTGTGTGCTTCTTTTGGGTGTTGCTTCTTCGGGTTGGTTCCGATAACGTCACGTTTGTGAGGACCCGTTCGACTACGTCCATTTGTCTTCTTCATGGACTCGTTCTTCTTCCTTGCGGGATTTTAGGCAAGATGACCATACCCTCGAAATCACTTCTATCTTTGCTTGCTAGTTGCTCGCTCTTTTGCTATGCCTATGCTGCGATACCTACCACTTGCTTATCCTGCCTCCCATATTGTTAAGCCAAGCCTCTAACCCACCTTGCCCTAGCAAACCGTTGTTTGGCTATGTTACCGCTTTGCTCAGGCCCTCTTATAGCGTTGTTAGTTGCAGGTTGAGATTGGAGTTGTTCCATGTTTGGAACATGGATATTTTGTTGGGATATCACAATATCTCTTATTTAATTAATGCATCTATATACTTGGTAAAGGGTGGAAGGCTCGGCCTTATGTCTAGTGTTTTGTTCCACTCTTGCCGCCCTAGTTTCCGTCATACCGGTGTTATGTTCCCGGATTTTGCGTTCCTTACACGGTTGGGTTATAATGGGAACCCCTTGATAGATCGCTTTGAATAAAACTCCTCCAGCAAGGCCCAACTTTGGTTTTACCATTCGCCACCAAGCCTCTTTTCCCTTGGGTTAGGCCTGCCCAAGGGTCATCTTTATTTTAACCCCCCCCCCCCCCCCCCGTGCCAGTGCTTGTTTAAGTGTTGGTCCGAAATGGGCAGCCTGCGGGGCCACCTCGGGGAAACTTGAGGGCTGGTTTTACTCGTAGCTTGACCTATCTGGTGTTGCCCTGAGAATGACATATGTGCAGCTCCCATCAGGATGTCGGCGCATCGGGCGACTTTGCTAGACTTGTTTTACCATTGTCGAGGATGTCTTGTAACCGGGATGCCGAGCCTGATCGGATTGTCTTGGGAGAAGGAATATCATTCGTTGACCGTGAGAGCTTGTGACGGGCTAAGTTGGGACACCCCTGCAAGGATTTGAATTTTCGAAAGTCGTGCCCATGGTTATGGGCAGATGGGAATTTGTTAATGTCCGGTTGTAGAAGACTTGAACTTAACTTAATTTAAAATACACCAACCGCGTGTGTAACCGTGATGGTCTCTTCTCGGTGGAGTCTGGGAAGTGAACACGGTGTTGGAGTAATGCTTGACGTAGGTTGCTCTAGGATCACTTCTTGATCATAGATTTCTCGAATGTGCTTTGCACTCTATTCTCGCTCTCATTTGCGTATGTTAGCCACCATATATGCTAGTCGCTTGTTGTAGCTCCACCTCATACCTTTTACCGTACCTATAAGCTTAAATAGTCTTGATCGCGAGGGTGTGAGATTGCTGAGTCCCCGTGACTCGCAGATACTTCCAAAACCAGTTTGCAGGTGCCGATGATTCTGTGCAGGTGATGCAACTGAGCTCAAGAGGAGCTCGATGAAGATCTTGTCCATTGTGTTGTTTCGTTTCAGTCGATCAGTAGTGGAGCCCAGTTGGGTCGTTCGGGGATCTGTGTAGCATTTCGGGTAGTCTTCTTTTATTTTGGTTCCGTAGTCAGACCTTGATTGTATCTGGATGAATGTAATGCTTTATTCATGTATTGTGTGAAGTGGCGATTGTAAGCCAACTATGTATCTCTTTCCCTTATGTACTACATGGGTTGTGTGAAGATTACCTCACTTGCGACATTGCTTTCAATGCGGTTATGCCTCTATGTCGTGCTTCGACACGAGGGAGATATAGCCGCATCGAGGGCGTTACAAGTTGATATCAGAGCCTTCCCCGACTTAGGAGCCCCCAGCTTGATCGAATCGCTGGCGTTGTTGAGTCTAGAAAAATGTTTTGAGTCATTTAGGATTATATATATCAGAGAGTAGGATTCTTTTTACTCCTCAGTCCCTTCGTCGCTCTGGTGAGGCATCCTGACGTAGAGTTTTGACTCTTCTCTTCTCAAATTTCACTATTTTTTTAGGATCACGCGGGTATCTTGGAATCGTTCTGATGGTTTTGTGACGAGAACATTGTTCTTGGTGCCTCCTGACATTTAGGGGTTGTGGCAGTGTCCCGGGGAGTTGAGCTCTGAGGTGTTGTCATCACAATTTTATCGTTGAGATTCTGGAATACCTGAGTTTCGCCGACATCGAAAATCTCTTTTATGCAGTTGTTGGTGAGATAACCTCGACGCCACCCAGTACTGGGGCGGGAGTTCGGGAGTATTGCCATAACTCGCATAACGGATGCTTTTCAAAGGTTGAGGTAAATGATTTCTGAAGGTTTCTTGGTTATGTGTTGAAGGATGGATACAGCTGGATGTAGGATTTGCTAGTTTTGGGTGAGATATTATGCTTCCCCTGTATCCCCAACACCTGATTGCATAACCGGAAAGTTTCGGGAGTTTATAAGTGGGAATTCAAGTAGCTCTTAGGATTTCTTCCCGACAGATGTATGATATGAAATTGGTGTTCGACGTCTAGTGGTCCGCCTATTCACGGTTGGTTTTATAGTGGTCTCGTTGTGTCTTAAAGAGTCCTTGGCTATGCTGACTTGGGGACGCTTCGTATGTCATGTGCACTACCTTGTACATGATGGTGTTGTACGATCGAGCCTGTGTAGGCCCCACCACGAAAACTTCAGACGAAATCTCTATCATATGTTTGTTCCGGCTTATTCTGCAAGCCAATCCTTTGTTTTGTTTTGAGTTGTGGTGTTCGAGTTGCTCCGAAGTCAAGTGTTGATTCCATACCTTCCCTAAACGGTTTTCTCATACTCTGATGTGAATTCCAATCCTTCATGATAATCAAGATTTTCATGTCAATCCTTTTCAACCGGTGTGTCTCTCTTCAAGTGGATCCGATCACTTCAACATTCGCAAGATCAATTATCAGTTCTTATCAACGGTGTTTGCTTCATCCGTTCCAAGTTGTCTTTGTTTTCCCGCTCTCCCACCCTTATTTCTTCAAGGACTCGGATTTCTTAATCAAGTATACATTTTATTCATGTGAAGTCTCTTTATTCTTTTCTTTCATTGTTCTTATCCAGTGATTCTCATGAAGATCCTAACGGAGCCTCAAGTTCATCATTATTCGTTCTCTTTCTTCTCTGGTGGTTTCAAGTCAAGCTTTGATGATCATACCCTTTCCTCATTTCAAGGCTTTCTCATGTCGTTGCAATTCTTAATCGTTCACCTCTCGCTATTCTATTGTCCCGGAGTGCTCAAGATATCTCAGAAGGCTCGTCTTTTCATTCAAGATCAGTTCAACCTATTTAGAGGCTCTTATCTCATTCAAGACATTTAACTCAACCGGTGCATTCTCTCTTTAAATCGTTCTACGGTGTTTCTTTTGAGTGGGCCCTAACCCACAGGTCTTTTTCCAGGATCTTACCCAACTCTTCTTATTCTCCCGAGATATTCTCAAATCTTCTAAAGCTTGACATAAGAATGAATTGTCATCAGTCATATGTATTTCTCCAAGATCGGTTAAATTATTTTCATCGTTGGCTCAATCTCTTTGCTTTTGATTCTTCTGGAGTGACTCTACAATTCATGGTGGTGTTTCTCATCATCATTCTCTGTATTTGAAGACCGAAGAAGAGTTTTACCTCCATATCTTATCCGTTCTCTCAAAGATTCGTGGTTCTAGTTCAAGGCCATCCTCTCATAATTGTTTTGATTGTGAGAATTCTTTTCACCTATCCGGAGCAATTCAAGAGTCTTCTCAGTTTGTTTATCCGGAGTCCACCAATTCAGGTTTATTCATTCTCAGCTTTTAGTTATCATTCTCCAATCTTACCAGTGCATCATTCAAGTGATCTCTAATCAGTTCGTGATCCCTTCGTTCTCATGGATCTAAATTCTCTCAAGCATCTTCGTTTGTTTGCTAATTCTTCCCGGTGTTTCTTTACCTTTTCTTTGTTCATTTTAATTCTTACGGTGGTTCGTTCATGATTTCTCTTCCTTTGTTATCGTATCAATTTATTCGATGTTCCAATCCTACCGGTGGTTCGTTGAAGACATTCTCAAGTTTATGTTATATCTCTCTTAATCTTTTCTACAAGAATAAGTAGTATGCCAAATCCAATATGGGTCATCATTTAATTGGTGAAGGATACGCATAACGTAATTCTTATTATTGTTTCATCCAAGTGATCTAATTTCCTGCTTTCCGGAGTGGTTCATCATATCACATTCTCGGTTTCACTTGTTTCATCTTTTCTTTCCCGGAGTTCCAAGCTCTCGCAATTATATCACCACAGAGATCCATCTAAATCATTATAAGGCTTCACCTTGTGTTGTCAACTTCTCTTTCTTTTTATCATCCTTTTGTTACCGGAGTTCTTCATGGACACTCTACATGTTGGTTCATAAAGGATTTAATTCCTTCTCGAAGTGTTCATCGAGATTCTTTTCAGAGGAGCTCAAGCATTCTTCATCTTGCAATCCGGAGTGCAATTCTTTCTACCATATCATCGGAGGTGGTATTATGTCATTCTTGATAATTTGAGTTCATGTTTCATGACCCACATGTTGTTAAGAATGAGGTATTTCAAATCCATCAACCTCTTCGTTGGAATTATCTTGGGTTATATTTCACCTAAAACCTTCCCTAAGGATTGTTGCTAATTCTGGTGCTTATAAATGATCCAAGTTCTTCATTTATCCTCCCAGTGAAATAGTTTCTCATCTCCTTGTGGATATCAATCCAATCTATCGTTTCCGTCAGTGGCAGAATTTCAACTCAGTTTTGAGATGTTTTCCATAAGTCCATATCAAACTAATCCTTTTCATTGTTGATAATCCAACAACTCCGTTCTAGCCTTTGTTGTAAGCGTGCGCTGCCAAGATCTTGTTTTCTCCTCCGTTCATTCCATTCCATTCTTCCATTTCTTCCGGAGGTTTTGTGATGTTGCTCTTTTCAATCATCATCTCGAATTGTGAGGATCATGTTCTTTTCATGCTTATTCATTTTACCGGAGTGTCATGTCCTTCATTCAAGTTCTCTCATCTTATCAACTTTTGCCTCCCTTCTCAACCAGAGTGCCGTCTGAAATCGTTCTTACCCATTCTGCCTTTCTTCCAACAGTTTCGAAGGCAGTGTGTTGTTGATTTCATCAAGTATCCTCATCTTTTCAAGATCATGTTCAATTCCTTCCATTTACAGTCGGGGTGCTGTCCAAAATTATATCATTCTTTTCCCTTCGCTATCTGGTTTAACCGGAGTGTTATGTCTATCATTCCTCTTCTAACCGGAGTCTCATCCAAGTGCTTTATTTTGCCAAGTTCATATTATTGCCTTCCATTTCCAACCGGAGTGTTGTCGTATTTCATCTCTATCATTCCTTGTACTTATCATTTCGACCGGAGTGCTTGAATGCACTTCTTTCCCATTGCAACCCTTCTCTCATGTCTTTCAACCTACAGGGTTCTCGTGATGTTCCTTGTTCCTCGTTTCTAACGGAGGTTTTCAACTTTATTAATCTTTGTTGTATTATTTCTTTCAAATTTGCTCAACCTCGCAAGGTTCGTGGTTCACTCGTTTGTCAAAGAAGCAACTTAGTTCTATCTCTTCTCCTTTTCTTACGTTTTTCCCTCCGGTGCCATTCTAGATCTCGGGACGAGATCCTCTCATAGTGGTGGAGTGTTGTGACACCCCGAGACCATTGCACCAGGTGTCTCCAGTTATTCGCTGTCCTTGCCATGCCATTCGCTTGCGTGTTGCATCTTTGTCATGTCATCATGTGCATTGCATCATCATGTTTTCGAAACTTGCATCCGTACGGGTTTCCCCAGTTCTCTCCGTTGTTCGTTCCGAGTCCGGACACACTTGCACGCGCCTGTGGCACGTCCGAAATATTATTTTATAAGTGGCCGGAAAATGTTCTTAGAATGGGTTGAAAGTTGGCATGCGGTGTTCTTATGTTGTAGGTAGGCCGTCTGCCAAGTTTCATCGCATTCGGAGTCCGTTTGACGCCCCAACGGATAACTATAGCGACAATATAGCCGGTCTAACGTCGGACGTTTTCGGTCTCCGGAGACATTCGTCGGGTCTCTCTCTCTTCTCTTCTCTTCTCTTCTCTCAGCGCGAGCCCTTCTGCACAGCCCACAAGTTCCAACCGACCCCTCGCGTGCATGTCCGAAACTTCCCCGGATGCGACCCGGACAGTCGTCACCGTTGGATCTGGATCATCCCCAAACGTCTACAAAACGTCTCCGTTTTGTGAATAGGACTCCCTAGCTATTTATTCGCGGTCGTCCGATTGCGATCGGAGGAACGAGGTAGCCCCTAACCTAATCTGTGATGTATATATACTCCACTCCTAGTCTTTTGGGACAAACCCTAAAATATAGGGACTTGTCCCGTTAAGCCGCCGCCATCCACCTCGGGATCCCTCCGAATCCATTTCCACCAACCGAAGCCGCCTCCTCCTTCCTCGTTTTCCCCATCAAGCCAACCGGCGGCCTCCCTGCGTAGCAGCGCCCCTGGCCCCGATCCAGCCTCCTCTCGCTCTCGTGCGTGTGCACGCGCTCAGGAGCTCGAGCAAGGGAGCCTCGATCCCGCAGCTCCCTGCAACCTCCCGCTGGAGTCCCCGATCCCCACCGCCGGACTTCGTCCCCGACGTCTCGGTCGTCTCTCGCCATCTCGTCGCCGGCGAGCACTGACCCAGGTCGCTGCGCTCGTTGCCTCCTCGCTCCTCTACTTCGATCTCCCTCTCACTTGCCCGAGCCTCTCACCTCTCTCTGCCCGTGGACAGGCACCGCCGCCGGAGTACCGCACCTCGCCGCCCAATCGCCGGCCGGCCTCGTCGTCGCTGGAAACGGGTCGGCCGCCCCCGGATCTGGTTGACCCATCGTCCCACCTGCCGGATCCGCCCCGTCCCCGCCGTCCGCCGGCGTCCTGCCCCGCTGGAGCCGCAGCGCCGCCTCTGCTTCTGTTCGCTCGGGAGCGAGCACCCGCCCGCGTTGACTGCGCCACGTCCGCAAGTGGACCGCGCCCCTCCTCAAGGCCCAGCGACCAGCTTCCTCCTCCACAAACTGGGCCTCAGCCCAAAGTGAGCAGCGCCCCCTGTTTTTTCCCCCTCCTGTTGGGTTCAGCCAGTTTCGGCCCATGTTGTGTTTTTTTCTTGAACGTTTTTGTCTATTATCCGCAGGATTGCAGTTTTACAGAAAAGCCCTTGTTGATCATGCATTTAATATCTTACAAACCGTGCATCGGATTAAAATAAATTATATATGAAACTTGCTTAGAATTTCGTCTAGTTTAATAATATGCAACTTTCATCCATGTTAAAAATGTTTAAACTGCTGGTTGTATAATTTTGCTCCTATGCCATGCTAAAATGCTTTATTTCATAACTAAATAACCGTAACTCGGAATTTAATAATCTTTATATGTAAATGGCGTGGAAAAATGCCTAGTTTAACATGGTGCTTTCATATTGCATGTTTAACAACCCTAAAATTGTGTTTAGGGCAGAACAGTACCATAACCAAAATATGCACATGAGGAGTTTCCGGACTTGTTGTTTTGTTGTTCCGGCCTCATTTAAACTTGCCTAGTTAGATAGTTTCATTATGCTTCACCTCTTGCCATGTTAACCAACATTTAATATTGTTGAGTACTTAAATGGGAGAGAACTAAATAATTGTTGTGGTGTTTCATCATTATGCAACGGAGTTACATATTGAGCTCCACTTAATTTGTAGGGTTGTTTATGCATTTTTCCATGCCATGCCTCATTAAACCGAACATGCAGCATACTTGTTTGTGCATCATGCCATGCTTATGTGTTGGTTGTTTACTATGTTGTGCGCTTCTTTCCGGTGTTGCTTCTTCGGGTTGGTTCCGATAACGTCGCGTTTGTGAGGACCCGTTCGGCTACGTCCGTTTGTCTTCTTCATGGACTCGTTCTTCTTCCTTGCGGGATTTCGGGCAAGATGACCATACCCTCGAAATCACTTCTATCTTTGCTTGCTAGTTGCTCGCTCTTTTGCTATGCCTATGCTGCGATACCTACCACTTGCTTATCATGCCTCTCATATTGTTAAGCCAAGCCTCTAACCCACCTTGTCCTAGCAAACCGTTGTTTGGCTATGTTACCGCTTTGCTCAGGCCCTCTTATAGCGTTGTTAGTTGCAGGTGAAGATTGGAGTTGTTCCATGTTTAGAACATGGATATTTTGTTGGGATATCACAATATCTCTTAGTTAATTAATGCATATATATATACTTGGTAAAGGGTGGAAGGCTCGGCCTTATGCCTGGTGTTTTGTTCCACTCTTGCCGCCCTAGTTTCTGTCATATCGGTGTTATGTTCCCGGATTTTGCGTTCCTTACACGGTTGGGTTATAATGGGAACCCCTTGACAATTCGCTTTGAATAAAACTCCTCCAGCAAGGCCCAACCTTGGTTTTACCATTCGCCACCTAGCTTCTTTTCCCTTGGGTTAGGCCAGCCCAAGGGTCATCTTTATTTTAACCCCCCCCGGGCCAGTGCTTGTCTAAGTGTTGGTCTGAAATGGGCAACCTGCGGGGCCACCTCGGGGAAACTTGAGGGCTGGTTTTACTCATAGCTTGACCTATCTAGTGTTGCCCTGAGAACGACATATGTGCAGCTCCCATCAGGATGTCGGCGCATCGGGCGGCTTTGCTGGACTTGTTTTATGATTGTTGAGGATGTCTTGTAACCAGGATGCCGAGCCTGATCGGATTATCTTGGGAGAAGGAATATCCTTCGTTGACCATGAGAGCTTGTGATGGGCTAAGTTGGGACACCCCTGCAGGGATTTGAACTTTCGAAAGCCGTGCCCGCGGTTATGGGCAGATGGGAATTTGTTAATGTCCGGTTGTAGAAGACTTGAACTTAACTTAATTAAAATACACCAACCGCGTGTGTAACCGTGATGGTCTCTTCTTGGCGGAGTCCGGGAACTGAACACGATGTTGGAGTAATGCTTGACGTAGGTTGCTCTAGGATCATTTCTTGATCATAGATTTCTCGAACGTGCTTTTCCCTCTCTTCTCGCTCTCATTTGCATATGTTAGCCACCATATATGCTAGTCGCTTGCTGCAGCTCCACCTCATACCTTTTACCCTACCTATAAGTTTAAATAGTCTTGATCGCGAGGGTGTGAGATTGCTGAGTCCCCGTGATTCACAGATACTTCCAAAACCAGTTTGTAGGTGCCGATGATTCTGTGCAGGTGATGCAACTGAGCTTAGGAGGAGCTCAATGAAGATCTTGTCCATTGTGTTGTTTCGTTTCAGTCGATCAGTAGTGGAGCCCAATTGGGTCGATCGGGGATCTGTGTAGCATTTGGGGTAGTCTTCTATTATTTTGGTCCCGTACTCGGACCTTGATTGTATCTGGATGAATGTAATGCTTTATTCATGTATTGTGTGAAGTGGCGAGTGTAAGCCAACTATGTATCTCTTTCCCTTATGTATTACATGGGTTGCGACATTGCTTTGAATGCGGTTATGCCTCTAAGTCGTGCTTCGACACGTGGGAGATATAGCCGCATCGAGGGCGTTACAGCTATATATAGAGACTTAATTACAGAAGTAGTACTTACAGACAATAGCAAGTCATGAGTATTTTGTCGAGGGCCTTTTGATTGTATAACTAGAATAACTCGTCGAATTCAACAAAGAACAGACCAATTCCAACGACGTAGTGCTCCTCTTTAATTCTTATCATCAAAACATCCTTCCCAGACTCGCTGCAAGTTTTCATGTACCATTCATGGAATCTTCGCATCATTGTTGTTAGAGGAGGACTTCCATCTTTGACGAGAGGCTTCCCGTACTGGTATCTGAATTCCTCCACCTCCGTTGTTTCAAACACTACAACATCGCCCAGGTAATCAGCAGGATTGGTACCGGCCACCATCCCCGGTAGATTAGCAGCGATATCGCTAGGTACCTTGAGCGGGGGGGCACGATTGGTTCGCATGTTTGCCGAGCTGGGGATTTTCTTCCACTTCTTCGTTGTGCTAACCTTGCATCACTTGAAGTACTTCCCGACCGTCGCACATCTTCATATGTCTTTTTAATACAACGTTCATTGTCGGTATCTGGCGGAGGCGATGGTGGTCGCTTCAGGGCATTGATAGTGCGCTTCACTTTCACCGGATCTATCATTTCCTTCGGAGGTGGAGGTTTCTTTGCAAAAAATTCCCTCACTTGGGCTTCACAGATCTGCGTTTTCCACCTCAATCCTCTCGTATGGTAACTTTTCCGGAGTCTTGAGAGATGGACTGTATCTGTATTCCCTCCCGCCTTGGCTGTATTGCTAGCCACCGGAGCGGTGGCTTCCTTCCGTCATTGCTTATGAGGCGGAGAAGGAGGTGGAGTGCTCCGACGCGCCGGAGGAGCCGGAGCAGCGGCGTTTGTGTTCCGCCGCCATTGCTGATGAGGCGGAGGAGGAGGTAGACTGCTCGGACGGGCCGGAGGAGGCGAAGGAGGAGGCGGAGTGCCCTCTTGCGCCGGAGGAGCCGTAGAAGGAGGCAGAGTGCCCTGATCCCTCGCCGGAGGAGGAGGAGGAGGCGGAGTGCCCTGACTCGCCGGCGGGGGAGGAGGAGGCGGAGGCGTCCAGTTCGGAAGCTTGATGTACTCCTTCCGCCATAGACATGTAGTCCCAGAGCATAAACCAGCTAAGTCTCCCCTTCACCTGTAGGGTAGTCAAGCTCGAGCTCGTCAAATCCCTCCATTACTTCATCCATCGTCACAACAGCATAGCCTTGTGGAATCGGACGTTGGTGAAAAGTTCTGTCAAGTTGAGGAGGTGCAACAGAGCCGACAGCCGCCTTCAAGGTGAGGTTCTGACATTTTGTCATAAGCTGGCAATGTTGAGCCTCCATGATAGCATCCACGGGGTAGCTAAGAGCCGTGAAATCAGGCTGCTGAACAAGCTCCGTGGAAGCCATGCTTCGCTGAGATGGCGAGGTAACTTCGTGCCGCTGAGATGGTTGGTCGGCAGCTTGCTGGCTCTCAACTTGTTCCTCTAGCTTTAGTACTCTTGCACTGAGCTTCTGCATTTTGCACAGCTCTAGTTTCCTCTTCCTCTCCCGGGTTTTGTAACCGCCTGCGCCGGGAAACCCAACCCTCCACAGAACGGACCCTGGCGTGCCTCGTGTTCATCCAGGATGCTCAGGATTCCCAGGGCCTCAGTCAGTGATGTCTACTACACAACCTTCTTCTTGTAGACATTGTTGGGCCTCCAAGCGCAGAGGTTTGTAGGACAGTAGCAAATTTCCCTCAAGTGGATGACCTAGGGTTTATCAATATGTAGGAGGCATAGGATGAAGATGGTCTCTCTCAAGCAACCATGCAACCAAGTAACAAAGAGTCTCTTGTGTCCCCAACACACCCAATATAATGGTAAATTGTATAGGTGCACTAGTTCGTCGAAGAGATGGTGATACAAGTGGTATATGGATGGTCGATAAAGGTATTTGTAATATGAAATTATAAAAACAGCAAGGTAATGAATGATAAAAGAGAGCATAAACGGTATTGCAATGATAGGAAATAAGGCCTAGGGTTCATACTTTCGCTAGTGTAAGTTCCCTCAACAATGATAACATAATTGGATCACATAACTATCCCTCAACATGCAACAAAGAGTCACTCCAAAGTCACTAATAGCGGAGAACGAACGAAGAGATTATGGTAGGGTACGAAACCACCTCAAAGTTATTCTTTCCAATCAATCCGTTGGCTATTCCTATAATTGTCACAAACAGCCCTAGAGTTCATACTAGAATAACACCTTAAGGCACAAATCAACCAAAACCCTAATGTCACCTAGATACTCCAATGTCACCTCAAGTATCTGTGGGTATGATTATACGATATGCATCACACAATCTCAGATTCATCTATTCAACCAACACATAGGACCTCAAAGAGTGCCCCAAAGTTTCTACCGGGGAATCACGACGAAAACGTGTGCCAACCCCTATGCATAGGTTCATGGGCGGAACCCGCAAGTTGATCACCAAAACATACATCAAGTGAATCACGTGGTATCCCATTGTCACCACAGATACACACGGCAAGACATACATCAAGTGTTCTCAAATCTTTAAAGACTCAATCCTATAAGATTACTTCAAGGGGAAAACCCAATCCATTACAAGAGAGTAGAGGGGGAAGAAACATCATAGGATCCAACTATAATAGTAAAGCTCACGATACATCAAGATCGTATCACCTCAAGAACAAGCGAGAGAGAGAGAGAGAGAGATCAAACACATAGCTACTGGTACATACCCTCAGCCCCGAGGGAGAACCACTCCCTCCTCATCATGGAGAGAACCGGGATGATGAAGATGGCCACCGGAGAGGGATTCCCCCCTCCGGCAGGGTGCCGGAACAGGTCTAGATTGGCTTTTAGTGGCTACGGAGGCTTCTGGCGGCGGAACTCCCGATCTATTGTGCTCTCGGATGTTTTTAGGGTATATGGAGATATATAGGCGGAAGAAGTACGTCAGGGGGCCACGAGGGTCCCACGAGGGTGGAGGGTGCACCCCCTACCTCGTGGCCTCCTCAAAGCTTCCCTTACATGCACTTCAAGTTTTCTGGGCTTATTTCCTTCCAAAAATGTGTTCTGTGAAGTTTCAGGTCAATTGGACTCCGTTTGATTTTCTTTTTCTTAGAAACCCTAAAACAAGGTAAAAACAGAAAGTGGCACTCGGCTCTGGGTTAATAGGTTAGTCCCAAAAATGATATAAAAGTGTATAATAAAGCCCATAAACATCCAAAACAGAAGATAATATAGCATGGAGCAATCAAAAATTATAGATACGTTGGAGACGTATCAGCATCCCCAAGCTTAATACCTGCTCGTCCTCGAGTAGGTAAATGATAAAAATAGAATTTTTGATGCGGAGTTCTACTTGGTATAATTTCAATGTAATTCTTCTTAATTGTGGTATGAATATTCAGATCCGAAAGATTCAAAACAAAAGTTCATATTGACATAAAAATGATAATACTTCAAGCATACTAACTAAGAAATTATGTTCTCTCAAAATAACACGGCCAAAGAAATTTCATCCCTACAAAATCATATAGTTTAGTCATTCTCCATTTTCGTCACACAAGAATGCTCTCATCATGCACAATCCCGATGACAAGCCAAGCAATTGTTTCATACTTTAGTAATCTCAAACCTATAAACTTTCACGCAATACATGAGCATGAGCCATGGATATAACACTTTGGGTGGAATAGAATAATGAGGGGGGTATGTGAAGAAGACAAAAAGGAGAAAGTCTCACATCAACGAGGGTAATCAATGAGCTATGGAGATGCCCATCGATTGTTGTTAATGTAAGGAGTAGGGATTGCCATGCAACAGATGCACTAGAGCTATAAATGTATGAAAGCTCAACAAAAGAAACTAAGTGGGTGTGCATCCAACTTGCTTGCTCACGAAGACCTAGGGCACTTGAGGAGGCCCATTGTTGGAATATACAAGCCAAGTTCTATAATGAAAAATTCCCACTAGTATGTGAAAGTGACAAAACAAGAGACTCTCTATCATGAAGATTATGGTGCTACTTTGAAGCACAAGTGTGGTAAAAGGATAGTAGCATTGTCCCTTCTCTATTTTTCTCTCATTTTTTATTTGGCCTTTCTTTTTTTATGGCCGTTCTCTTTTCTATTTTTTGGGCCTTCTCTTTTTTATGGCCCTTCTCTTTTTTTATAATTCCTCACTTGGGACAATGCTCTAGAAAATGATGATCATCACACTTCTATTTATTTATAACTCAATGATTACAACTCGATACTAGAACAAGATATGACTCTATATGAATGCCTTCGGCGGTGTACCAGGATTGCGATGAATCAAGTGTGACATGTATGAAAAATTATGAACGGTGGCTTTGCCACAAATACGATGTCAACTACATGATCACGCAAAGCAATATGACAATGATGAATGTGTCATGATAAACGGAATGGTGGAAAGTTGCATGGCAATATATCTCGGAATGGCTATGGAAATGCCATAATAGGTAGGTATGATGGCTGTTTTGGGGAATATATAAGGAGGTTTATGTGTGATAGAGCGTATCGTATCACGGGGTTTGGATGCACCGGCGAAGTTTGCACCAACTCTCAATGTGAGAAAGGGCAATGCACGGTACCGAAGAGGCTAGCAAGGATGGAAGGGTGAGAGTGTGTATAATCCATGGACTCAACATTAGTCATAAAGAACTCACATACTTATTGCAAAAATCTACAAGTCATCAAAAACCTCGGCACTACGCGCATGCTCCTAGGGGGATAGATTGGTAGGAAAAGACCATCGCTCGTTCCCGACCGCCACTCATAAGGAAGACAATCAAATAACACCTCATGTTTCAAATTTGTTGCATAGCGTTTACCATACGTGCATGCTACGGGACTTGCAAACCTCAACACAAGTATTTCTCAATTTCACAACTACTCAACTAGCACGACTCTGATATTATTACCTCCATATCTCAAAACAATCATCGAGCATCAAACTTCTCTTAGTATTCAACACACTTATATGAAAGTTTTTATTATTCTTGGATGCCTAGCATATTAGGATTTTAAGCAAATTACCGTGCTATTTAAGACTCTCAAAATAATCTAAGTGAAGCATGAGAGTTCATCTATTTCTTCAAAATAAAACTACCACCATGCTCTAAAAGATATAAGTGAAGTACTAGAGCAAACAACAAACTACTCTGAAAGATATAAGTTAAGATCAATGAGTAGTTGAATAATTATGCAACTATGTGAAGACTCTCTAACATTTAAGAATTTCAGATCTTGGTATTTTATTCAAACAGCAAGCAAAGAAAAATAAAATGACATTCTAAGAATGGCAAACATCATGTGAAGAAGCAAAAACTTAGGATCAACCGAAACTAACCGATAGTTGTTGAAGAAGAAAGGTGAGATGCCAAGCGGGCATTCCCAAGCTTAGACGCTTGACACTTCTTGAAATATTATCTTGGGATGCCTTGGGCATCTCCAAGCTTGAGCTTTTGTGTCTCCTTAATTCCTCTCATATCACGGTCTCCCTAAATCTCAAAAGCTTCATCCACACAAAACTCAACAAGGACTCATGAGATAAGTTAGTATAAACCATTGCCAAAACCTTATCATACTCTACTGTAGCAAATCACTAAAATTATTATTCAACATTGCATACTAAATGTCTCTGCATATTTAATAGTCCTATCCTCAATAGAATCATTAAAGAAGCAAACAATGCAAACATAACAGCAATCTGCCTAGACAGGACAGTCTGTAAAGAATGCAGCAACATCCACACTTCCCTAACTCCAAACATTATGAAAGAAAATTCCAACTGTAGTAAATTTATCATAGCTTAATAGTCAAAAGGTTTCAACATTTTATCACATTCTGAATTTTCTAGGGAATTATTGCAACAACGGTAAACTTTCTGTTTTCAAACATCAACATGTGGACTTCTACAATAGGTATAGTAAAGGCTATCAATGCCACTTTTATTGAAATAAAACATGCAAAACATTGTTCTAAATAACAGCAATCAAATCCTAACAAAATAAGTTGACGCTCCAAGCAAAACACATATCATGTGGTGAATAAAAATATAGCTCCAAGTAAAGTTACCGATGAACGAAGACGAAAGAGGGGATGCCTTCCGGGGCATCCCCAAGCTTAGGCTCTTGGCTATCCTTGAATATTACCTTGGGGTGCCTTGGGCATCCCCAAGCTTAGGCTCTTGCCACTAATTATTCCATAGTCCATCGAATCCTTACCCAAAACTCGAAAACTTCACAACACAAAACTTAACAGAAAACTCGTAAGCTCCGTTAGTATAAGAAAATAAATCACCACTTCAAGGTACTGTAATGAACTCATTCTTTATTTATATTGGTGTTAAACCTACTGTATTCCAACTTCTCTATGGTTTCATAAACTCTTTTACTAGCCATAGATTCATTAAAATAAGCAAACAACACACAAAAAACAGAATCTGTCAAAAACAGAACAGTCTGTAGTAATCTGGATCAAACGTGTACTTCTGGAACTCATAAAATTATAAAATAAATTTCTGGACCTGAGTAATTTATATATTAATCATATTCAAAAAGAATTAACTAAATAGCACTTTCCAAAAAAAATGGCAGCAATTCTCGTGAGCGCTAAAGTTTCTGTTTTTTACAGCATGATCAACAAGACTTTCCCCAAGTCTTCCCAACGGTTCTACTTGGCACAAACACTAATTTAAAACATAAAAACTCAATCATAACAGAGGCTAGATAAATTATTTATTACTAAACAGGAGCATAAAGCAAGGAACAAAAATAAAATTGGGTTGCCTCCCAACAAGCGCTATCGTTTAACGCCCCTAGCTAGGCATGATAATTTCAATGATGCTCACATAAAGGATAAGAATTGTAACATAAAGAGAGCATCATGACGAATATGACTAGAACATTAAGCCTAACCCTCTTCCTATGCATAGGGATTTTGTTAGCAAACAACTTATGGGAAGAAGAATCAACTTGCATAGGAAGGTAAAACAAGCATAACTTCAAAACTTTAAGCACATAGAGAGGAAACTTGATATTATTGCAATTCCTACAAGCATATGTTCCTACCTCACAATAATTTTCAGTAGCATCATGAATGAATTCAACAATATAACAATCACATAAAGCATTCTTTTCATGATCTACAAGCATAGAAATTTTATTACTCTCCACATAAGCAAAATTCTTCTCATTAATAGTAGTGGGAGCAAACTCAACAAAGTAACTATCGTGGGATTGAAAATTGAAATCAAGATGACAAGTTTCATTGTTATTATTATTCTCTAAAGCATATGTGTCATCACAATAATCATCATGGATAGGAGGCATGCTTTCATCATAATAAATTTTCTCATCAAAACTTGGGGGACAAAAAATATCATCTTCATCAAACATAGCTTCCCCAAGCTTGTGGCTTTGCATATCATTAGCATCATGGATATTCAAGGAATTCATACTAACAACATTGCAATCATGCTCATCATTCAAATATTTAGTGCGCCAAACATTTTATAGATTTCTTCTTCTAGCACTTGAGCACAATTATCCTTTCTATCATACTCAAGAAAGATATTAAAAAGGTGTTGCGTATGAGACAAACTCGATTCCATATTTTTTTATAGTTTTCTTTTATAAACTAAACTAGTGATAAAACAAGAAACTAAAAGACTCGATTGCAAGATCTAAAGATATACCTTCAAGCGCTAACCTCCCCGGTAACGGCGCCAGAAAAGAGCTTGATGTCTACTACACAACCTTCTTCTTGTAGACGTTGTTGGGATCCAAGTGCAGAGGTTTGTAGGACAGTAGCAAATTTCCCTCAAATGGATGACCTAAGGTTTATCAATCCGTAGGAGGCATAGGATGAAGATGGTCTCTCTCAAGCAACCCTGCAACCAAATAACAAAGAGTCTCTTGTGTCCCCAACACACAAAATAGAATGGTAAATTGTATAGGTGCACTAGTTCGGTGAAGAGATGGTGATACAAGTGGTATATGGATGGTAGATAAAGGTATTTGTAATCTGAAATTATAAAAACAGCAAGGTAATGAATGATAAAAGAGAGCGTAAACAGTATTGCAATGATAGGAAATAAGGCCTAGGGTTCATACTTTCGCTAGTGTAAGTTCCCTCAACAATGATAACATAATTGGATCACATAACTATCCCTCAACATGCAACAAAGAGTCACTCCAAAGTCACTAATAGCGGAGAACGAACGAAAAGATTATGGTAGGGTACGAAACCACCTCAAAGTTATTCTTTCCAATCAATCCGTTGGGCTATTCCTATAATTGTCACAAACAGCCCTAGAGTTCGTACTAGAATAACACCTTAAGGCACAAATCAACCAAAACCCTAATGTCACCTAGATACTCCAATGTCACCTCAAGTATCCGTGGGTATGATTATACGATATGCATCACACAATCTCAGATTCATCTATTCAACCAACACAGAGGACCTCAAAGAGTGCCCCAAAGTTTATACCGGAGAATCACGACGAAAACGTGTGCCAACCCCTATGCATAGGTTCATGGGCAGAACCCGCAAGTTGATCACCAAAACATACATCAAGTGAATCATGTGGTATCCCATTGTTGCCACAGATACGCACGGCAACACATACATCAAGTGTTCTCAAATCCTTAAAGACTCAATCCAATACGATTATTTCAAGGGGAAAACCCAATCCATTACAAGAGAGTAGAGGGGGGAAGAAGCATCATAGGATCCAACTATAATAGCAAAGCTCGCGATACATCAATATCGTATCACCTCAAGAACACGAGAGAGAGAGATCAAACACATAGCTACTGGTACATACCCTCAGCCCTGAGGGAGAACTACTCCCTCCTCGTCATGGAGAGCACCGGAATGATGAAGATGGCCACCGGAGAGGGATTCCCCCCTCCGACAGGGTGCCGGAACGGGTCTAGATTGGCTTTCGATGGCTATGGAGGCTTCTGGCGGCGGAACTCCTGATCTGTTGTGCTCTCAGATGTTTTTAGGGTATATGGAGATATATAGGTGAAAGAAGTACGTCAGGGTGGCCACGTGGGTCCCATGAGGGTGGAAGGTGCGCCCTAGGGGGTGGGCGCGCCCCCCTACCTCGTGGCCTCCTCGAAGCTTCCCTTACGTGCACTTCAAGTCTTCTGGGCTTCTTTCCTTCCAAAAATGAGTTCCGTGAAGTTTCAGGTCAATTGGACTCCGTTTGATTTTCCTTTTCTTCGAAACCCTAATACAAGGTAAAAACAGAAACTGGCACTCGGCTCTGGGTTAATAGGTTAGTCCCAAAAAAGATATAAAAGTGTATAATAAAGCCCATAAACATCCAAAACAGAAGATAATATAGCATGGAGCAATCAAAAATTATAGATACGTTGGAGACATATCAGTCAGCTCGCCATTCTCTCTGTCAGGAATGAACGTCCCTTGTTGCGTTGTGGTGATATACTTCTAAAGCTTCTTGACGGGTATTGCAAGTTGCTCGTCTGTCCAAAGGCACTTCCCTGTTTCAGGGTCCAAAGTTCCCCCAACCCGAAGAACCAAGTCCTTGAACGGTCTGGCCAGTTCAATGTCTCTGGTTCGACCCCTTTAGAAATCAAGTCATTCTCAGCTTTGTCCCACAACGGTCGGGGTTTGAGGTAGCCACCTGACCTCGTGAGATGGTGAAACTTCTTCTTTGCAGCATTTATCTTGTTTATCTCTGACATTTTCATACTCTTGTCCGATGTCTTGTAGGCCACAAATGCGGGCTAGTGATCTCTTATCTTCTCAAATCGGCCGGTGAATTCTAGAGTCTTCCCTTTGTCGACAAACACTGATTTCAACTCATTCTTCCACCTCCTGAATAGATCTGCCATCTTCTTTAGAGCACACGCCTTGACCAGTGGCTCTACAACTGGCTTATTCTTATCCTCCTCTGGCGGTAGGGTGAAATTTGCCTTCAGCAAGGTCCAAAGTGTTAGGGAACGTAGTAATTTCAAAAAAATTCCTACGCACACGCAAGATCATGGTGATGCATAGCAACGAGAGGGGAGAGTATGATCTACCTACCCTTGTAGATCAACAACGGAAGCGTTGACACAACGTAGAGGAAGTAGTCGTACGTCTTCCCGATCCGACCGATCCAAGCACCGTTACTCCGGCACCTCCGAGTTCTTAGCACACGTATAGCTCGATGATGATCCCCGGGCTCCGATCCAGCAAAGCTTCGGGGAGGAGTTCCGTTAGCACGACGGCGTGGTGACGATCTTGATGTTCTACCGTCGCAGGGCTTCGCCTAAGCACCGCTACAATATGACCGAGGTGGAATATGGTGGAAGGGGGCATCGCACACGGCTAAGGAACGATCACGAAGATCAACTTGTGTGTCTAGGGGTGCCCCCCTGCCCCCGTATATAAAGGAGCCAAGGGGGAGGGGCGGCCGGCCAAGGTGGGCGCGCCAAGGGGGAGTCCTACTCCCACCGGGAGTAGGACTCCCTTCTTTCCTAGTTGGACAAGGAGAGAGGGGGAAAGAGGAGGAAGAGAGGAAGGAAAGGGGGGGGGGGCGCCGCCCCCCTTCCCTTGTCCTATTCGGACTAGGAAGGGGAGGGGCGCACGGCCACCTCCTGCCTCCTTTTCTCTTCTCCCTCAAGGCCCATGTAGGCCCAATAACCCCCCGGGGGGGTTCCAGTAACCCCCTGGTACTCCCGTAAAATGCCGATTTCACCCGGAACGATTCCGATGTCCGAATACAGGCTTCCAACATATCAATCTTTATGTCTCGACCATTTCGAGACTCCTCGTCATGTCCGTGATCACATCCGGGACTCCGAACTAACTTCGGTACATCAAAATGTATAAAACTCATAACAACTGTCATCGTAACTTTAAGCGTGCGGACCCTACGGTTCGAGAACAATGTAGACATGACCAAGACACGTCTCCGGTCAATAACCAATAGCGGGACCTGGATGCCCATATTGGCTCCTACATATTCTACTAAGATCTTTATCGGTCAGACCGCATAACAACATACGTTGTTCCCTTTGTCATCGGTATGTTACTTACCCGAGATTCGATCGTCGGTATCCAATACCTAGTTCAATCTCGTTACCGGCAAGTCTCTTTACTTGTTTCATAATACATCATCTCACAACTAACATATTAGTTGTAATGCTTGCAAGGCTTATGTGATGTGCATTACTGAGAGGGCCCAGAGATACCTCTCCGACAATCGGAGTGACAAATCCTAATCTCGAAATACGCCAACCCAACATGTACCTTTGGAGACACCTGTAGAGCTCCTTTATAATCACCCAGTTACGTTGTGACGTTTGGTAGCACACAAAGTGTTCCTCCGGCAAACGGGAGTTGCATAATCTCATAGTCATAGGAACATGTATAAGTCATGAAGAAAGCAATAGCAACATACTAATCGATCGGGTGCTAAGCTAATGGAATGGGTCATGTCAATCAGATCATTCACTTAATGATGTGATCCCGTTAATCAAATAACAACTCTTTGTTCATGGTTAGGAAACATAACCATCTTTGATTAACGAGCTAGTCAAGTAGAGGCATACTAGTGACACTCTGTTTGTCTATGTATTCACACATGTATTATGTTTCCGGTTAATACAATTCTAGCATGAATAATAAACATTTATCATGATGTAAGGAAATAAATAATAACTTTATTATTGCCTCTAGGGCATATTTCCTTCAGTCTCCCACTTGCACTAGAGTCAATAATCTAGTTCACATCGCAATGTGATTTAACAGCAATAGTTCACATCACCATGTGATTAGCACCCGCAGTCCACATCGATATGTGACCAACACCCAAAGGGTTTACTAGAGTCAATAATCTAGTTCACATCGTTTATGTGATTAACACCCAAAGAGTACTAAGGTGTGATCATGTTTTGCTTGTGAGATAATATTAGTCAACGGGTCTGTCACATACAGATCCGTAAGTATTTTGCGAATTCTATGTCTACAATGCCCTGCATGGAGCTACTCTAGCTAATTGCTCCCACTTTCAATATGTATCTAGATCGAGACTTAGAGTCATCCAGATCTGTGTCAAAACTTGCATCGATGTAACCTTTTATGACGAACCTTTTTGTCATGTCCATAATCGAGAAACATATCCTTATTTCACTAAGGATAATTCTGACCTTGTCCAATGATCTACTCCTAGATCACTATCATACTCCCTTGCTTAATCAGTGCAGGGTATACAATAGATCTGGTATACAACATGGCATACTTTATAGAACCTATGGCCAAGGCATAGGGAATGACTTCCATTCTCTTTCTATCTTCTGCCGTGGTCGGGATTTGAGTCTTACTCAACTTTACACCTTGTAATACAGGCAAGAACTCTTTCTTTGACTGCTCCATTTTGAACTACTTCAAAATCTTGTCAAGGTATGTACTCATTGAAAAAACTTATCAAGCGTCTTGATCTATCTCTATAGATCTTGGAGCTCAATATGTAAGCAGCTTCACCGAAGTCTTTCTTTGAAAAACTCCTTTCAAACACTCCTTTATGCTTTACAGAATAATTCTACATTATTTCCGATCAACAATATGTCATTCACATATACTTATCAGAAATGCTGTAGTGCTCCCACTCACTTTCTTGCAAATACAGGCTTCACCGTAAGTCTGTATAAAACTATATGCTTTGATCAACTCATCAAAGCGTATATTCCAACTCCGAGATGCTTGCACCAGTCCACAGATGGATCGCTGGAGCTTGCACATTTTGTTAGCACCTTTCAGATTGACAAAACCTTTTGGTTGCATCATATACAACTCTTCTTTAATAAATCCATTAAGGAATGCAGTTTTGTTTATCCATTTGCCAGATTTCATAAAATGCGGCAATTACTAACATGATTCGGACAAACTCAAGCATAGATACGAGTGAGAAGCTCTCATCGTAGTCAACACCTTGAACTTGTCGAAAACCTTTTTGCAACAATTCTAGCTTTGTAGATAGTAACACTACTATCAGCGTCCGTCTTCCTCTTGGAGATCCATTTATTCTCAATTGCTTGTCGATCATCGGGCAAGTCAACCAAAGTCCAAACTTTGTTCTCATATATGGATCATATCTCAGATTTCATGGCCTCAAACCATTTCGCGGAATCTGGGCTCATCATCGCTTCCTCATAGTTCGCAAGTTCGTCATGGTCTAGTAACATGACTTCCAGAACAGGATTACCGTACCACTCTGGTGCGGATCTCACTCTGGTTTACCTACGAGATTCGGTAGTAACTTGATCTGAAGTTTCATGATCATCATCATTAGCTTCCTCACTAATTGGTGTAGGTGTCACGGAAACCGGTTTCTGTGATGTACTACTTTCTAATAAGGGAGGAGGTACAGTTACCTCATCAAGTTCTACTTTCCTCCCACTCACTTCTTTCGAGAGAAACTCCTTCTCTAGAAAGTTTCCGAATTTAGCAACAAAAGTCTTGCCTTCGGTCTTGTGATAGAAGGTGTATCCAATAGTTTCTTTTGGATATCCTATGAAGACACATTTCTCCGATTTGGGTTCGAGCTTATCAGGTTGAAGCTTTTTCACATAAGCATCTCAGCCCCAAACTTTCAGAAACGACAACTTTGGTTTCTTGCCAAACCACAGTTCATAAGGCGTCATCTCAACGGATTTTGATGGTGCCCTATTTAACGTGAATGCAGCTGTCTCTAATGCATAACCCCAAAACGATAGTGGTAAATCGGCAAGAGACATCATAGATTGCACCATATCTAATAAAGTACGGTTACGATGTTCGGACACACCATTACACTGTGGTGTTCCAGGTGGCGTGAGTAGTGAAACTATTTCACATTGTTTTAACTGAAGGCCAAACTCGTAACTCAAATATTTTACCTCTGCGATCATATCGTAGAAACTTTTATTTCTTGTTATGATGATTCTCCACTTCACTCTGAAATTCTTTGAACTTTTCAAATATTTTAGACTTGTGTTTCATCAAGTAGATATACTCATATCTGCTCAAATCATCTGTGAAGATCAGAAAATAATGATACCTGTCGCGAGCCTCAATATTCATCGGACCACATACATTAGTATGTATGATTTCCAACAAATCTGTTGCTCGCTCCATTGTTCCGAAGAACAGAGTTTTAGTCATCTTGCCCATGAGGCATGGTTCGCAAGCATCAACTGATTCATAATCAAGTGATTCCAAAAGCCCATCAACATGGAGTTTCTTCATGCGCTTTACACCAATATGACCTATACAGCAGTGCCACATATAAGTTGCACTATCATTATTAACTTTGCATCTTTTGGTTTCAATATTATGATTATGTGTATTACTACGATCGAGATCCAACGAACTATTTTCATGGGGTGTGTGACCATATAAGGTTTTATTCATGTAAACAGAACAACAATTTATTCTCTTACTTAAATGAATAACCGTATTACAATAAACATGATCAAATCATATTCATGCTCAACGCAAACACCAAATAACACTTATTTAGGTTCAACACTAATCCCGAAATTATAGGGAGTGTGCGATGATGATCATATCAATCTTGGAACCACTTCCAACACACATCGTCACTTCACCCTCAACTAGTCTCTGTTTATTCTGCAACTCCCGTTTCGAGTTACTAATCTTTAGCAACGGAACTAGTATCAAATACTGAGGGTTTGCTATAAACACTAGTAAAGTACACATCAATAACATGTATATCAAATATACTTATGTTCATTTTGCCATCCTTCTTATCCGCCAATCACTTGGGGTAGTTCCGCTTCCAGTGACCAGTCCCTTTGCAGTAGAAGCACTTAGTCTTAGGCTTAGGACCAGACTTGGGCTTCTTCACTTGAGTAGCAACTTGCTTGCTGTTCTTCTTGAAGTTCCCCTTTCTTCCCTCTGCCCTTTTCTTGAAACTAGTGATCTTTTCAACCATCAACACTTGATGTTTTTCTTGATTTCTACCTTCGTTGATTTCAGCATTACGAAGAGCTTGGGAATCGTTTCCGTTATCCCTTGCATATCATAGTTCATCACGAAGTTTTACTAACTTGGTGATGGTGACTAGAGAATTCTGTCAATCACTATCTTATCTGGAAGATTAACTCCCACTTGATTCAAGCGATTGTAGTACTCGGACAATCTGAGCACATGCTCACTAGTTGAGCGATTCTCATCCATCTTTTAGCTATAGAACTTGTTGGAGACTTCATATCTCTCAACTCGGGTATTTGCTTGAAATATTAACTTCAACTCCTGGAACATCTCATATGCTCCATGACGTTCGAAACGTCTTTGAAGTCCCGATTCTAAGCCATTAAGCATGGTGCACTAAACTATCAAGTAGTCATCATATTGAGCTAGCCAAACGTTCATAACGTCTGCATCTGCTCCAGCAATAGGTCCGTCACCTAGCGGTGCATCAAGGACATAATTATTCTGTGCAGCAATGAGGATAAACCTCAGATCACGGATCCAATCCGCATCATTGCTACTAACATCTTTCAACACAATTTTCTCTAGGAACATATCAAAATAAACACAGGGAAGCAACAACGTGAGCTATTGATCTACAACATAATTTGCAAAATACTACCAGGACTAAGTTCATGATAAATTTAAGTTCAATTTAATCATATTACTTAAGAACTCCCAATTAGATAGACATCCCTCTAATCCTCTAAGTGATCACGTGATCCAACTCAACTAAACCATGTCCGATCATCACATGAGATGGAGTAGTTTTATTGGTGAACATCACTATGTTGATCATATCTACTATATGATTCACGCTTGACCTTTCGGTCTCCGTGTTCCGAGGCCATATCTGTATATGCTTGGCTCGTCAAGTATAACCTGAGTATTCCGCGTGTGCAACTGTTTTGCACCCGTTGTATTTGAACGTAGAGCCTATCACACCCGATCATCACGTGGTGTCTCAGCACGAAGAACTTTCGCAATGGTGCATACTCAGGGAGAACACTTCTTGATAATTAGTGAGAGATCATCTTATAATGCTACCGTCAATCAAAGCAAGATAAGATGCATAAAAGATAAACATCACATGCAATCAATATAAGTGATATGATATGGCCATCATCATCTTGTGCTTGTGATCTCCATCTTCGAAGCACCATGGTGATCACCATCGTCACCGGTGCAACACCTTGATCTCTATCGTAGCATCGTTGTTGTCTCGCCAATCTTATGCTTCCACAACTATCGCTACCTCTTAGTGATAAAGTAAAGCATTACATCGTGATTGCATTGCATACAATAAAGCGACAACCATATGGATCCTGCCAGTTGCCGATAACTCGGTTATAAAACATGATCATCTCATACAATAAAATTTAGCATCATGTCTTGACCATATCACATCACAACATGCCCTGCAAAAACAAGTTAGACGTCCTCTACTTTGTTGTTGCAAGTTTTACGTGGCTGCTACGGGCTTAAGAAAGAACCAATCTTACCTACGCATCAAAACCACAACGATAGTTTGTCAAGTTGGTGCTGTTTTAACCTTCGCAAGGACCGGGCGTAGCCACACTCGGTTCAACTAAAATTGGAGAGACTGTCGCCCGCAAGCCACCTATGTGCAAAGCACGTCAGGAGAACCGGTCTCGCGTAAGCGTACGCGTAATGTCGGTCCGGGTCGCCTCGTCCAACAATACCGCCGAACCAAAGTATGACATGCTGGTAAGCAATATGACTTATATCGCCCACAACTCACTTGTGTTCTACTCGTGCATATAACATCAACATATAAAACCTAGGCTCTGATACCACTGTTGGGGAACGTAGTAATTTCAAAAAAATTCCTACGCACACGCAAGATCATGGTGATGCATAGCAACGAGAGGGGAGAGTATGATCTACGTACCCTTGTAGATCAACAACGGAAGCGTTGACACAATGTAGAGGAAGTAGTCGTACGTCTTTCCGATCCGACCGATCCAAGCACCGTTACTCCGGCACCTCCGAGTTCTTAGCACACGTACAGCTCGATGATGATCCCTGGGCTCCGATCCAGCAAAGCTTCGGGGAGGAGTTCCGTCAGCACGACGGCGTGGTGACAATCTTGATGTTCTACCGTCACAGGGCTTCGCCTAAGCACCGCTACAATATGACCGAGGTGGAATATGGTGGAAGGGGGCACCGCACACGGCTAAGGAACGATCACGAAGATCAACTTGTGTGTCTAGGGGTGCCCCCTGCCCCCGTATATAAAGGAGCCAAGGGGAAGGGGGCGGCCGGCCAAGGTGGGCGCGCCAAGGGGGAGTCCTACTCCCACCGGGAGTAGGACTCCCTTCTTTCCTAGTTGGACAAGGAGAGAGGGGGAAAGAGGAGGAAGAAAGGAAGGAAAGGGGGGGCGCCGCCCCCCTTCCCTTGTCCTATTCGGACTAGGAAGGGGAGGGGCGCGCGACCACCTCCTGCCTCCTTCTCTCTTCTCCCTCAAGGCCCATGTAGGCCCAATAACCCCCCGGGGGGTTCCGGTAACCCCCCGGTACTCCGGTAAAATGCCGATTTCACCCGGAACGATTCCGATGTCCGAATACAGGCTTCCAATATATCAATCTTTATGTCTCGACCATTTCGAGACTCCTCGTCATGTCCGTGATCATATCCGGGACTCCGAACTAACTTCGGTACATCAAAATGTATAAAACTCATAACAACTGTCATCGTAACTTTAAGCGTGCGGACCCTACGGTTCGAGAACAATGTAGACATGACCAAGACACGTCTCCGGTCAATAACCAATAGCGGGACCTGGATGCCCATATTGGCTCCTACATATTCTACGAAGATCTTTATCGGTCAGACCGCATAACAACATACGTTGTTCCCTTTGTCATCGGTATGTTACTTGCCCGAGATTCAATCGTCGGTATCCAATACCTAGTTCAATCTCGTTACCGGCAAGTCTCTTTACTTGTTCCGTAATACATCATCTCACAACTAACATATTAGTTGTAATGCTTGCAAGGCTTATGTGATGTGCATTACCGAGAGGGCCCAGAGATACCTCTCCGACAATCAGAGTGACAAATCCTAATCTCGAAATACGCCAACCCAACATGTACCTTTGGAGACACCTCTAGAGCTCCTTTATAATCACCCAGTTACATTGTGACGTTTGGTAGAACACAAAGTGTTCCTCCGGCAAACGGGAGTTGCATAATCTCATAGTCATAGGAACATGTATAAGTCATGAAGAAAGCAATAGCAACATAGTAAACGATCGGGTGCTAAGCTAATGGAATGGGTCATGTCAATCAGATCATTCACTTAATGATGTGATCCCGTTAATCAAATAACAACTCTTTGTTCATGGTTAGGAAACATAACCAGCTTTGATTAACGAGCTAGTCAAGTAGAGGCATACTAGTGACACTCTATTTGTCTATGTATTCACACATGTATTATGTTTCCGGTTAATACAATTCTAGCATGAATAATAAACATTTATCATGATGTAAGGAAATAAATAATAACTTTATTATTGCCTCTAGGGCATATTTCCTTCACAAAGATTATCTTTCTGTCTATCAATGACGTAAGAAACTTGAGGCTCTTCGTTCTTAGGCTTATTCCATAGTTGGATGCTGATCGGGATGATGTACCTAACAATAGCTCCGCACTGAACATAAAATGCTTCCTTGGTCCGCCTGGGTTCAATCGGTTGGCCATCGTCCGCGATTGCTGTGATCGTGAACCTTTCATCCTGGCGCAACCTTTTCTTCGGGCCTCGTCTTGTTACCGAAGTTTGGCTCGATCCGGAGGGCTATAGCCTATAAAAGAAGAAAGAAGAGTTAATATATGTACATACCAAAACAATTAATGCATCAATTAGCTAGTTGGCATAGGCTTAATTAATATATATACCTCGCCGGACTTTGCAACAGCTCCCTCCTCCGTTCGATCACCGGAGTCATCATCACGGTCTCCTTCTTCCACCGGCATTATGTCACCGGAGCCATCATGATCATGTCTTTCCTCCCCCATTGTTCGATCACCGAAGCCTTCATCCTCTCCTTCCAGACCATCGGTGTCGTTTAGAAATGACAAGACATCACGTCCGTCGTGGATTATGTCCCCCAACAACTCTTCCTGTTCTAAGTCTCTTTGATCCATAGTTTCTGCAAATATTACAACATGAGAGATGGATATATTGGTGGCATACATACACCTAGCTAGCTAATCACAACAAGGAATATTAATTTGTGGCCTCGATGCTTCTACGGTTTGGGGTGGCCTCGACAACGCTTCTAGGGTTTGGGGTGGCCTCGACAATGCTCTTTTAACTTGGTAAATTTGGGTGGCCTCGACGCTTCTAGGGTTTGCTCGGGCAAAAGGGGGTTGATCGACGTCCCCCCTCATGTTGAAGAGTTACCGAAGTTTTCTATGAACAAAAAAAACTACCTATCACATGACATGTCCGGCGACCGGACTGGACCGCCTCTCTCATGAATGTCAAACAAGGGATTCTCCTAACCTTTAAGGTATTTAACAAAATGGCGCCATTATGGATGTGCAGAAAATGGTCCATATATTTTTCCTGATCTCATATACCCTTCTATATGTCACATTGTGTAGTGTCAAAGGATTCAAGAAAACCATGGCTTCATCATTAGCTAGAAGTAACAGGCGCATGATAGTACGAAGCTCTCCAAAGTTGTTTTGGAACGGAGTCGCGGATAAGATAATTCACTTTTTGGTACGAATTTTAGCAAGAGCCTTCCGAATATCACTATTTGGAAGGCCTTTGCTGAACTTCGTACCAAAAAGTGAATTATTCTATCGGGACTCCTTTCCAAAATAACTATGGAGAGCTCCATATCATCATGCGCCTGTTACTTCCGGCTAATGATGAAATCATGGATTTCTTCAATACTTTGACACAAGAGAACGTGCATATATAGAATCTTTTTTGTAATGTAACTCCAGGTATCAAGGGAATTTCTATGCTCAGAAACAGGTAGCAGAGCGATGAGTGTTTCTTACACCTATTTCTGCCCGCGTTTATACTGTATATTCATGGATATTTTCTAGATCATCCCTTCAACTTGCCCGCTAATGACTACAAAGATATGGAAACCTCCTTATTTACTTTGTCCCATACAGAAATGGATGTTTTTAGGTGGAAAATTAACTAATATATGCAATATTCTAGAGGAGCCGATCTATTGGGAACACACTAGAGGTAGCATATGAGAAGCTAGTGCACGGTACGACCGCAACCGCTCACACCAGGCATGAACACCTTCGTGACACCATCCGAGGCAACTATCGTGAAGGGATCTGAGCCAAATTCGCAAAAGAGAAGCCTCGAAACCCAACTTCACCCTCTGCACTATATGAAGGAGAGGAATATTTGATGGCTCACCTCTTCGCTTTAACCTTCGACATATCCATCTTTGCAGCCTCCACACAACCATCATCAAACATCACATCTCCATAGCCATAACCATCACCATAGCCTCCATCTCATTAGATTAATTACTTGCAATCAAGATTCCATCACGATCAATGACATCGTAATTCTATCGTCATTCATGCTGAAATACCTTTTTATACAATGTCATATGCTTGTGATTAGATCACGGTGTGTGACCCCAAGGCTACGGGCCAAGGCATAGCTTTGCAGCCCCATGTATGTGCAAGAAGGGATTGACAATATGATTTTACTTTATATTTTTGTGCAATTGTTTATCTCTTGTCTCTACATTGATCACAGGGTTCGTCGATACCCGAGACACTGAAGATTGGCACAAGGAGAGGTAAAGAGCAGGTTAGAGTGAAAGGCTATGCCGAAAAACGATGACAGTAAGGTCAGTATGGTAGCCGAAACCAATTTCCTGGGGAAGATAATGATGCAATCATCAAATGCATGTGTTGGTTTGGTTCTTAACAATCGAGGTAACTCCATGAGTCAGATAGGACTAAGATTGGACAATCCAGTCCTTGACACGTCGGTAGCCAGTTGTGCTGACAAAAGGCGCACCAGCCACTTATCTGCCTTCACAACGTATATTTTATTACTTATCGATGCATTCCTACTCTATCTTATTATAATCCTAAGTGTTGTATACAGCTACAAATGAAACCTTAGCTCTGACCTAATTCTTTTATTATTACAACCTTTATGACATTTACTTGTTCTGGGGAACTAAAATTATTTATGACAACAAAGACTTGTAAAAATTTTGTCGCCAACCTTAATCACTTCCTGGATTTGATAAATACTAGTGTATTAGGAAAGAAGGCTATTACCACATTCGAACAGATCGAAGGTAATCATTGAGCACATAAATCTTCCATCAACAAAAAATTATGGTGAGCTTGTGAAGATAGACGTAGATGGAAAAGATCCTCCAAGTATTCATGCTAAAGCACATAATCAGTTGTCAAAGTCTTAATCTCAATAAAAGTGAAGAGGGGCGGGAATTTTGCATGAAGATGAGTACAAAATAACACCCTTGCCATTTCCCAAACTGCATCTGGCGATTGACTTATACCAAGCTCAAGTTCTTTCCATCATGATCCTTATCCATGTTTATAGTAAGTGCTCCATATCAAATTGACTCTGGAGTATCATGCCTATTAAATAATTTGTGCAGGTTCTTCAATGGAAGTGCTTTGTTTTGATTGTTGATGTTCATAGCACCAAGTCGTCCCCGATTCCTTGGCCTACAAACTTTGGACCAAGCAGCAAGAGCAGGCCCTTGATTCTCCAAGTTAGAGCATCTTCGCCAAACAATGCCTAAGGTAGCAGATTACTCGATGCTTGATAGTTTGAGATAAATCCAGACAACACATAGAGCAAATAGGCAAGGAGGAGAGAACATCCTTAATAGTTGAAGAGACAATGATGCTGTCATCAAATGCTAATGTGTTGGTCTGGTTTCTCCTTAATAACTGAGGTAACCCCACGAGTCGGGTAGGACTAAGGTTGGACAATCTAATCCTCGATGCGTCGGTAGTCAGTCGTACTGTCACAAGGACACATCGACCACTTATATGCCTTCATAGTGTATATCTTATTACTTATCATGCATTTCTAATCTATCTTATATAATCCTAAGTGTTGTGTACATGGTTGCATGTGAAACCTTAGCTCTGGCCTATTTATTTTATTATTATAACCTTTGTGATATTTTGTTTGTCTAGGGAACAAAAACGATTTGCGGTAACAAAGACTCATAGAAATTTCCTTACCAACCTTAATCACTTCCCGGATTTGATAAATCCTAGGGCATCTAGGGAAGAAGACTACTACTACATCCTAAAACGAATCAAAGGTAATCACGAGCACATAAATCTTTCACCAACAAAAATTTCTGGTGAGCTTGTAAAGATAGAGGGAAATGGAAAAGATCCTCCAAGTATTCATGCTGAAGCACATAATCAATTGGCAAAGTCTTACTCTTAGCAAAGTGAAGAGGTGTGGGAATTTTGCATGGAGATAAGGATCATGCTAGATACTAGTCCAAAATAATACCCTTGCCACCCCCAAACTACATATATTGATTGACATATAGATTTTGGCGATTGACTTATAGATGCCAACCAAGCTCATTTTTTGCCATCCAGATCCTTATCCATTGTTATAGTAAGTGCTCCATATTGAATTGACCTTTGGAATATCATGCCTATTAAATACTTTGTGCAGGTTCTTCAACAGAAGTGCTTTTGTTTTGATTCTTGGTGTTCATAGCACCAAGCCATACCAGGTTCTTTGGCCTACAAATTTTGGACCAAGCACCAAGAGCAGGCCCTGATTCTGCAAGTTAGAGCATCTTTGCGAACAATGCCTATGGTATTTGATTACTCAATGCTTGATAGTCTGAGGTAAATCCATACAACACATAGAGAAAATAGGCAAGGAGGAGAGAACATCCTTAACCAACAAAGCTTTCCTCCACGGGTGAGGTAGGAAGCAATACCAACCAATCTCCTTTCATAGAAACCATTGAAGTTGTTCAAGAATTTGGCTTTGCGCTGTAAATACGGTGCAAAATTCATTTGTATATATCCGCGACGCTGATGAGGAATGAATTTGAACTAAAGTCACGACATTGTTTTTGGATCAGAGGGAGTATATCCTTTTGGACTAACAACGTAATTATTATCATTTTATCCCAAATGAACCTAAGGGTTTAAACCAACGACCTGCACCTTTTACACATTACGATTAACCATTATGTCCAATGACATTTGGTGCTCTACTCGAATGAATATTTTCTATATCAGTTTGGCTTAATAGCATAAACTAAAACTCTAAACTCGAATGAAAAAGGCCAAGCAGTGAGTTTCAAACCAGTGATCTCCTGCAGGTATCCCGAGAATGCAAACCAACAGACCCGACGAATATTGTTTTTTTTACATACGCTAATGACTTTTTTATATTGAGGCCAAATTTATACTTTAGAAAATATAGTATTTTACTTATAGATGTTGCACATGATTTTCCATGAAGCATAAATATTTTGTTTCCTAAAAGTACCATAAAATTTTCAAAAACCTTGGAACTTTCATATACTTCATGAATATTTTACTAAAACATGAATATTTTAAATTATACAAACATTTATGTAAATAAGTTAAATATATATAATTAAATGTTCATATAATTTTATAAAATGTTAATGTAGTTTCAAAATTTTAAAACATTTATTGAAAACTTAAAATTATGTGAACATTTATTTGAATATATTTAACATTTTTTTAAAAATACTTTAATATTTTAAAAATTATATGAAAATTTATTTACATATATATTTTACCTTGGTTAAATATATGTAAGTAAATGTTCATATAATTTTAAATATTCATGTTTCAATAAAATATTCATGCAGTATATAAAGTTTTCATGTTTAAAAAAATGTTTATGTACTTTTAGGAAACAAAATACTTATTATTTACGAAATTCACGTGAAACATTTATAAGTAATAAAATTATATTGTCTAAAGAATATATACAAAAGTGGTTTCAATTTAAAAAGTCATTAGCCTATTCAATAACAAATTTCCCCGGCCCTGGTGTCTAATCATGTATGCATGGAACCTTAAGATCGCTTGTTCTAGCCCCTTGGGCAGTGCCGAAGCTTCATGGGGGCCAACCTGGGCGGTGCCCCCCTCCCCCCAATAAAAAGAAAAAATTGTGTATATATCTTTGTATTAGACTAAATTTAAATTTTCCACTAAAAATCAGCATATAATGATTTTGTTTTGCCCCTCTAGCCAATGATGGGCCCATGATTTTAGCCCAAGCTCCGCCACTGCTGCCTTGGGCTGCACCCTTTTCATTTGAAGTTACAATTTTCAATTTACGTTGTCCGTGCAAAAGATATAGCACTTACTTATCCAAATTCTACATAAAACGTCATGAGTGTTTTGGTTAGGCGCTCATGTCGGTTACCAACGGTTCGTGGTTTGAAACCCCGTGATTTTTCTTCTCAATGGAATTTGTGTTATTCGTGACGGGTGGGCCTCTTAGTGTTTTTTTGTTCCGAAAAATAAAACCAAAGGGTCTTTTTGCAAAAGGAGCGCGCAACACGCTAGTCTCTGTCGTCCAGTCACTGAAAACGGGGCTCATGCAACGTTGTCATGCCTTGTCAGCGTCGCGGGCGTATACAAATGAGTTTTGCACGGTATTTGCACCGCAAAGCCAAGTTCTTACACCATTTCAATGTACACCACAAGTTGTAGCATTAAGGTGACAATTCATGCCAAGTTCGAGCATCAGTGGGTAATTGACTCTATCAATTATTAGCAACTTGTTTGGATTCTTCATGGGTTTTTTTGAGAGTCAATTACACCACTCATGCTGAAACTTTGCAAAAATGGTCGTATTAGTGTTAAAACTTGTGGTGTACGTAGAAGTGAAGAAACAAGTTGGCTCAGCCATGCAAATATGGCGCAAATCTCTATTGCATACGCCCGATCTGCTGATTTGGCGCGCCGGTGTGGCATGGGGCCCACTGTCCGCGATCAGAAAGTGGAGACGAGGTGTGTGGCCTGTTTTTTTAACCCCCCTTGATATATTTTTCTCACAAAAAACCCCTATAGTTTTAGCACTAAAGTAACCATCTTTCTTGTAATGTTTTAATTGGATTTTTTTGGATCATGCCGTTGGCGGCCATGCTTCTCTCTGCAAAGGGTCTCTCCACATCAACGCAGGACGATTCACTATTTTGATCGTAGTTTTGCATGGCGATCAACGCGGGACGATTCGATGATGAGCTGAAGCATGACCGCACTGCATGAGCCTGCCCAGATGGGGTTGGAGGACGATTTATCTGATCGGCAGGAGGACGACGACACAAATTGCGTCGGCAATGCCGGCAAGGGCAGCGCCGGGAGCAAGAAAGGGGTGTGACGCCCCCGATTTGACCGTACACTATTCATGCACGCAAATGTGTACGATCAAGATCAAGGACTCACGGGAAGATATCACAACACAACTCTAGACACAAATTAAAATAATACAAGCTTTATATTACAAGCCAGGGGCCTCGAGGGCTCGAATACATAAGCTCGAAAAACACAAGAGTCAGCGGAAGCAACAATATCTGAGTACAGACATGAGTTAGACAAGTTTGCCTTAAGAAGGCTAGCACAAAAGCAACAACTATCGAAAAGGCAAGGCCTCCTGCCTGGGAGCCTCCTAACTACTCCTAGTCGTCTGCGGTCTTCACGTAGTAGTAGGCATCCTCCGGGTAGTAGTAGTCATCGGTGGTGTCGTCTGGCTCCTGTGATTCGTCATCTGGTCGCAACAATTGGGTATGGGAAAAAAGAAGTATCAAAGCAACCGTGAGTACTCATCCAAAGTACTCGCAAGACTTACATCAGATCTAAACTAAGTATGCATCTGTATCGAAGGAAAGGGTTATATCTGCGGACTAAACTGCAGAATGCCAGAAGGGAAGGGGAAAGCCTAGCCTATCGAAGACTAGCATATTCTGGAAACCGCCATCTTGCAGCAACAGGAGGGAGTAGAGTAACATAAAGTAAAGTAGAAGTAATGTTATCAACCTCGGCCAGAGATCCTTTCTCGACTCCCTGCGAGAAAGCAATCCCAGAGCCATACTATCCAGTTATCATCTCATATCCAAGTCTCATCTCCATGTCTCATCTCAAGTATCCAGTTCTAGTTGTATCGATCGGGATACAACTCCAAGTGTCCGTTACCGTAGGACAGGCTATCGATAGATGTTTTCTTCCCTGCAGGGGTGCACCAACTTACCCACCACGCTCGATTAACTCCGGCCGGACACACTTTCCTGGGTCATGCCCGACCACGGCCAAACAATACACCGCAACCTGACATAGGCTTAATAGAGAGGCCAGCACGCCGGACTAAACCTATGCCCCAGGGGTCATGGGCCATCTCCCCGGCAACTCCTGCACATTGCGAACGCGGCCGGTGAGCAGACCTAGCTACCTCCTTCAACAAGGTAGGTGCTTTCCAGTCCAACCCGGCGCACGCCGCTCAGTCGCTGACGTCTATTAAGCTTCGGCTGATGTATAAGACGCAGAACGCCCATACTATGCCCACGTGATGGTTAGTGCTATCAGGCCAGAGGCCCCTCGGATCAAATATCCAAATCGTAGTGGATTAGGAACGCGCCGTAACGAGCAGAGACTCACAATCGATGTGACCCCGTCGCCCCGTCTCGAGTACTTGCAGCAAGGGCTAAGAATGCCCGGCCACGCCTTGTAAGTATCTCGCGGGCACATTCCAGGTCAACCCGACTCCACATCACTCGTTATTAAGCTCGTGCGGGTACCCCTTTGGGTCGACCCGTCTTTAGTAACATGGCTCAGTGTAAAGTCATAGTAACCATAGTAACTGTGTGTCTAACACCAAGGGGAAAACCTGAGGAATCACCCCCGGTGAATCTCACTCGATGTTATCATCAAGGTGAACGTAAGAGGATCCACCCTCGAGGTTCACACTTGAGGGGTTGCACGATAGAGCCGTATCGGAAGTGGCTAAGGAGGAAATCACCCTCGATGACCACGACCGAATAGCTACTCTACAGAGGTCTCATTAGGAGTGATGTAAGAGGTTCCACCCTCGGCACTCGATGGTTACTCTACAGGGTCGTACAACTAAGGGGGCTGATGTGCGGTGTCGGGGCCTGGACGTCGATCACGTTGATCGAGTCATCGAACATAAAGCGGGGCAACTAGGACAAGGTGGGGGACACTGATGGATCACTAACCAACCTATACTAAGTAGTTTAGGATAAGCAGGTAAGGTATGAAAGCAGGTAGCAACAACAGGCTATGCATCAGAGTAAGATCATACAGAAAGCAGTAGCAGTTCTAATGCAAGCATGAGAGGGAAGAAATGGGCGATATCGGAATGCTCAAGGGGGGGGGGTTGCTTGCCTGGTTGCTCTGGCAAGGAGGGGGGTCGTCATCGACATAGTCGATCACAAGGGCAGCATCGGTCTCGGGGTCTACCGGAGAGAAGAGGGGGAAGAAACTGTAAATATAAAGCAAACATAGCACCACAAAGCATAACATGGCAATAAGATGTGCCGGGTGTGACCTAACGCGGTAGGAGGTGATACCGATGAAGGGGGAAACATCCGGGAAAGTATCCCTAGTGTTTCGCGTTTTCGGACAGTTGAACCGAAGGAGGAAGGTTGCGTGTTTGCTATGCTAGGGATGCGTGGCGGACGAATGGGCTTCGTATCCGGGTTCGTCTCGTCGTTCTGAGCAACTTTCATGTACAAAGTTTTTCCATCCGAGCTACGGTTTATTTTATATTAAAATTAAAAGATTTAAAACATTTTTAGAATTTATTTAATTTATTTAATTCAACATTATCCAGAATAGTGTTTGCTGATGTTAGCATGACATCATCAGTCAACAGAGGTTGACTGGTCAACCTGACGTGTGGGTCCCACCTGTCAAAGACAATTTTTAATTATCCAGTTTTAGTTAATCTAAACAGGGTTAATTAGGGGTGGGCCCCACTGTCATTGACTGATTAATTAGTTAATTAACTAACCGTTTAATTAGTTTAATTAGTAGACTAGTCAGGTTAATTAAATAATTAGTTAATCTAAGCATAATTAATTAAGTTAATTTATTCTTTAATTAATTAATTGATTAACTAATTATTTTAATTAATTAATTAATTAGTTTTAAAAAAACATTCTGGGCTGGGGCCCACTTGTCATTGGCCCCAGGGGGCCTGGCGGATTGGGCGTGCGGGCAAATCGGGCGGGCGGAAGCGCCCGAATGATGGGGGCGCTCCAAAGCGCCGGCGCGGCACCGGCGCCGGACGTCGAAGGTGTTTGCGGGGACGGGAGCTATCATAGGCGGCAGCGGCGCAGGCGGGTGGCGTCGCTAGGCGCGGGAGCGAGGAGAAGGGTCGCGGGCGCGCGGTTAGGTGAGTGAGGGAGATGGGCGAGGCCAAGGCGCGAGCAGGGCGCGGCGAGCGCGAGCGAGCAGTGGCTCGCGGCGAGTGCGGGCGTGCGTGCACGCCAGACATGGCCGGGGCGCGGGGCAGCAACAGACGAGGAGGGGGAACGGCGGACGCGGCGAAAGCCGAGCACGCGTGCGCGCGGGCGGAACGCGGCGGGCGGAGGCGGGCGCGTGCGGGGGGAGGCGGGAGCGAGCGCAGGGGCGCTGGCGAGCGCGCATGTGTGTGCACGAGGGAGAGGAGAGGAACGGGGGGGGGCTCACGAGGGGGAGTAGGGCACGTGGCAGCGGGGCACGGGGAGGGGATGGAGACGACGACATCGAGGGGCAGTCCGGCGAGGTGGCCGTCGACGAGGCAAGCCGGTGAAGGAGAACCGGCGAGGCGGCGATGGCGTTCGGCGACGGCGCACAGCGGCGGGGGCAAACGGGTCGGGGCGATGACGGCTTCGGGTCAGGCGGCGCCGCGCGCGAGGAGAGGGGGTGCGGGTCGAGGTGGTGGCGAGGGGCGACGGTGATGGGGTTAGGGCGGTTCGGTGGGAGGCGGCGTCGGCAAAGTCCACAGGCGGCGAGGCGACGGGATCGGTGGCAGGGTCGATCGCCCCGATCCAGATTGGTTGGGGGGTGAGAGGAGCGAGTGGGGGGGGGAGTGGGTCAGAGGAGGTTAGGGTTTCGTGGAGTGGGGATAAGGAGGCCCGGCTGGGTCTGGTGGGCTGGCCAGTGCGACGGCCAGCTGGGCCGTTAGGCCCGGCGTGTAGGGGGGGGGGGGCTTGTGTTCTTTAATAAAAAGCTTTTCTATTTTCCTCTTTTTTTACAGAAGAATTTTGTAGATAAAGGAGCTGCCAAATGTATTTTGTAAAAAGTGAAACTTGATTACACAGATATAATGCCTTATCAAGCAGTGCCACAAAAAGTTTGGGGCCATCAGGAGTTGTCCAAGAATTTTTAGAAAATGAAAGGACATCTTAAATAATGATGGACCAGATAACAAATTCCCAAAGGCAATTTAGGACTTTTCCAAAAATGTTGGTTTCAACATGACAAATATCTAGGGATTATTTGCCATAGGATGAACTATTTTATTTGCATGACAGAAGAAGCAAATATTTGACATGCAATTTAATTTTGGGAATTTGAAGCAGATTTTGGACAAGTGGCATTTTGGCATGATGATCATGATGACATGACCTTCATTAGGGGGAGATTACTGTGGTGCGATGCTGGGGATGTTACAAATCTCCTCCACTACAAGAAATCTCGTCCCGAGATTTAAGTGGGGAAGTAAAGAGTAACTTCGGGAGAACTGACCCTTATAGGGTTTATTAACTGGTGAGCAATTCAAGGAATGAGGCAGAAGTATCTCTCGAGTTGAAACTTAATAAACACCGAGAGCAAAGTATGAAGATACAATAGGAAGTTTCAAGCGAATGGACAAACTATTGATATCTGAACAGAGTGTGAGAAAGGGGTTTGGAGCATCGGGAATAGATCATCTCTCGGAAGGTGGCTCGTGACATGATCCGAAGCCAAACGCAAGAATATTTCAGGATCAAAGATATACAGGAGAGTCAGGTTTCGATCATGTGGAACTATGGGTTATGGGCCCACCATGTGGGTTAAAAGTAGAAAGAGCAGTGACATGTTACATGGTTATGATAGTAAGGCATGTCAGAGTGTAACCCGTCAGTTATGTCGGCAACAACGTCGGTACCAAGGGTGAGGGACGAAGAGAACCATTTTCCTGCTCGTTGAACGAGGCGGGCCATTAGGCAAAGTTCTCGTCCATCGGTGGCTTCCGGAATGGCATCAACCATAGTAACAGGGTCTTTACTGACAGAGTTCTACATTGAGGTGCTTACGTAAGCAGGAAATTATCTCTACTGAGATAAGTTAGTTTACCGGAAAGGCTAATCAAAAGAATGGAAAGGAAAATATGATTAGTATCTAATCAGAACAATGGAAAGGAAAATGTGTTTAAACACATTTATCAGGAGTATACCCTTCCCAAGGACAAGCAGAGGATGATATCCATGACAGGATAGTAAGTAGATAACCAATTAGGTAAAGGGAGAGAAATTTCATGACATTACCCCTACAACGGTGTTTGGATAATTGATAAAGGAAAATTTAGTATCGCGCTTCAAATGTTCTTATTGGAGATCGGATTACCACAGACATGCTTTGAGATAGCGTTGACAAGATTTCAAGCAAAGGTCAGACTTTGGATACACCAAGGATCCATCGGAAACAACTTAGAAAATAAGTCATACAATTTTAGCAGGGAAAAGATGAGGGTGTGGCCGACGGGCTCAGTAGCAATCCATCGACATGTCAAAATTAATATGATCAAGTTTGTGTTGGAGGGAAGACAAGAATGTTGTTGATGCTGACACAAATCATCGAGAGGCAAGGATGGTATTTCTAGCCATGAATTCAATTGACATCTTTGAAGAAGCCAAAGTGTGACGGTCATCAAGACAAAGTTTGCCGAGAGACTCTATGAAGATGCCCTCGAGCAGAAAAGGGAGGATGAAGTGAAAGGCTATGAGAACCACGGATTCAACACAAGCTCAAAGTCAAGCTTGTTGTTCGAGGTGCAATGATAAGATGAGGAAGATCGACATAAGCTTAGCTCATCGTCGGAAGTTGCTCCGGGCATAAGGACCAGGTAGCATAGTTAAAAAGTTGTCATGATAAAATATAGCCGTTCAGGCTAGGAATGATGTGATGGGTTATAAAGCTTCCCAGTATCAAGTACTAGGTGTAATGCCAGAAGGTAAATCGGAGTAGAGGTTGGACGGGGGAATGATTTGCAGAGGATAAGTAATTGTAACTTACCGAGTAAATGGGATCAAGGAGGAAATATGGTCGGGACCATAACTACAAGGGATTCAATTCACGACACCGGAAGAATTATTTAAATGATTAAATATCCTTGCAAGAAGCTTTCATGATAAGTCCCACATCGTGTCCGTGGGCATGAACACAAGGTTCAGGGTCGACTCCCACTTCTACAATGCATAACCTTTCATTTTACTTTTCGCTATTGGTGAAGCTGTAGTATTGAAATTTTATCTGACGAAAGCCAGTAGAGTATAATCCGCATCACTTTCGAGTTCACACGGGTTAGGGAAGGCATAGGTTCAACCCATCAGGGCATCTTAGGAACATATATCATAAATTTCAAGAATAATAACACAAGCTCAGTAGTAGAGCATGCTTGTGAAAGCGGAGGATACAATTTACCAAAAGCATTACATATCCGAGTGAAGGCTCTCAAGCTTATTGAATATGAAGGACGTTGTCGGATAAAATCCAAAAAAAAGGGGGGTCTGGTGGTCCACAAGGGATTTGATGTGAGCATCAGTATTCAACCAGAGGAAGAGAGAATGCAAGGAGATCAGATTATAGAAACAACTGACTAACTCAAGGCTCAATTGCAAAGGAATTATGAATTCCAAGACAAGGGATTAGAAGCAATGCTCTGATTAGGGATGGATAGGTAGAATAGCCATAGGAGTACAATGATGGCGATTTGATTGGTCGAGATCCAGCACATGTTAAAATGACGCCAGAGCTAGAAGGATGAATTCTAGGATCTGATTGAGGATTGCGAGCATTCGCAACATATTGTATCAACGGACTCAAAATGATAATGACAAAGGATGACAATAAGATTACTAGACTTATGGTATTAACCATAATGCAAGTAAGCAAGAAATTCAAGAACAATAGGCTGTTGAGGATTTTCACAAGAACGAATAGGATTTCGAAGATTTTTGTGAAACACTCAAACAACTAGGGATGAAGAATCTTCGGTAATAGAGAGGAATTATTCGTAGGGGTATTCAGATGACAAGGAACTGCAAGGCAGTAAGCTCAAAGGATTCTCAGAACAAAGGAGAGCAGTTCAGGGCATCTGCTAATAACAAGATCAGTGGGATAGAATGTAAGATTGGCAAGTGTGTGTAGTTATCCATAAGGATATTTCGGTGGTAGGGAATTACAAGGCAACAGGCACAAAGTCTCGACAGAAAATCGTAGAGTAACTTCGGAATCTTCTGATGCAGCAATCGATCATCTGAAATATGGGGCTCTCCGGGCTGATGTGATCACAAGATCCTAATGTTCGAGTTAGTAAAACCATTTAACCCGAATAGAAGAGAGATCAGAGTCCCAGAGTATAGACGAGGAATAAAAGATCCTAATACCACCCAAATGGCGACATGGGCCCATAAGACACACAACCATGTTAGTAAAAGTTTTTGTAGTGACTATTCTCAACTTCGGCCAAGGAGTTGGAAAGGGGGCTACCTACAGGCAGTCGGCTCTGATACCAACTCGTGACACCCCCATTTGACTGTACACTAATCATACACGCAAATGTGTACGATCAAGATTAAGGACTTACAGGAAGATATCACAACACAACTCTAGACACAAATTAAAATAATACAAGCTTTATATTACAAGCTAGGGGCCTCGAGGGCTCGAATACATAAGCTCGAAAAACACAAGAGTCAGCAGAAGCAACAATATTTGAGTACAGACATGAGTTAGACAAGTTTGCCTTAAGAAGGCTAGCACAAAAGCAACAACGATCGAAAAGGCAAGCAATCCTGCCTGGGAGCCTCCTAACTACTCCTAGTCTTCTGCGGTCTTCACGTAGTAGTAGGCATCCTCCGGGTAGTAGTAGTCATCGGTGGTGTCGTCTGGCTCCTGTGATCCGTCATCTGGTCGCAACAATCGGGTATGGGGAAAAAGAAGTAGCAAAGCAACCGTGAGTACTCATCCAAAGTACTCGCAAGACTTACATCAGATCTAAACTAAGTATGCATCTGTATCAAAGGAAAGGGTTATATCTGTGGACTAAACTACAGAATGCCAGAAGGGAAGGGGAAAGCCTAGCCTATCGAAGACTAGCATCTTCTGGAAACCGCCATCTTGCAGCAACAGGAGGGAGTAGAGTAACATAAAGTAAAGTAGAAGTAATATTATCAACCTCGGCCAGAGATCCTTTCTCGACTCCCTACGAGAAAGCAATCCCAGAGCCATACTATCCAGTTATCATCTCATATCCAAGTCTCGTCTCCATGTCTCATCTCAAGTATCCAGTTCTAGTTGTATCGATCGGGATACAACTCCAAGTGTCCGTTACCGTAGGACAGGCTATCACAGATGTTTTCTTCCCTGCAGGGTGCACCAACTTACCCACCATGCTCGATTAACTCCGGCCGGACACACTTTCCTGGGTCATGCCCAACCACGGCCAAACAATACGCCGCAACCCGACCTAGGCTTAATAGAGAGGCCAGCACGCCGGACTAAACCTATGCCCCAGGGGTCATGGGCCATCTCCCCGGGAACTCCTGCATGTTGCGAACGTGGCCGGTGAGCAGACCTAGCTACCTCCTTCAACAAGGTAGGTGCTCTCCAGTCCAACCCGGCGCGTGCCGCTCAGTCACTGACGTCTATTAAGCTTCGGCTGATGTATACGACGCAGAACGCCCATACTATGCCCACGTGATGGTTAGTGCTATCAGGCCAGAGGCCCCTCGGATCAAATATCCAAATCATAGTGGATTAGGAACGCGCGGTAACGAGCAGAGACTCACGATCGATGTGACCCCGTCGCCCCATCTCGAGTACTTGCAGCAAGGGCTATGAATGCCCGCCACGCCTCGTAAGTATCTCGTGGGCACATTCCAGGTCAACCCGACTCCACATCACTCGCTATTAAGCTCGCGCGGGTACCCCTCAGGGTCGACCCGTCTTTAGTAACATGGCTCAGTGTAAAGTCATAGTAACCATAGTAACTGTGTGTCTAACACCAAGGGGAAAACCCGAGGAATCACCCCCGATGAATCCCACTTGATGTTATCATCAAGGTGAACGTAAGAGGATCCACCCTCGAGGTTCACACTTGAGGGGTTGCACGACAGAGCCGTATCGGAAGTGGCTAAGGAGGAAATCACAACCGATGACCACGACCGAATAGCTACTCTACAAAGGTCTCATCAGGAGTGATGTAAGAGGTTCCATCCTCGGCACTCGATGGTTACTCTATAGAGTCGTACAACTAAGGGGGGTGATGTGCGGTGTCGGGGCCTGGACGTCGATCACGTTGATCGAGTCATCGAACATAAAGCGGGGCAACTAGGACAAGGTGGGGGTCAATGATGGATCACTAACCAACCTATACTAAGCAATTTAGGATAAGCAGGTAAGGTATGAAAGCAGGTAACAACAACAGGCTATGCATCAGAGTAAGATCATACAGAAAGCAGTAGCAGTTCTAATGCAAACATGAGAGGGAAGAAATGGGCGATATCGGAATTCTCAAGGGGGGGTTTGCTTGCCTGGTTGCTCTGGCAAGGAGGGGGGTCGTCGTCGACGTAGTCGATCACAAGGGCAACATCGGCTCGGGGTCTACCGGAGAGAAGAGGGGGAAGAAATTGTAAATATAAAGCAAACATAGCACCACAAAGCATAACATGGCAATAAGATGTGCCGGGTGTGACCTAACGCGGTAGGAGGTGATACCGGCGAAGGGGGGAAACATCCGGGAAAGTATCCCTAGTGTTTCGCGTTTTCGGACAGTTGAACCGAAGGGGGAAAGTTGCGTGTTCGCTATGCTAGGGATGCATGGCGGACGAACGGGCTTCGTATCCGGGTTCGTCTCATCGTTCTGAGCAACTTTCATGTACAAAGTTTTTCCATCCGAGCTACGGTTTATTTTATATTAAAATTAAAAGATTTAAAACATTTTTAGAATTTATTTAATTTATTTAATTCAACATTATCCAGAATAGTGTTTGCTGACGTTAGCATGACATCATCAGTCAACAGAGGTTGACTGGTCAACCTAACTGTGGGTCCCACCTGTTAAAGACAAATTTTAATTATCTAGTTTTAGTTAATCTAAACAGGGTTAATTAGGGGTGGGCCCCACTGTCATTGACTGATTAATTAGTTAATTAACTAACAGTTTAATTAGTTTAATTAGTAGACTAGTCAGGTTAATTAAATAATTAGTTAATCTAAGCATAATTAATTAAGTTAATTTATTCTTTAATTAATTAATTAACTAATTAATTAATTAATTAATTAGTTTTTTGTAAAAAAACAAATGTTCTGGGCTGGGGCCCACTTGTCATTGGCCCCAGGGGGCCTGGCGGATCGGGCGTGCGGGCGAATCAGGCGGGCGGAACCGCCCGAACAAGGGGGACGCTCCAAAGCGCCGGCGCGGCACCGGCGCCGGATGTCGGAGGTGGTTGCGGGGACGGGCGCCACTGTAGGCGGTAGCGGCGCAGGCGGGCGGCGTCGCTAGGCGCGGGAGCGAGGAGAAGGGTCGCGGGCGCGCATTTAGGTGAGTGAGGGAGATGGGCGAGGCCAAGGCGCGAGCAGGGCACGGCGAGCGCGAGCGAGGAGTGGCTCGCGGCGAGTGCGGGCGTGCGTGCACGCCGGACATGGCCGGGGCGCGGGCCAGCAACAGACGTGGAGGGGGAACGGCGGACGCGGCGAAAGCCGAGTGCGCGTGCGCGCGGGCGGAACGCGGCGGGCGGAGGCGGGGCGCGTGCGGGGTGAGGCGGGAGCGAGCGCAGGGGCGCTGGTGAGCGCGCATGCGTGTGCACGAGGGAGAGGAGAGGAAGGGGGCTCACGAGGGGGAGTAGGGCACGTGGCAGCGGGGCACGGGGAGGGGATGGAGACGACGGCATCGAGGGGCAGTCTGGCGAGGTGGCCGTCGACGAGGCAAGCCGGTGAGGGAGAACCAGTGAGGCGGCGATGGCGTTCGACGACGGCGCACAACGGCTGGGGCGAACAGGTCGAGGCGACGACGGCTTCGGGTCAGGCGGCGCCATGCGCGAGGAGAGGGGGCGCGGGGTCGAGGTGGTGGCGAGGGGCGACGGTGATGGGGTCAGGGCGGTTCGGTGGGGGGCGGCGTTGGCAAAGTCCACAGGCGGCGAGGCGACGGGATCGGTGGCAGGGTCGATCGCCCCGATCCAGATTGGTTGGGGGGTGGGAGGAGCGAGTGGGGGGGGGGGAGTGGGTCAGAGGAGGTTAGGGTTTCGTGGAGTGGGGATAAGGAGGCCCGGGTGGGTCTGGTGGGCCGGCCAGTGCGACGGCCAGCTGGGCCGTTAGGCCCGGCGTGTGGGGGGGGGGGGGGGGGGCTTGTGTTCTTTTTTTTTAAAAAAAAGCTTTTCTATTTTTCTCTTTTTTTACAGAAGAATTTTGTAGATAAAGGAGCTGCCAAATGTATTTTGGAAAAAGTGAAACTTGATTACACAGATATAATGCCTTATCAAGCACTGCCACAAAAAGTTTGGGGCCATCAGGAATTGTCCAAGAATTTTTAGAAAATGAAAGGGCATCTTAAATAATGATGGACCAGATAACAAATTCCCAAAGGGCAATTTAGGACTTTCCAAAAATGTTGGTTTCAACATGACAAATATCTAGGTATTATTTGTCATAGAATGAACTATTTTATTTGCATGACAGAAGAAGCAAATATTTGACATGCAATTTAATTTTGGGAATTTAAAGCAGATTTTGAACAAGTGGCATTTTGGCATGATAATCATAATGACATGACCTTTATTAGGAAGAGATTACTGTGATGCAATATTGGGGATGTTACAAGGGGACACGATCGATGCTGCTCCTGATTTACTAGAAAATATGGCGACACAGGAACGAATGCACGTTCAAAGGCAAGGGCCCAAATTCAAACGAGGTGATTAACGACATCAGAAGTGACATGGAGAAATGGCGACTAGCCGGAGCAACATGCCGATCTCCCCAAATGAGATCAGACGTGAGAGATTGTCATGCCGATCAACATGGGGGAGGGAGGGGAGTTAGCCTTCCATCTCCCCAAATCTCTGTAACTTTCCGGCCACTTGGTCTGATAGTTTTTCTGTAATTCTTGTTGAGTAACGTGATTAGGAAATATATATTAGACTAGAAAATATTTTGACTTACCTTATACTTTAAATAGATCATGTACTCCTATATATATGCACACGATGCTCAAGCAATACAACAAACTATTTCACCAAATCTTCTCTTTCTCTTCTAACATGGTATCTATCGCAAGTCGATCTTAAACCCTAGCCGTCGCCGCTTCCGCACCCGCGCGCCGTCCCGGGGCGGTCGGCCTCCATGACCGCCGCCGGGGGCCGCGTCGCCCGTACCTAGGGTTCGTCCGCCGGTCATGTTGACAGGCTGCCTTAGAGAGTCTTTTCTACGAGCCTTGCTCCGGAGTTTTCTCTCTTTTTCACCGGTCATCTTGATCGCGAGGTTTCTTTTTGGTTTTCGGATCTATTCTTCATCGGTTTGCGTCGCCTACCGCCGCCGTCGACCCCGAGCGCCTCTACTCCAACCCCAGCGCGACCAGCCGGCTTCTCCTCCGACCCGGCAGTCACGCGCGTCGAGGCGGCCCGTCAGGCCCGCCGTCGTTCGCGTGTCAGTCCGCCCATCGCCCTACGTCAACCGTCACCGCCCTGCTCCGACCGGGACACATGCATCGCCCTGACCCGGCGGCCTCGCGCCATGCGATGACCAATCATAGCCGTCGCTCGCGCGCCTGCCCGCCCATCGATCCACATCACCCACCTCCGCCGCGTCTGCTCGGCGGCTCGGCGGTCTACCTCGCCGGCATCGTCCTCGGCTGCGTCGGGACGGCTGCGTCGGCTGCCTCAACTTGGGCGCCGCTGCTCCGTTGGTCACTCGGGCCTCGCTGCCCGGGTGCCGGCGTTACTTTGACAACCCGGGTGCTGGAGCTAACAAGCTCGTCCGCACGACGTCCCACGCTGTTCGTCGTCGTCGGCTTCATCTCAGACTTCGCCGTCACCATGCCTCCATCGAGCGGCGTCCTCGACCATGCACACGATCGGCTTGATCACCTTCTCGCCGCCGCGATCCGCCTCATCTACGCCGCGCGACCGACCTGGCCCGTCGGTTACGCGCGCCTCCGCAGGTCCCGTGAAGATCGTCCACGAGTTCAGCGCGCCTCTCCACCGATTGAGCACCGGGCTGCCGCTGCGTCGCCCTGTCGGGCCGCCGCCGCCGCCCCGTGGTTCTCCTCGCGGCTGCATCGACTCATGCGTCGCTGCTGTGTCGCCCCTTCAGGCCGTAGTGTTGCGATACGTGGTCCCCGCCGCCGCCCCGAGGCCGTCCCCGCGGTTGCATCGACTCGCGAACCGCCGTTGTGTCACCCCTTCGGGCCGCAGCGTCGTGGCCCGCGGTCCCCGCCGCCGCCCAGAGGTCTTCCTGCCGCCGCCCAGAGGTCTTCCCGCCGTCGTCCTGACCCGCCTGCCTTCGATGCGTCGCCCCTTCGGGCCGTAGCGCCGCGGCCCACGGTCCGCTCCGCCGTCACCACGCGTCGACCTCCCGTGGTATGCGCCACGTTGTCTTCCTTGGCGCGGGAACGCCACCGTCCGCGCCGGTCTTCGTCACGCTATTAGGGTTCTTCGCCTACTTCGAGCATCGCCGCCGCGCTTCTAACCTAGCCGCCGTCGTCAGGCCGCCGCTGCCGCTCTTCTTCGGCCACCGTCGCCGTCGTCAGGCCGCCGCCGCGCTTCTAACCTAGCCGCCCGTCCACCCCCTTCGTCTTCGTTCAGCACCAGCCCGTCGCTAGCGTCGCCGTCATCTACCCTGACCACTTCGTCTACTCCGACCACCGTTGGTGACATCAGCCCCGCGCCGATGGACGCCGCAATCGTCGTCGAGTTCTTCTCTGCTGGCCCCTCCGACTTCTCCGACATGACGTACAGCTCGTGCAGGTCCCTCATCTACGTATGCCCGGTGCTAGCAACACCGATGCGTGCCTTCATCCACGACGATACCCCGGGCCTGGCAAGCCTGGTCGGCGCTTCGTCAACTTCGTCTTCGTCCGTCTACGCATGTCCGGTGCCGGCAACACCGGTGCATGCCTTCGTCCACGATGTGTCCCCAGGCTTGGCAAACCCTCCGCAACGCGTCGTCAACAACATTTTCTTCCCGGCGCACCCCTACTTCGACACCACTGCGTCCATGCTAACTCGGCGCCCCCTTGCGCCCGCGGCTCCACGGCGACTTCCTCGACACCGACCACCCCGACTCGACATCGACCACGACATTTTTCGCACGGCTACCTCGACCACGGCTCCACCACCCACGCTCTCGGCTACCTCGACAACGGCACAAAGGGCTACCGCCTTGCTTGAGCAACCTCGTCGGTTGCCACTCCAGCGACAACTCCGTGATGCGTCGACCGTTACGACTGTGGGGGGGTGTCCGTCGGCTTGCCTTCGGATTCTTCTCCAGTCTCACCATCTGTATCGCTACCGTTGTGACTGTGGGGGGATGTTGAGTAACGTGATTAGGAAACATAGGTTAGACTAGGAAAATATTATGGCTTGTCTTGTACTTCAAATAAACCATCTACTTCTATATATATGCCCACGAGGCTCAAGCAATACAACAAACTATTTCATCAAATCCTCTCTTTCCCTTCTAACAATCCTCTTCTGCTAAATCAATTGAACGCCAGTAACGCTGGATCTTTCAAAAAAAAAAAGATGGAGCCGGAGAGGACCCTGTCAGGAGAGGAAACCGACTCAGCGGACAGGCCGGCCGGGAAGAGAAATGAAAAGAAAAAGATTCCAGCAGGCCGCCTGCCTGATTGAGGAGAGCCATGCCGGGCAGCCCTGCCCAGGCATCGCCATCACATCCGAGAGCACGTACCACGCGGGCCGGTGTCATGATACCGAGCTCCACTATTCTGACCAGGTCCATGCCCGCCGTGCACCGGCGGCAGGTCTATCTGATCGACCTGAAGCTTGCAGGCCCGTTCCGTCCTGCTCGCTCTGATCTCCGGTAAGATGATCCTTGGGCAAGTATATTTTTAAAACTAATTAACTGACAAGCTGACGGGACAGTACATTAGAGAGAAAAATGCATGGCCAGCTATGATGGGCGGAGGTCGATCGCTACGTGCATGGCTGATGGCTGGCATGATTCACCAGATCCGTTCCGGGGCGAGAGCATATCATCAGCTCACGTGCCACACGCCTAACTGTAATCAAGCTCCTAAATAGTAGATCCGTCCATAGTTGCAGATGCAGCCATCAAGTGCAGCATCATGCATGCATGCATGCATGCAGCTCATCGCTGCGTGATACTCATCTATCAGGACATTATCCTGGTTAAGCATTCGTGGGTCAGACGTTTTTCACCGATCATTTTTACAAAAAGGATCTAGTCTATTATCAAAGTTCACCGAAAATACAAAACACCTCAAACATAATAAAAATTATATCAAGATTCTAAGACCACCAAAAGTCCAGAATGAGTTGCCGGCGCGCCGTTGTCGCTGCTGCTTTATCAGAGCCAGCTTGATTTTGTCAATTACAGTCGAGAAGTCTTTGTAGTGCACGTCATTTGTATTAAAAGAAAAAACACTAAGGCTATCGCAAAAAGGAAAAAAAACTAAGACAACAACGGTCTTACTCTTATAGCAAACGAGGGAAAATGCAAAAGAAAACCTAGCAAAGCTACACAGCAAACTGAAAAAGAAAAAGAGCAAACTTACCGAAATGTATACATCACGTGTCCGCTTTTTTCTACTTCGTATCCTACATCATGTATTGCTCAATAGTGCGGAAATGTATGTATGGGCCGCTCATGATGAGCAGCGGAGTGGCAAAGGCAGAGGTGCATATATAGAGCTAGCTAGCCACACCATGATGGCTCCATCGTGCGGGCACTGTGGAAAAGGTGGTCGCTCGTGTGGGATGGGAGATGAGACGATCGAGTGCTCTCTAGCTTGTTCGATCAAAGCATGCATGCGCAGCTAGGGTGCACATGCACATGTCTGCTCGATCGTCTGGCCGGATACCATCCTCTTCCCCTCTTCTTGCACGCTGCGTTTTTCTGCATGCCCTCTCGAATCTTCTCTATGCTCCATTATTGAGTACTCATACGTGGCCTAGCCGTCTAATGATCATACATTAGTTCCAACATCTCGTATAAACCTTCAACGACTTTTCCAAAACAAAACAAAACAAACATAAACCTTCAAGGCATTCGTATTGAGGGCACTAAGCGAAACTAGGACAGCACTAGCTATAGATAATTGCATCTCCTTTGTATTTTCCACGCTACTTGTTGTCCAAACAGGCCCATATAATGTTGTAAAATGTTGTACTCTAGCATAACATCAGATTTATATATGAGATGCACTCTAGTATATTAAAGGGGAGTACTATTGCTACTCGCTCCATTCAAAAATACTTGTCAAAGAAATAGATAAAAGCATATGTACTATTGGATACGCGACCTACCCAGCCGCCGCCTCCCAAAAAGTTAGGGTTCTCTGCCTTCCACCGGCGCCGGCGCCAATCCGTCCTGTCTCCGGTGGCCTTAGGGCCATGGAGACGGAGTGGATCTCGGTCCTTGCCGGTGGGAGGGCTCCGTTTTTAGATATTTTTTTTCGAGCTTTGTTAGGGTTTGTGTCCTGTTCAGAAAGGTGAGACGACGACGGCTCCCCGAAGATGGAATAAAGGTCTTCCCGCCTAGCCCCCGTTTCGTTGATGCGCCTAGCATCATGGTGGGCCTGTGAAGGTGTGTCTTCGGCGTATCTGTCTTTGGTGGATTTGCTCAGATCTGTTCATCGTTTATCTTCGTTCGTGTGTCTTCAGGTTGGATCGTTTTGATCTATACTCTTCATCCGCGACAGTTGCTGTTCTGATGCGTTGGTTCTATGGGAGTATGGAGCCTTAACACGACGACTTTCCGACTGTCTACTACAAAAAGGTTTGCCCGACTCCGGCAAGGGAGGGGTGATGACAGCGGCGCGCTTTTGGCTCGCTTCAGTGCATATAGTCGTCGCTACGTGGTCTACGGATCTGGATGTAATTGTTTTATTTCTCATGTTCGTTGTACTGCCATGATTGAAGATAAATAGATTGGAAGTTTTTTCCTAAAGAAAGATACATCCATTTTCCCAAATGTATTTTCGAACAGAGGAAGTATTTTGCAACTCAGGTTTATATATGTATGTACTCTAGTGTATACGATGCTGCCGGCCGTGCATTAACCCATGGTACAAAAAGAGGGAATCACGTGTGTCCAAAAGGCCAAGAATAATGTTTGGCTTTATAAAAGGGGTCCGAGCCTTTTACATCAGGTCATCAGAAAACTTTGCCATCGATTGCCAAGCTGAGGGGGCAGGTGAGCTTTTTGGACGCCAAAGGTGGGAAATAGTCTTGTTTGGGATCGCCGGGGAACCACCAGAGCTTTGGGACGTTCAAAGGTTGCAATAGTCGATGATGGCCAGCCCGGGCGATGGAGAAGCAGATTTGACCCGTGGATCTGCTTGGGATTCGGGTGTCCTCGTGTTTTCTTTCTCCTCTTTCTCGAGCTCCCTCTCTGTACCCATGCCACACACACACACAAAAGCTCCGGCTGTGTACACGCAACGAAGTACTGACGTTCGAAATTGTCAAAAAAGAAAATGTAGTCCGTGATCAAACACCGTGCATACTTGCACGCGAGAGCGATGGGACTCCTGTAGGACATGCCGAAGTGGGAAAGGGTTCATTCAGATTAAGATGCGTTTGATTGCTCGCAGTGTTTTTTCTTCCTTTGCATACTTGTTAAAATTCACCGTTTGCACATTGTTTGCTAGTCAGCATACTGCTTCCCTGCATCGTAGCACCAACCCTAGGCACTGTGTTTGGTTGCCTGCATTGGTTGGGATCATATTACTACACGTTGTTTGGTTGCATACAAACACCGAGATTTGCTTATCTTGTACCTTATGTGATGAGCTTATCATCTATATTTTACATACGATCACAACGATCACACCAATAAAATTGCACTACAATCACAACGAATTGGACGATCGTGATGAAGTTCTTCATCCCACACAACCCAACCTGATGAGCCTTGACTAATTCGACATCGCTTGCATGCTTGTGTACATACTTGGAGTAAGCATCCACCTGCTGCCTAGTCTTAAACCCTCTGTAGGAGTTCTCTAGGTAATGATTGACTTGTGTTTCGCATGCATTCCATAAACTGTAAATCCCTGGAACCCACCCTTTGTACACCGCATACCACTTGTCCTAGCAAGACAGAAGAGCAAAAATTCAAACAGCAAGCAAGTAGCAGCAGTACACATGGAACAAATGATAGCATGCATGATCATAAGGTAGAGCAAGTTCATACTAGCTAGTATGGTGTCATCCTACCACCACATCCAAATTAGGGTGTAATCCTACGTCTGTAAGTTTGTCATCAGCTTGATGGGTTAGTATATACCACCTCACAAAAATATACATGCCAGCATCAGTGTTCAAGTCCTAGCTACCACAAAATCTACATCATCATTATCATCGCCATCACCATCGTCGTCGAGAATCATGCACGCCATCATCACCATCACCAGAAACAACACTAGTAGTAGTGGTTGCCCACCCTGGTCCTGAGCCAGAGCACCTTGTGGGCATCTGCCATGGCAACGAACCCAACACCCTAGGCCTTATTGTCCAGCAGGTGGCTCAGAGCCGCCATCAGAGCCCGTGGGTTGAAGCCACCTTGGTCCATGACAGCGATTTAGAGGTCATGGTGGACGTCCACCGGCTTGCTCTCTCTGATGGCGGTTGCCGCCTCCTTGACAACCTGGGTCATGCTGTTGAGACGCTCGGCTCTTCATCCATCAAGCCTTCCCTCTTCCTCTTCCTATGAAGCACAGGAATGTGATCACCATCCTTATCAGGACCATCAAGGACGATGGTCTTTGACTCCTGGTGATGGAGCTAAGTTCGGCAGATCTCGGGTAGGGGGTCCTGAGCTGGTGAGCTTGGCTAGGTGGTAACATGACGAAGAAGGGACGCAGTATTTACCCAGGTTCGGGCCCTCTCAAAGAGGTAAAAACCTACGTCCTACTGGCATTGTATTGATTGTGGATGGGATGCAGAGTACATGTTGATCTACCTCGTGATTGTATGTGTGAATGAATCTACCTCATGACTGTATCTGTGAATGAATCTACCTCTACGGCCTAAACCCCTCGGCTTATATAGACACCGGGGGTACCTAGGGTTACCCCTAGGTTGGTTACATCGGGGGTTACACATGCCGAGGATTACATCATGCCTTGGAGTATGTGCCAAGTCTATGGAAGATTCCATCTTGAGTGCATCATGCAGACTGACAAACGCGGCCCACTCGGTTGATAGTTTTGGGGTCCTTGGCCCGACCCATGCAATTCGGGGCCAACGTGGTTAGCACGCCCTTAGGACACCATCACCTAGGTTTCTGGATACTCGGGCATAGGCGAATCGAGTGTTTGACCGAAGCCCAGGTCATGCTAGCCGGTTGCCAGGTTGAAGGAGAAGATTTGCTGCATCTGGAAGTAGTTCTGGATAGGGGTGTTGAGGAACCCTACATCCTTGGGGGAACCTAAGGAAGAAACACAAAAACATGGTTAGTTAACATCACCGTGATTAGTTGTGATTGGCATGGTACATAGGCTTAAACAAGTGGTTCGTGAGCTAACCGCGGTCTGGCCTTGGTAGTGCTCTGCCTCCAAAAGGATCGAGCATCTCCTGATCCCATGAAGCACCGCTTAGGTCTCTGAGCTTAGACATTTGGATCCATCTCACTCTTCACTTCTTGAGATGGTTGCAGACATGTGTCGAGGTGACCTCCTGGCCACAAAAATCGAACACCTGCTTTACAACAAAGTACAAGTGGACCTCCTTGAAGCCCTTGTTAGTCCTCACCCCACTAGCGAAGCACGAACGTCAACAGGAACGGCTACCATTTCATGGAGCTCTCCTGCCATCCTTCTTTGCCTTGGCGGGTTCCTTTTGAGCAACAGCATGAGCTACAACGTTGGGCCGGGCCAGCACATATGTCGTTGGCATAAATGGTGGAACCGTACCAAAAATCTAGAAAACATCTGAATCAAGAGACATCTGCTCCTTGATGGGAGGTTGGCAGTCCTCGACATAGGACACCACGAACTGGCTCTGGGACACGACAAGGGCCGGACTAAACTCTTGCGTGCTCATGTCCTACAAACGTAAGCATTGGCAAGAGTGGAGCACACCACACATCAATAGTAGGAACGAGCACTAAACATGGAAAGTATGAACGAGCACTACACATGGACAGTATGAACAAGCACTACGTGTGAACAATATAAACAAACACTACACATGTACAGACAGACCCAGCTCAAATCATACCAGGAAATTCAACAAACTAGGACACATACTTGCATACTAACATACTACAAATCAAGCATACTACCAATCCATCACCTCTAGCTATCAATCCATGCCGACATTGGAACAACTCCTAGCATGCTACAAATCTATGACCACTAGCTACCACATAATCATAGATCTAACCCCACCACATGCTCACATATCTAGCTAGAACGAGTACAAAGAAGGGGGTGATTGAACTCACTGACGCCAACGACGTAGCTCGGAGGAGGCGCGGAACAGGTCGGAGAAGAGGAGGTCTTGAATCGCCTCCGTCGTCAAACAATGGCCAGAGAAGGAGCGCTGCTTACATGGTCGCATGTCGATCCACGCCAGAGGGAAAGCTCGAAAGAGGGGAGTGATGGCGGTAGTTTGGGTGGTGAGGTGAGGCTAGCTATATAGGGTGATCGATTCGGCTGGAGGTGACGCCAATTCCTCCCGCCACTTTTTCGGAGACGCGCGCGAGCTTGCGCCATCTCCTTGGACGCAGGAGGTCAGCGTCCCGTTCCCCTCCTCTGCATCTCTTGAGCCTGGAAACGACCGATTCAGTCGTTCCTAGCGTGTCTAGTTGAGAAGTGCATTAAGTTACGTGCTATGCGAGAATCTAATGTAGCCCAGCCGAACAAACAAGTCATTTTCTTCCCGCGTGGACCTGATTGGGTTGGATGCGGGCTGCCAAATGCGTCATAATTTTTACAAGGTAGTGCACGCAATTGACGACCTTGCGCCACACATATTGGAGACTGGACTTTTGAGGGACTGAAGATGGACAAAATCACCACCATCTGAAAAAAAATCCACTTTCTGAGATATTTAAGAAAGTTAAACTAATTCATGGAATAATTTGTCGACGGCCCCAAGGCATGGGGACTAGGTGCTTCAAGGATTACTTGCATCCAAAGAAAGGCCTTGAACTAGGAGCATGGAAAGGCCAAAAACTCCCTCAACATTTTTATCGCATGATAGGTTTGTTACGAGGGGGGACTCCCGAGTTTTCAATTGTTGGAGAACGCAGTAATTTCAAAAAAAATCATACGCACACGCAAGATCATGGTGATGCATAGCAACGAGAGGGGAGAGTGCCGTCCACGTACCCTCGTAGACCATAAGCGGAAGCATTATGAGAACGCGGTTGATGTGGTCGTACGTCTTCACGATCCGACCGATCCAAGTACCGAACGTACGACACCTCCGAGTTTAGCACACGTTCATCTCGGTGACGTCCCACGAACTCCGATCTAGCAGAGCTTCGAGGGAGAGTTCCTTCAGCACGACGGCGTGATGACGGTTGCTACCTCTTGAGCACTTGCATTGGTTTTCCCTTGAAGAGGAAAGGGTGGTGCAGCAAAGTAGCGTAAGTATTTCCCTCAGTTTTTGGGAACCAAGGTATCAATCCAGTAGGAGACTACGCGCGAGTCCCTCGCACCTACACAAAACAAATAAATCCTCGCAACCAACGCGATAAGGGGTTGTCAATCTCTACACAGTCACTTACGAGAGTGAGATCTGATAGATATGATAAGATAATATTTTTGGTATTTTATGATAAAGATGCAAAGTAAAATAAAAGCAATGAAAATAACTAAGTATTGGAAGATTAATATGATGGAAGATAGACCCGGAGCCATAGGTTTCACTAGTGGCTTCTCTCAAGAGCATAAGTATTTTACGGTGGGTGAAAGAATTACTGTTGAGCAATTGACAGAATTGAGCATAGTTATGAGAATATCTAGGTATGATCATGTATATAGGCATCACGTCCAAGACAAGTAGACCGACTCCTGCCTGCATCTACTACTATTACTCCACACATCGACCGCTATCCAGCATGCATCTAGAGTATTAAGTTCATAAGAACAGAGTAACGCCTTAAGCAAGATGACATGATGTAGAGGGATAAATTCATGCAATATGATAAAAGAACCATCTTGTTATCCTCGATGGCAACAATACAATACGTGCCTTGCTGCCCCTACTGTCACTAGGAAAGTACACCGCAAGATTGAACCCAAAGCTAAGCACTTCTCCCATTGCAAGAAAGATCAATCTAGTAGGCCAAACCAAACTGATAATTCGGAGAGACTTACAAAGATAACCAATCATACATAAAAGAATTCAGAGAAGATTCAAATATTGTTCATAGATAAACTTGACATAAACCACAATTCATCGGTCTCAACAAACACACCGCAAAAGAAGATTACATTGAATAGATCTCCACAAGAGAGGGGAGAACTTTGCATTGAGATCCAAAAAGAGAGAAGAAGCCATCTAGCTAATAACTATGGACCCGTAGGTCTGAGGTAAACTACTCACACTTCATCGAAAAGGCTATGGCGTTGATGTAGAAGCCCTCCGTGATCGATGCCCCCTCCGGCGGAGCTCCGGAACAAGCCCCAAGATGGGATCTCGTGGATATAGAAAGTTACAGCGGAAGAATTAGGGTTTTGGCCCCGTATCTGATCGTTTGGGGTACGTAGGTATATATAGGAGGAAGAAGTACGTCGGTGGAGCAACAGGGGGCCCATGAGGGTTGAGGGCGCGCCTGGGGGGTAGGCACGCCCCCTACCTCGTGGCCTCCCTGTTGGTTGCTTGACGTAGGGTCCAAGTCTCCTGGATCATGTTCGGTGAGAAAATCACGTTCCCAAAGGTTTCATTCCGTTTGGACTCCGTTTGATATTTCTTTTCTTCGAAACCCTAAAATAGGCAAAAAACAGCAATTCTGGACTGGGCCTCCGGTTAATAGGTTAGTCCCAAAAATAATATAAAAGTGGATAATAAAGCCCAATAATGTCCAAAACAGTAGATAATATAGCATAGAGCAATCAAAAATTATAGATACGTTGGAGACGTATCAAGCATCCCCAAGCTTAATTCCTGCTCGTCCTCGAGTAGGTAAATGATAAAAACAGAATTTTTGATGCGGAGTGCTAATTGGCATATTTTTAATGTAATTCTTCTTAATTGTGGTATGAATATTCAGATCTGAAAGATTCAAGACAAAAGTTCATATTGACATAAAAATAATAATACTTCAAGCATACTAACAAAGCAATTATGTCTTCTCAAAATAACATGGCTAAAGAAAGTTATCCCTACAAAATCATATAGTCTGGCTATGCTCTATCTTCACCACACAAAGTATTTAAATCATGCACAACCCCGATGACAAGCCAAGCAATTGTTTCATACTTTTGACATTCTCAAAACTTTTTCAATCTTCACACAATACATGAGCGTGAGCCATGGACATAGCACTTTAGGTGGAATAGAATGGTGGTTGTGGAGGAGACAAAAAGGAGAAGATAGTCTCACATCAACTAGGCGTATCAACGGGCTATGGGGATGCCCATCAATAGATGTCAATGTGAGTGAGTAGGGATTGCCATGCAACGGATGCACTAGAGCTATAAGTATATGAAAGATCAAAAAGAAACTAAGTGGGTGTGCATCCAACTTGCTTGCTCACGAAGCCCTAGGTCATTTTGAGGAAGCCCATCATTGGAATATACAAGCTAAGTTCTATAATGAAAAATTCCCACTAGTATATGAAAGTGATAACATAGGAGACTCTCAATCATGAAGATCATGGTGCTACTTTGAAGCACAAGTGTGGTAAAAGGATAGTAGCATTGTCCCTTCTCTCTTTTTCTCTCTTTTTTTATTTGGGCCTTTTCTCCTCTTTTTTATGGCCTCTTTTTTTTCGTCCGGAGTCTCATCCCGACTTGTGGGGGAATCATAGTCTCCATCATCCTTTCCTCACTTGGGACAATACTCTAATAATGATGATCATCACACTTTTATTTTCTTACAACTCAAGAATTACAACTCGATACTTAGAACAAAATATGACTCTATGTGAATGCCTCCGGCGGTGTACCGGGATATGCAATGACTCATGAGTGACATGTATGAAAGAATTATGAACGGCGGCTTCGCCACAAATACGATATCAACTACATGATCATGCAAAGCAATATGACAATGACGAAGTGTGTCATGATAAACGCAACGGTGAAAAGTTGCATGGCAATATATCTCGGAATGGCTATGGAATGCCATGACAGGTAGGTATGGTGGCTGTTTTGAGGAAGGTATATGGTGGGTGTATGATACCGGCGAAAGGTGCGCGGTATTAGAGAGGCTAGCAATGATGGAAGGGTGAGAGTGCGTATAATCCATGGACTCAACATTAGTCATAAAGAACTCATATACTTATTGTAAAAATCTACAAGTTATCAAAGCAAAGTATTATGCGCATGCTCCTAGAGGGATAGATTGGTAGGAAAAGACCATCGCTCGTCCCCGACCGCCACTCATAAGGAAGACAATCAATAAATAAATCATGCTCCGACTTCATCATATAACGGTTCACCATACGTGCATGCTACGGGAATCACAAACTTCAACACAAGCATTTTTCAAATTCACAACTACTCAACTAGCATGACTCTAATATCACCATCTCCATATATCAAAACAATTATCAAGCATCAAACTTCTCATAGTATTCAACACACTCATAAGAGAATTTTATTATTAATCTTGTATACATAGCATATAAGGATTATTTAAGCAAATTACCATGCTATTTAAGACTCTCAAAATAATCTAAGTGAAGCATGAGAGATCAATAGTTTCTATAAAACAAATCCACCACCATGCTCTAAAAGATATAAGTGAAGTACTAGAGCAAAACTATATAACTCAAAAGATATAAGTGAAGCACATAGAGTATTCTAATAATTTCTTAATCATGTGTGTCTCTATCAAAAGGTGTGTACAGCAAAGATGATTGTGGTAAACTAACAAATAAATACTTAAATCATACAAGACGTTCCAAGCAAAACACATATCATGTGGTGAATAAAAATATAGATCCAAGTAAAGTTACCGATAGAAGTAGACGAAAGAGGGGATGCCTTCCGGGGCATCCCCAAGCTTTGGATTTTAGGTGTCCTTAGATTATCTTGGGGTGCCATGGTCATCCCTAAGCTTAGGCTCTTGCAATTCCTTGTTCCATAATCCATCAAATCTTTACCCAAAACTTGAAAACTTCACAACACAAAACTTAAAGAAGAAAATCTCGTGAGCTCCGTTAGCGAAAGAAAACAAAAGACCACTTCAAGGTACTGTAATTAACTCATTATTTATTTATATTGGTGTTAAACCTACTGTATTCTAACTTCTCTATGGTTTATAACTATTTTACTAGCCATACATTCATCAAAATAAGCAAACAACACATGAAAAACAGAATCTATCAAAAACAGAACAGTCTGTAGTAATCTGTAGCTAGTGCAAGATCTGGAACCCCAAAAATTCTAAAATAAATTTCTTAACGTGAGGGATTTATCTATTAATCATCTGCAAAAAGAATTAACTAAATATCACTTTCCAAATAAAAATGGCAGCAGTTCTCGTGAGCGCTGAAGTTTCTGTTTTTTACAGCAAGATTAACAAGACTTTCCTCAAGTCTTCCCAACGGTTCTACTTGGCACAAACACTAATTAAACACACAAAACACAACCAAAACATAGGTTGTATAATTTATTTATTACTAAAAAGGAGCAAAAAGCAAGGAATAAAAATAAAATTGGGTTGCCTCCCAACAAGCGCTATCATTTAACGCCCCTAGCTAGGCATAAAAGCAAGGATAGATCTAGGTATTGCCATCTTTGGTACGTAATTCTTCAATAAGGCATCTACCGTCCTTAGGAATTTCTTTCCTTTTATTGATTATCAAAATTTTAGGCACAAGATCGAAAAAATCATTGGCAGCAAATGGTTCCTTAATGATAGCAAAAATGTTAGGGTGAACACTTATAGATTTGAGATCCGCAGTTTCTTTGCTAGAGGATTCACCTTCATTTTTAGGAACATACATAAGCTTGGAAGTTTTAGTTGGAGGACTTGGAGTATTCTTTACGGAATAAAAAGTGGTTCCCAAATTGGTAATGATACCCTCAAGTTTATCGATTCTAATGGAATCGTGATTTATTCTTCCATTAACTATAGGTTCCTTCTCTTTAATATTTTTCAAAGTTACTCCTACTTTAGATCCATATTGGGTAATTTGGTTGTGGATCTTTTTATCGAAATTTTCAATTAACTCAATGGTAGCAACTTTATTTTCAATAATTTCAAGTTTTTGCATTACATGTTCCAAAGTTAATCTAACATAGTTCCATTAACCAAAAGAGGTGGTGAGCCAAACAAATCTATCATAGCATTGTAAGAATCAAAAGTATGGCTACCCAAGAAGTTCCCTCGGTAATGGTATCAAGGATATATCTGTGCCAAGGAGTAACGCCTACATAAAAATTGCAAAGAAGAACAGAAGTAGGTTGCTTCCTGGTAGATCTATTTTGAGCATTGCAAATTCTATACCAAGCGTCTTTTAGGTTTTCTCCCTCCCTTTGCTTAAAATTTAGAACTTCATTCTCGGGAGACAACGGAGAAGATATGGGACTCACCATAATGACAAGTAAACAGGGAATGGGCAAAAAGGGCAAATAGAGAAAGAGAGAAAGGATAGAGAGAGAGAGGGGGGGCGAATAAAATGGCAAGGGTGAAATGGGGGAGAGGAAAACGAGAGGCAAATGGCAAATAATGTAATGTGGGAGATAAGGGTATGTGATGGGTACTTGGTATGTTGACTTTTGTGTAGATCTCCCTGGCAACGGCGCCAGAAATCCTTCTTGCTACCTCTTGAGCACTTGCGTTGGTTTTCCCTTGAAGAGGAAAGGGTGGTGCAGCAAAGTAGCGTAAGTATTTCCCTCAGTTTTTGAGAACCAATGTATCAATCCAGTAGGAGGCTACGCGCGAGTCCCTCGCACCTACACAAAACAAATAAATCCTTGCAACCAACGCGATAAGGGGTTGTTAATCCCTACACGTTCACTTACGAGAGTGAGATTTGATAGATATGATAAGATAATATTTTTGGTATTTTTATGATAAAGATGCAAAGTAAAATAAAAGAATGAAAATAACTAAGTATTGGAAGATTAATATGATGGAAGATAGACCCGGGGGCCATAGGTTTCACTAGTGGCTTCTCTCAAGAGCATAAGTATTTTACGGTGGGTGAACGAATTACTGTTGAGCAATTGACATAAATGAGCATAGTTATGAGAATATCTAGGTATGATCATGTATATAGGCATCACGTCCCACACAAGTAGACCGACTCCTGCCTGCGTCTACTACTATTACTCCACATATCGACCGCTATCCAGCATGCATCTAGAGTATTAAGTTCATAAGAATAGAGTAATGCCTTAAGCAAGATGACATGATGTAGAGGGATAAATTCATGCAATATGATAAAAACCCCATCTTGTTATCCTCGATGGCAACAATACAATACGTGCCTTGCTGCCCCTACTGTCACTAGGAAAGGACACCGCAAGATTGAACCCAAAGCTAAGCACTTCTCCCATTGCAAGAAAGATCAATCTAGTAGACCAAACCAAACTGATAATTCGAAGAGACTTGCAAAGATAACCAATCATACATAAAAGAATTCAGAGAAGATTCAAATATTGTTCATAGATAAACTTGATCATAAACCCACAATTCATCGGTCTCAACAAACACACCGCAAAAGAAGATTACATCGAATAGATCTCCACAAGAGAGGGGGGAACTTTGTATTGACATCCAAAAAGAGAGAAGAAGCCATCTAGCTAATAACTATGGACCCGTAGGTCTGAGGTAAACTACTCACACTTCATCGGAAAGGCTATGGTGTTGATGTAGAAGCCCTCCGTGATCGATGCCCCCTCCGGCGAAGCTCCGGAACAGGCCGCAAGATGGGATCTTGTGGATACAGAAAGTTACGACAGTGGAATTAGGGTTTTGGCTCCGTATCTGATCGTTTGGGGGTACGTAGGTATATATACGAGGAAGAAGTATGTCGGTGGAGCAACAGGGGGGCCACGAGGGTGGAGGGCGCGCCTGGGGGGTAGGCGTGCCCCCCTACCTTGTGGCTTCCCTGTTGGTTGCTTGACGTAGGGTCAAGTCTCGTGGATCATGTTCGGTGAGAAAATCACGTTCCCGAAGGTTTCATTCCGTTTGGGCTCTGTTTGATATTCCGTTTCTCCGAAACCCTAAAATAGGCAAAAAACAGCAATTCTGGGCTGGGCCTCCGGTTAATAGGTTAGTCCCAAAAATAATATAAAAGTGGATAATAAAGCCTAATAATGTCCAAAACAGTAGATAATATTGCATGGAGCAACCAAAATTATAGATACGTTGGAGACGTATCAACGGTGTTGATGATGCTACCGACGCAGGGCTTCGCCTAAGCACCGCTACAATATGATCGAGGTGGATTATGGTGGAGGGGGCACCGCACTCGGCTAAAAGATCAACTGATCAACTTGTGTGTCTATGGGGTGCCCCTTGGCCACATATATAAAGGAGGGAGGAGGAGGAGGCCGGCCCTAGAGGGGGCGCGCCAAGTGTGGGGAGTCCTACTAGGAATCCCGAGTCCTAGTAGGATTCCCCTTTTCCTTTCCGGAGTAGGAGAGAAGAAAGAAGGAAAGAGAGAGGGAGTAGGAAAGGGCAAGGGGGGCGCCGCCCCCTTTCCCCTAGTCTAATTCGGACCCATGGGGGGGGGGGGCACGCCTCCTTCCCTTTGGCCTGCCTCCTCTATTCCTGTATGGCCCAATAAGGCCCAATACTTCTCCCGGCAAATTCCCGTAACTCTCCGGTACTCCGAAAAATACCCGAATCACTCGGAACCTTTCCGATGTCCGAAAATAACCTTCTGATATATAGATATTTACATCTCGACCATTTCAAGACTCCTCGTCATGTCCCTGATCTCATCCGGGACTCCAAACAAACTTCGATCATCAAATCACATAACTCATAATACAAATCGTCACAGAATGTTAAGCGTGCGGACCCTACGGGTTCGAGAACTATGTAGACATGACCAAGACTCATCTCCGGTCAATAACCAATAGCGGAACCTGGATGCTCATATTGGTTCCTACATATTCTACGAAGATCTTTATCGGTCAAACCGCATAACAACATACGTTGTTCCCTTTGTCATTGGTATGTTACTTGCCCGAGATTCGATCGTCGATATCTCAATACCTAGTTCAATCTCGTTACCTGCAAGTCTCTTTACTCGTTCCATAATACATCATCCTGCAACTAACTCATTAGTTGCATTTCTTGCAAGGCTTATAGTGATGTGCATTACCGAGAGGGCCCAGAGATACCTCTCCGACAATCGGAGTGACAAATCCTAATCTTGATCTATGCCAACTCAACAAGTACCATCGGAGACACCTGTAGAGCACCTTTATAATCACCCAGTTACGTTGTGACGTTTGGTAGCACATAAAGTGTTCCTCCGGTACTCGGGAGTTGCATAATCTCATAGTCATAGGAACATGTATAAGTCATGAAGAAAGCAATAGCAACAAATTAAATGATCATAGTGCTAAGCTAACGAATGGGTCAAGTCAATCACATCATTCTCTAATAATGTGATCCCTCTTATCAAATGACAACTCTTTGTCCATGGCTAGGAAACTTAACCATCTTTGATTAACGAGCTAGTCAAATAGAGGCGTACTAGTGACACTCTATTTGTCTATGTATTCACACATGTAGTAAGTTTCCGGTTAATACAATTCTAGCATGAATAATAAACATTTATCATGACATAAGGAAATATGAATAACCACTTTATTATTGCCTCTAGGGCATATTTCCTTCAGTCTCCCACTTGCACTAGAGTCAATAAACTAGTTCACATCGTCATGTGATTTAACATCAATAGTTCACATCTTTATGTGATTAATTCACATCTCCATGTGACTAAAACCCAAAGGGTTTACTAGAGTCAATAATCTAGTTCACATCACTATGTGATTAACACCCAAAGAGTGATCATGTTTTGCTTGTGAGAGAAATTTAATCAACGGGTCTGCCACATTCAGAGCCGTATGTATTTTGCAAATTTTCTATGTCTATAATGCTTTGCACGGAGCTACTCTAGCTAATTGCTCCCACTTTCAATATGTATCTAGATCAAGACTTAGAGCCATCCAGATTGGCGTCAAAGCTTGCATCGACGTAACTCTTTACGACGAACTCTTTGTCACTTCCATAACGGAGAAACATTTCCTTATTCCACTAAGGATATTTTTGACCGTTGTCCAGTGATCCACTCCTGGATCACTATTGTACCCTCTTGCTTATGGTGAGGTACACAATAGGTCTAGTACACAACATAGCATACTTTATAGAACCTATGACTGAGGCATAGGGAATGAGTTTTCATTCTATTTCTATTTTCTGCTGTGGTCGGGCTTTGAGTCTTTACTCAACTTCACACCTTGCAACACAGGGAAGAACTCCTTCTTTGACTGTTCCATTTTGAACTACTTCAAAATCTTATCAAGGTATGTACTCATTGAAAATATATCAAGCGTCTTAATCTATCTCTATAGATCTTGATGCTCAATATGTAAGTAGCTTCACCAAGGTCTTTCTTCGAAAAACTCATTTCAAGCACTCCTTTATGCTTTCTAGAAAATTCTTCATTATTTCCGATCAACAATATGTCATTCACATATACTTATCAGAAATGTTGTAGTGCTCCCACTCACTTTCTTGTAAATACAGACTTCACCGCAAGTCTGTATAAAACCATATGCTTTGATCACTTTATCAAAGCATATATTTCAACTCCGAGATGCTTGCACCAGTCCATAGATGGATCGCTGGAGCTTGCTCATTTTGTTACCACCTTTAGGATCGACAAAAACCTTCTGGTTGCATCATATACAACTCTTCTTTAATAAATCCATTAAGGAATACAATTTTGACATCCATTTACCAGATTTCATAAAATGCGGCAACTGCTAACATGATTTGGATAGATTTTTAAGCATCGATACGAGTGAGAAAATCTCATCATAGTCAACACCTTAAACTTGTCGAAAACATTTTGCGACAATTCGAGCTTTGTAGATAGTAACACTACTATCAGCGTCCATCTTCCTATTGAAGATCCATTTATTCTTAATGACTCACCGATCATCGGGCAAGTCAATCAAAGTCCATACTTTGTTCTCATACATGGATCCCATCTCAGATTTCATGGCCTCAAGCCATTTCGCAGAATCTGGGCTCATTATCGCTTCCTCATAGTTTGTAGGTTCATCATGGTCAAGTAACATGACCTCCAAAACAGGATTACCGTACCACTCTGGTGCGGATCTCACTCTGGTTGACCTACGAGGTTCGGTAGTAACTTGATCTGAAGTTACATGATCATCCTCATTAGCTTCCTCACTAATTGGTGTAGGAGTCACAGGAATAGATTTTTGTGATGAACTACTTTCCAATAAGGGAGCAGGTACAGTTACCTCATCAAGTTCTACTTTCCTCCCACTCACTTCTTTCGAGAGAAACTCCTTCTCTAGAAAAGATCCATTCTTAGCAACGAATGTCTTGCCTTCGGATCTGTGATAGAAGGTGTACCCAACTGTCTCCTTTGGGTATCCTATGAAGACACATTTCTCCGATTTGGGTTTGAGCTTATTAGGATGAAACTTTTTCACATAAGCATCGCAACCCCAAACTTTAAGAAACGACAACTTTGGTTTCTTGCCAAACCACAGTTCATATGGTGTCGTCTCAACGGATTTAGATGGTGCCCTATTTAACATGAATGCAGCTGTCTCTAATGCATAACTCCAAAATGATAGTGGTAAATCGGTAAGAGACATCATAGATTGCACCATATCTAATAAAATATGGTTGCGATGTTCGAACACACCATTACGTTGTGGTGCTCCAGGTGGTGTGAGTTGCGAAACTATTCCGCATTGTTTCAAATGAAGACCAAACTCATAACTCAAATATTCTCCTCCACAATCAGATCGTAGAAACTTTATTTTCTTGTTACGATGATTTTCTACTTCACTCTGAAATTATTTGAACTTTTCAAATGTTTCGAATTTATGGTTCGTCAAGTAGATATACTCATATCTGCTCAAATCATCTGTGAAGGTCAGAAAATAATAATACCTGCCGCGAGCCTCAACACTCATCGGACTGCATACATCAGTATGTATTATTTCCAACAAGTCTGTTGCTTGCTCGATTGTTCCGGAGGACGGAGTCTTAGTCATCTTGCCCATGAGGCATGGTTCGCAAGCATCAACAGATTCATAATCAAGTGATTCCAAAAGTCCATCAGCATGGATTTTCTTCATGCGCTTTACACCAATATGACCTAAACGGCAGTTCCACAAATAAGTTGCACTATCATTATTAACTTTGCATCTTTTGGCTTCTATATTATGAATATGTGTATCACTATGATCGATATTCAATAAACCATTCACCTTGGGTATATGACCATTGCAGGTTTTATTCATGTAAACGGAACAACAATTATACTCTGACTTTAAATGAATAACCGTATTGCAATAAACATGATCAAATCATATTCATGCTTAATGCAAACACCAAATTACTTTTATTTAGGTTCAACACTAATCCCGAAAGTATAGGGAGTGTGCGATGATGATCATATCAATCTTGGAACCACTTCCAACACACATCATCACTTCACCCTTAACTAGTCTCCGTTCATTCTGCAATTCCTGTTTTGAGTTACTAATCTTAGCAACTGAACTAGTATCAAATACTGAGGGGTTGCTATAAACACTATTAAAGTACATATCAATAACATGTATATCAAATACACCTTTGTTCACTTTGCCATCCTTCTTATCCGCCAAATACTTGGGGCAGTTCTGCTTCCAGTGACCAGTCCCTTTGCAGTAGAAGCACTTAGTCTCAGGCTTAGGTCTAGACTTGGGCTTCTTCACTTGAGCAGCAACTTGCTTACCGTTCTTTTTGAAGTTCCCCTTCTTCCCTTTGCCCTTTTCTTGAAACTAGTGGTCTTGTCAACCATCAACACTTGATGCTTTTCTTGATTTCTACCTTCGTCGATTTCAGTATCACGAAGAGCTTGGGAATCGTTTCCGTTATCCCTTGCATATTATAGTTCATCACGAAGTTCTAGTAACTTGGTGATAGTGACTAGAGAACTCTGTCAATCACTATCTTATCTAGAAGATTAACTCCCACTTGATTCAAGTGATTGTAGTACTCAGACATTCTGGGCACATGCTCACTAGCTGAGCTATTCTCTCCTCCATCTTGTAGGCAAAGTGATTGTCAAAAGTTTCATACCTTTCGACATGGGCATGAGTCTGAAATACTAATTTCAACTCTGGGAACATCTCATATGCTCTGTGGCGTTCAAAACGTCTTTGAAGCCTCGATTCTAAGCCGTAAAGCATGATGCACTAAACTATCAAGTAGTCATCATATCGAGCTCGCCAAATGTTCATAATGTCTGCATCTGCTCCTGTAATCGGTCTGTCACCTAGCGGTGCATCAAGAACATAATTATTTTGTGCAGCAATGAGGATAATCCTCAGATCACGGATCCAATCCGCATCATTGCTACTAACATCTTTCAACTTAGTTTTTCCTCTAGGAACATATCAAAAAATAAACGGGGAGCTACATCGTGAGCTATTGATCTACAACATAGTTATGCAAATACTATCAGGACTAAGTTCATGATAAATTAAAGTTCAATTAATCATATTACTTAAGAACTCCCACTTAGATAGACATCTCAAAGTACCGTCTTGATATGGCCATGATCATCTTGCGCCTTTGATCTCCATCTCCAAAGTACTATCATGATCTCTATCATCACCGGCATGACACCATGATCTCCATCATCTTGATATCTATCAACGTGTCATCACATGATCGTCTTGTTAACTATTGCTATCGCATAGCGATAAAGTAAAGCAATTATTTGGCGCTTGCATCTTATGCAATAAAGAGACAACCATAAGGCTTCTGCCAGTTGCCGATAACTTCAACAAAACATGATCATCTCATACAATAATTTATATCTCATCATGTCTTGACCATATCACATCACAGCATGCCCTGCAAAAACAAGTTAGACGTCCTCTACTTTGTTGTTGCAAGTTTTACGTGGCTGCTACGGGCTGAGCAAGAACCTTTCTTACCTACGCATCAAAAACCACAACGCGGTATAGTGATTGTTTTTTGATCTTCAGAAAGAACCATGTTCATTGAATCCGACTCAACTAAAGTTGGAGAAACGGACACCCACTAGCCACCTGTGTGTGAAGCACGTCGGTAGAACCAGTCTCTCGTAAGCGTACATGTAATGTCGGTCTGAGCCGCTTCATCCAACAATGCCTCCGAATCAAGAATCAACTAGTGACGGCAAGCAATATGTATATACCCACGCCCACAACTCATTTGTGTTCTACTCGTGCATATAACATCTACACATAGACCTGGCTCGGATGCCACTGCTGGAGAACGCAGTAATTTCAAAAAAAATCCTACGCACACGCAAGATCATGGTGATGCATAGCAACGAGAGGGGAGAGTGTCGTCCACGTACCCTCGTAGAACGTAAGCGGAAGCATTATGAGAACGCGGTTGATGTAGTCGTACGTCTTCACGATCCGACCGATCGAAGTACCGAACGTACGGCACCTCCGAGTTCAGCACAAGTTCAGCTCGGTGACGTCCCACGAACTCCGATCCAGCAGAGCTTTGAGGGAGAGTTACATCAGCACGATGGCGTGATAACGGTGATGATGATGCTACCAACGCAGGGCTTCGCCTAAGCACCGCTACGATATGACCGAGGTGGATTATGGTGGAGGGGGGCACCGCACACGGCTAAAAGATCAACTGATCAACTTGTGTGTCTATGGGGTGCCCCTTGGCCACGTATATAAAGGAGGGAGGAGGAGGAGGCCGGCCCAAGAGGGGCACGCCAAGTGTGGGGAGTCCTACTAGGACTCTCAAGTCCTAGTAGGATTCCCCTTTTCCTTTCCGGAGTAGGAGAGAAGAAAGAAGGAAAGAGAGAGGGAGTAGGAAAGGGCAAGGGGGGCGTCACCCCCTTTCCCCTAGTCCAATTCAGACCCATGGGGGGGCGCGCCTCCTTCCCTTTGGCCTGCCTCCTCTATTCCCGTATGGCCCAATAAGGCCCAATACTTCTCCCAGCGAATTCCCGTAACTCTCCGGTACTCCAAAAAATACCCGAATCACTCGGAACCTTTCTGATGTCCGAATATAGCCTTCCAATATATCGATCTTTACGTCTCGACCATTTCGAGACTCCTCGTCTCCGAACAAACTTCGGCCATCAAATCACATAACTCATAATACAAATCGTCACAGAACGTTAAGCGTGCGGACCGTATGGGTTCGAGAACTATGTAGACATGACCGAGACTCATCTCCGGTCAATAACCAATAGCGGAACCTGGATGCTCATATTGGTTCCTACATATTCTACGAAGATCTTTATCGGTCAAACCGCATAACAACATACGTTGTTCCCTTTGTCATCGGTATGTTACTTGCCCGTGATTCAATCATCGGTATCTCAATACCTAGTTCAATCTCGTTACCGGCAAGTCTCTTTAGTCGTTCCATAATACATCATCCCGCAACTAACTCATTAGTTGCATTTCTTGCAAGGCTTATAGTGATGTGCATTACCGAGAGGGCCCAGAGATACCTCTCCGACAATCGGAGTGACAAATCCTAATCTTGATCTATGCCAACTCAACAAGTACCATCGGAGACACCTGTAGAGCACCTTTATAATCACCCAGTTACGTTGTGACGTTCGGTGGCACACAAAGTGTTCCTCCGGTAAACGGGAGTTGCATAATCTCATAGTCATAGGAACATGTATAATTTATGAAGAAAGCAATAGCAACAAACTAAACGATCATCGTGCTAAGCTAACGGATGGGTCAAGTCGATCACATCATTCTCTAATGATGTGATCCCGCTTATCAAATGACAACTCTTTGTCCATGGCTAGGAAACTTAACCATCTTTGATTAACGAGCTAGTCAAATAGAGGCATACTAGTGACACTCTGTTTGTCTGTGTATTCACACATGTACTAAGTATCCGGTTAATACAATTCTAGCATGAATAATAAACATTTATCATGATATAAGGAAATATGAATAACCACTTTATTATTGCCTCTAGGGCATATTTCCTTCATCAATAACATCATCACCTTACCTTCGACCATCGTTAAATTTCGAGTTTGATCCTTAGTAGATAAAGAATTAAAGATACAAGTGCCTGCTTAAAGTACCAAGCTACGAGCCTATGACAAGGGTGAAAGTCGCAACTTTTAGTCAGAACACTAGAGTTTAATGTAATTTTTGCGTGAATTAGTTCATACATGTATTTCAAACAGGCACTCTTCATGCAAATTGTGCCACTCTGATGATTAGATTCCTTTGGATGGAACCAACCCACCCAGTTCAAAACCTAGATTTAACACGGGTGCTCGCATTTTCCTGAATTTATTCCAGGCTTTTCGGCAACTTTGTCAATCGCAAGATTTGGCGGTTACGAGCGTATGCGTTTGTACCGCGTTTCAAAATGAACAGGCACTCACAATACATGGTAGTCGAGCGCATGGGTAAACATAATTGCGCTTGCGATGTTTTTGTTGAGAGTAAAAGTAAACAAGAACAGGGTGTAATAGTGAACCAATTTCTCTCTTTATTGATGATGATGTTATACATATATTGTTAAGGGACACGAGTAAAGGGTCGTGTCTGTTGGAGAAGGGATGCGTCTCTTCGAAGAGATAAGCGCATGATGATTGCTAAACTAAGGCGGTTGTTAATTAAGCAGAGATTAGTAGGATTATAATTAATCCTTAAGAGTTTATACACCTCGGCTTAGCCACCACAATTGCCTCGAGATACACATTTTTCAATCATCATGGGTAATATCAATTTTAACCGTGCCACCAAGATCAACTCGGGGGCGACCAACCTCCCCGTCCGCCTCCTCCCCTTCTCGTTTCCTATCCTCGCCGCCGCCGGAGACGGGCGCCGGGTCCCCCGCGCGGCCGCCAGGTCCCCCGCGCGGCCGATGAGGGTGGCGGCGAGGCCCTCGGCCGCGACGCCGCTCGGGCTCGGGCCTAGGGTTTGAGGCGGCGGCCTCTGCTGGTGAGGGCGGCGTCGTCCTGGCGGCGGGCAACACTCGCCGGAGTTGAGGGCCACGTCTACTCGGCCGCGCGGGCGGCGAGTTGACAGTGGATGCGGGCGCCGCGTGAAGGGATCCCCTGCTACTCTCCTTCGCCAGATCTGAAGACGGTGCCCCCGTGCTGTTGCTTCCTCCTCGTCAGCCTGACCGGGTCCGGCGGCAGACTGCGCGGATGTGGGGGTTGGGAGCTCTGGATCGGAATAATTTCTTGGCCGGCTGCGGCGGCCACGACACCGGCGGCACTCCAGGTGTTGTTTCCTTCTTGAAGGCGGCTTCGAGATCCAGCTCCCTTCCCCTCGTCCTCCCCCTACACCCGGGTGGAAACCCACAACTTTGGTTGGGCGGCGGCGGTGCCCGGCTCCGTCACCTTCTTGAAGGCGCCGCTTTGGGTCCGCGGGGAGGTGGGACAGCTGCAGCGTGTTCTTGACGTTCCTGATGGCGGCGGTTCTCTCTTTAGTGGTGTCGCTTCGCCATGGCGGTCGGCTGGTCCGGCTCTCGTGGTGATTGTGGTGCCCAAATCTTCGCCGTGTCTTCCTGGGGTGCTCCCGTCCCGTTCAGAGAGGCTGGAGGTGGAGCGGCTTCATCTTGCACGGAGCTTCGGTGGAGATGTCAAGTCATGCCTGACCGACAGGTGCTACGCTTTGTCATGCCTGGTCGGCAGGTGCTACGCACGACAGATCTTCCAAAGACTTCAAGCTGTGTCGGCTGGTGCTACTTGGCAACATGGTGCTGAGGTGTATCAGTGGCGACCGCGACGTGCTCAGCTGTTTGCACGCAGGGAGGAGGTGCCGTTGGGTGCCGTGGTGGAATCGACGATAGCTGGACCGAGTAAGGTTGATGCATCAGTACAGTTCTGAAGATGGAGCGGTGGTAGTTGGCGGCGGCGGCATCTGAGTGCACGCCGGACCGGTGAGACCCATGCCCGGCAGTCGTCCTGGATGGGACATCAAGTCTTAGATGTTAGGTTTGGCTACGATGTCTGTTTGGTATTAGGCCCAGGCTATCTGCGCCCCTATCAACTGGATAGAGTTGCTTAGACGGCGGCTTTAGTCTTACTATTGTATTACTTTGTAAGGTCTTGTGAGAATAATTAATAAAGTGGCCGTATGCATCGTCCAGATGCAGAGGCCGGAGGTCATCCTCCTTTTAAAAAAAAAAAATCTGTGTGACTAATGCCTAGTCAGGCCTATAATTACCTAAATAATGCCATAGACAGAAATAAAATGATGTTTAAGATAAGATAGTAAACCCTTCACCGAACGCAAGCTTTTCACCAAATCATTTCCCGTCAGTCGTCGGCCCTAAGTCCCTACGACATCAGTATATCACCACAAGTCCACAACACAAGCAAACACTCCGGCATAGCAGAGCTAGAGATAAAGAGATCGACATGATGTTCCCATCACCAGGGGGTGCGGCGATGGCGCTGGCCCACGGCCAAGCAGCTTCCACGGGCGCAACGACCGCCGGCGGCACCGCGACCGCCATAACCTTCAGCTTCCAGCCCTCCGATCCTCCTGTGAACGGCGGCCTCTCCCACCACCATAGCCTCCTAGGTTACAGCCCCCTCGTACTAGACCACCCAACCACCACTACTTCCTCCTCCACCATCCCTACCGCCGCTCCCACACTTCACCACATCCATGCTCATGCCGGAGCCATCCATCCTGCAAGGTCATCCCCTCCACATCCATGGTAGTAATCGATTCGCTTCTCTCTCTCTCTCTCTCTCTCTCTCTCTCTCTCTCTCTCTCTCTCTCTCTCTCTCTCTCTCTCTCTCTCTCTCTCTACAATCTACATGTTTGATATGCTCCTATTCCTGTTAGGTCTTGCGAGGAAGCTGATCGAGAAAGGCAGAGGGGGAAGGGCGCGGTGGCAGGCATGGGGATTAACAGCGCGGCGGCCGGCGGAAGTGGAGGTGGTGAACGGTCACACGGGTCGTCGGCGGCGGCTGCGGGGATGGGGGTCGGCGCGGTGAGGATGAAGAAGGCGGCGGGGGGAGGAGCGGTGAAGGCGCGGCGGAAGGTGCGGGAGCCGAGGTTCTGCTTCAAGACCATGAGCGACGTCGACGTGCTCGACGACGGCTACAAGTGGCGCAAGTATGGCCAGAAGGTCGTCAAGAACACGCAGCACCCACGGTACGCACTGTACATCGATATAGCTCCTCCAACCCTCGACGTGACGCACATATACATACGCTACATATGTGCATGTGTACGATTTTATGAAGCAACTGCCTCATCAAACTGAAATCTCATGAAATGAAATTCAATGAAATGTCCTTTATCAAAAAATCAATGGGGGTCGGCACGGTATATCTAGATTATATAGATCTCATGATATTTTGTTTTTAATGTCCAATTTGGTGTAGGACTCATCAGAAGTGACAACTTGACTAATTAGGGTTATCAGTTAAGTACTATGGATTTTGTTTCCATTTAACAAAACATGGATTGCAGTTTTTTGGGGGGTTATTTCCACTTTGTAAAACTCTATAATCTATCCCTGAAAGAACTATATAATCTAGATATACCAAAGTAATTTATGCTCAAATTTTTTATCCAGGATGTAATATGGCAAGCATAAATAGGTTTAGTGCAGGCGCATAATATATATGAACTATAATTTTCTTGGAAGTATTGTTTTGGCTGTTTTTAAAATTTAACCCTGGTACAATTTCCAAAAAAAATCTCCATAAATTAAGCACATTTTGAAACTGTTTCTTTATTAGAAAAATTCACATATTAATGCATTATTACATCGAAGGGCGCTATAAAATGATGAAATGCTAAAAACAATATTGGGAAAATATTAGAACCTCTGTTTCTCTTTCTACTGAGAGACAAACCGCTTTCTAGGGTTAGCCTAATGCATATGAAGTTATGAACTAGGCTTTCTTCATGGACAATTCCGCTCTTTTAATTCTAGGCATTCATGTGTTGTTGCACGCTAATCTCCTTCGTGTTAGTAAGTATATATTCATGCATGCTTTACCATAAGTGTACTATGGGTATCTTGAAGCAATAACTAACTAAGTGACACTATTCAACTTGATTATCGGCGACATATTGGGCTCAACTTAGTGAAGCAAATTAGTTTGAATACTCTAACATCATTAGTTAAGGCCGCGTTTGGAACACATGAATTCGAAGCGTATGAATATACATTGATTCATAAAGCAAACAAAACCACGGGAAAAGTGCAAAACTGTTATTTGGCTGCCACACATGAATATCACAGAAATTGTAGACGGGAAGAAAAGAAAACATGGGGTAGGCCTCATGTTTGGTTTCTTCCAAATTTCCTATGGAATAACCCATTCCATAGAAGTTTCGAAGGAATATAGGATAACAATTCCTTTGTTCCAAACAACACCAAAGGAAAATTTCCTATAGGAATTCTAACCTCCAAAATTCCTATGTTTTTTCTTTGGAAGATCATGCTGCTAACCATGTTGGATAAAAGTATTCCTTACCGTAGCCTCCAATCATGTACACGCCTAAAACTTGCTTTGACAAGCAGAATGTTTTGGATACTATGTCATTCTCTTTACGAACCTTTTTACCCAACAAATAGCCCTCATTCGGGAGTTGACAGACTTATTGAGTTAATAATGAAGTTCATGTTTATTTTTTGAAATGGATGAAGTTCATGTTTGATTTCTAGACAAGCTTGTCATGGTGTTCTAGAAGGGAAACGTATAAACTACGTTAGTTTCATTTTTATAGTAAACCCATTGATGAAAGAAATAAAATAAAGTTGTTGAAGTACAATTTTGTGTAATGTGTATTTAGTAAGTTTGATGATCTTGATACAAATAAGGATTATGTTATCTTACCATATTGATTGACGTGCATCCCTTGAATTATGTATTATATTTACTATCCAATTGAGTTGGTATAAGTTATAAAATTGTTCTAGACCAGAACTTTATGACATTCACCGTAATTTAGTGAATATTATTGATTTTTTGCGGAAATATTATTGAAATTTAATATGAAGAAAAATGCAGGAAAGCTAAGAGATTCTGGCATGAAGAAACTAAAAGCTCACTTTACATGTGGCTCGTGTTCCTCTGCTAGCAGGGAACCACAGAGCCAATTATCTCACACAAACCTTTGTACACTCGTACAGTATTCAACTTTTCCTAAAGTTCCAGTCATTGAATGACAAAAGCTAAGGAAAAAAAGTGTTTGCAAAGCTAGCTGGTCCTAAGATGGCTTTGTTATGTCTGGTCCCCTTGTTGTCTCTCTACATCTCATAAGTTGAACCCTAAATGCATATCAACGCAACTTAATTAGCACACGTATATATGTCTATCTAGCTAGCTAGCTATAGCTTACCCATACACAAAGGTACGAAACATGCTCCTATTCCATTTGTTCATTTTCTAGGTCGTGCTAGCTATTCTAAGCTAGTAGCTCTTTATTCATGTCATCTGGATTAGGCAGATGATAACCTTGCTTGTTCTTTGCTTAATTTCTTTGATGGACTAGTCCATTTCATGTTGTGGGGGCGTCCAAGAGTACGTATAGAGAAAACAACCATCGACCGAGTCGCAACCTAACTACAAGTAGGTCAGATTCTCATGGCACCATCTAATAGTTCCACTAGCGTTCACTCATCCATGCGTGAGCCATCGCGACAAAGAAAAGAAAAGACTAGTTTTCCATGCATTTCTATTATTGTTAGTTGGAAGAAAAGGTTACATGTTGGTACTCTGAATAAGGTTTCTAATAAAAAAAGAAGTTGTACATGTTCTTACAGGTATGTTTTGAAACTAGCCATCTTAATTTTGTAGATGCAATTAACCACCTTACATTGTACTGTGGCATGCATGCATGGCATTGATACCCCCAGTATATATCTTCTCTCCGTGTCTATATGACAACCATACGTGCGTGTTTGTGTGCGCGCGTGTGTGAATCTACTGATCGACCAGTCCATGCATGTGTGGTGGTGATCATGGCACAGGCAGCGTGAAAAAGCATTGACCCACAGCTAGCACGGGACAAGCATCCAGTCCAATCTGATTAGGCCCGCCGTGCAATGATGCCACTCAGAGAGACAGACACCCAACCCAACCCTATGGCCTGCTCGATCTCTGGCTCACACACCACCACAGCATCATGGCTTTTCCAATCAACCGGCGAATCCTTCCTGGCAATCATCCTTCCTCAATCTCAGGGAATCTATCTCTCCCTAGCTATTACTCCCTCTCCTTTGTTCATAATTATAAGAAGTTTTGAATATTTCAATATGAACTACATACGAACTGAAATGAGTAACAAACACACTAAAATGTGTCTACATACATCCGACTCAGAAAAAAGTGAGAACATCTTATATTTGTGAACAGAGGGAGTAGTTTCTAAGCTAGTGGTTTTATTGTTTGAAGTTTTCTAAGATAGCAGCTTAGTACAGGTGTTTTTTTTTCTTCAAACGAGCAGATTAGTACAAGTTAGAACATTATTATCTAATTTGCCAAATGAATCGGATCACTTGGCAAAGAAGTTTTGCCCTTAGTTTCAACGTTGATCAGACAGCTTCGACTGCAAATGCCCACGTCTGTTGATTATCTAATTATTAGAAGTGGTTGATGTGCCTGGCTACCTAGATCGATCTGACTATATTCAACAAATAAAGTATTTTGGGTATTTATTTTGTGTGCTGGGGAGCATCTGCTCATGGTGGTGAATTGTAAAATCAAAATAAATAGCAAAAAATGAAATTATTTTGCACGAAAGCTGCACAAATTTTGTTGCAAAAATTCCTACCGATATGACATCATGGAGCTCAGGACAAAAAGCAAAAAAAGGAGTCTGGAGAAAGGTTCAGGATTTTTTATTTTGGAGCACTGATTTTGTTTTTGTTGACCCAAGCTCCTCCTATGTCACATTGGCATGAAAATTTGCGCGCGCGCAGAGAGAGACACACACAGAGAGAGAGAGAGAGAGAGAAACTTGTTTATCTTTGATGTGTAAAAATTTCAGATTTTTCTTTATAATTTTGCTATTTTATTTGGATTTACTAAGATGTGCTCGTGTCCAGCTATGGGTTTTCGATTTTGTGTGTGTTAATTTGTTTAATTTTAGTTACGTGCTTTGCTCTAGCTGGCTGTGGGAGAGGGGGAATCTCTGCTGTTTGGTAAAGGGGGCCGGCCCTGGGAGGGATGATGATGATGAAAGGGGTGGATTTGAGCCTTTGCAAAGGGCCCAAGATTTTTTGTACTCGGCAATTATTACCACATCTTTGTCAATCTATGCCCCTAGCCCTCGGGGTGAGACGAGGAATGATAGCTGCAGACTAGTAGTAGCTGGCCTGGAATTTTATCATCCCCATCCGTCCATCGGAATATTATTTCTTTCTTTCCATGTGTTGTGTTGTCAGGCCATGATTGAGGGTTTCTTCCAGCATCGGTACTTCACCTACTACGTGTCTACACCTCTCTGAATATTCACAAAATGCAGAATATAAAGTACAGTACCATGCATATGACCGCCTGTGATTTGCTACTTCTTCAACTGCCAAAACATCGTATATTTAGAACTAAAGAATGTATTGTCTTCTATTCTACTCCTCCGTTTAATTATATAAGAGCGTTTCTGTACACTACACTAATGTCAAAAATGATCTTATATAATGGAACGGAGGAAGTAGCTAGCATTGAAAAAAATGGCAAACCTAATGATTTTTAAAGAAATGGCGTAGTAGAAAACTAAGCTGATGATAAGGATGTTGTGTGTTGTGGACGCAGGAGCTACTACCGGTGCACGCAGGACAAGTGCCGGGTGAAGAAGCGGGTGGAGCGGCTGGCGGAGGACCCGCGCATGGTGATCACCACCTACGAGGGGCGGCACGTCCACTCCCCCTCCCGGGACGACGACGACGCCGCGCGCGCCAGCGCCGAGATGAGCTTCATCTGGTAGCAGCATGCGCTGCACTGCCCAGCCGCGTGCGCCCGGCTAGGGCCAGGCCACCCACCCACGAACGCTCCATGCATGCATGCGTGCTTTTACTGTACCGTAGTGCTGTTGTTGTTGTATAGTCAGGCTGGTAGCAGCTTAGCAGTTGGTATGTACGTACACTGATTAAGCTGTAGCGGCAATAAGACGTACGTTGCGTACGCCGAGGTTATCTGTTGGTGTTGGGGCTCTGGTTGGGGTCTAGTGGTGAGTGGTGGGGCTGAAGCCTCAAGTTAGCAACCTGCAAGTTACCTGGGATCTGGTGAAGAAAAAGTGGAAACGTGTAGTACATGGCAGCCAGCGTAACTTGCGGCGTCTCTCTTTTGTGTGTTCTGTATGTATACTTCAGGGTGTAGGCTCCTGCTGAAATCATTGTCGTACGTCAACTTGTTCCCTCTTGGGAAGGGAGAGGTGTTCTTTTTTCCCCTAGATTCTTGTGGGTTATGAGTTGCTTGGTGAGAGTTTCTTGTTCCAAAATTTGCTCCCGAACCTTTGCAGAACAATGTACATCCATGCAAGTTGTTTACAAGACACGATTTCGTGTGGGTTTTGAATTGTGCACAAAACTTGTTTACAAGACCCAATTTCTCGTTAGCTTCTTTTCTTGAGGGGGGAATTTCTCGTTAGCTACATGTTTAAGGAGGCGATGAGATCTCCTTAAGGGGAGAATAGCATGCAAATTGCCTCAAGGGGGATTGTATTGACAGGCACATTTGGGTTTTAGTCCTCTCTTGATTCTTTTGTTTAATACATTTATGGGGGGGGGGGGGGGGGGGGGGGACGTTCACTGTTCAAAACACCATTGCACATTAAAAAATATTCACGTCTTAAGAAAAATGTTAATGCATTTTTTAAAGGTGCATGTGTTTATTCATCTTGTATTAAATAAGTTGATCATGTTTACCAAAATGTTAATATGTTACAAAAAGTTCAGATCGTGGTTAAAAATGTTTATGCATTTAAAACATTCAGATATTCAAAAAACTTTTGGATCATCTTTTTAACATGTGCATTCATTTAAAATCCTCACATATTAAAAACTGTTTGTATCATGTTTAAAATGTGCATGTGTCATTAAAAAGGTTCACAGAATTAAAAATCTTCTTGAAAAACTAATAGTGCACAACTTAATCCACTAAAAAAGAAATAAAAAACACAAAATTGGAAAACGAAAAAATAGGAAATTAACAGGAAGAATAAAGAAAACATAGAAAACTGAAGGAGGAAGCCAAAACAAAAACAAAAGGCAGTACAAAAATGAAAGAAACCCAACCTAGCAAAAAAAAACCACGGTACCCGGAAATGAGCCGGCCATTCGCACGTCAGACCGAAAGAAGTCTCGCCTACAGCGTTTGCCTTAGGGCATCTCCAGCCGCGCCCCCAACAGGCCCTCCCCAGGAGTTTTTGCCGCGCCGGCGCCAAAAAAACGGCCCAGTCGCGCCCCCAGAAGCCCTTTTTCGCCGGCTCGGGCCAAAACTGGTGCCGGCGGACCCAGGCCGAACCCGGCGCCCTGGGGGCGCTTGGGGAGCCGGCACAAGCGAAAAAGGCGCGTGGGTCCGCCCTGGCGGCGACCCGAGGGCCTTTTCCCGCCGTTTCTTGACGCTTTTCCCTCGCATCCCTCCCGCTCGCTCGCCTTCCTCCCGCCATTCCCTCCCTTTCTCCCGCCAAACCCCCTCCCGCTCGCCTTCCAATCGCCGCCATGCCGCCGAAGAAGTACGCCATGCCGCGCGCGGCGGCAACCATGACTGGCACCGTGGCCCAGCCGAAGCAAAGGAAGCCGAGGGCGCCGCCGTTGAAGCCACCGGGCATGTCGAACTCCGAGTGGAGGGTGGAAGTTCAGCGACGTGACGCAGTCACCGCCGACCGGCGGAACAGGGCCATCGCCAAGAAGGCCCGCGACAACGCGGCGCGCGCGGCGGCGTCCTCCTCACCGGTCGACCACGCGGGGATGATGAATCCACCCGTCGTCAGCCACGCCCAGTACGCGCCCTGGGGACAGCAAGGCGGCGGATCTCCATGGGGATCATCGTCGCCCGGCTACGCCGACGGCGACGCGCACGGTGGGTTCAACCCAAACATGACCTTCCCCCATGGCCACCCCACGACGCGCACACCCTCGCCCGCCTTCGTCGGCATGCAATACCCTCCATACAACTACTCGCCGCCCGCCTACGCGTCCACACCGACGCCCCATCTCCGCCGTGGACCGCTGCCCTTCTCGCACCTCGGCGACACCGACGACACAGGAGCCGACATGGACGACATCATCGCGACAGGATCGACCGCGGCCGCCGCGTCTCCCAGGTTCGCCACCCAGGACGAGGTAGTGGATCTCAGCGGCGACATGGAGGCTGAGCTCGGCTACGTCTACGGCGAGGGCGCGCACGAAGCGCAGGAACCCGAGGAGGAGGAGGACGAGGAGGAGGAGGAGGAGGAGGAGGAGGAGGAGGAGCCGGCTCCTGATCCGACGAAGGGGCACCAGAAGAAGAAGCGGACGGCTAGGCCAGGCGAACCGCGCATCAAGTGGACATCCAAGGAGGAGGAATGCCTCGCCGAAGCATGGAAAGTCGTCTGCCTCGACCCGACCACCGGCACGAACCAGAGCTTCGAGACGTACTAGGACCGCATCAAGGCCGAGTTCGATGAGCAGAAGCTCGTCGACCCCTACTTCAAAGGCGTCTACATGTAGCGCGGCTCCAAGGCGATGGCGAACCATTGGTGATGTAGGGTAGAGACCCTAATCGCCCGATCTTTAACGAAAGGAGCGGATCCCGGGGAAAACACGAAGAACACGGGGTTGAACAGAAGGAAAACACAAGAGGAAAACACTATACCGACACGAATAAGTCACACATGGGCTAGATCCTCGAGTACATAGGACGATACACGAATCCACGGACAACTAGGGACGATACACAGTAACCGGTTCTTCTCCGTGAGGAGGTCTTGAATCCACAAGGGGATCTTCCCGTAAAGGGGTCTTGAATCCAAGGTGGATCTTCTCCGTAGAGGGGCCGCGGTCTCTCTCGTGGAGTAGATCCAATATGGATGAGCAATGCTCTATCTCTCAAATGAGCTAAACCAATGCTAAGCCTAGTACGGAGCTAAGGGACAAGTATATATAGTCCAAGGGGTAAGTTGGGGGATACATGGGGTGAAACCCCTTTCACTGCGCACAGGCAGGGCGGTAGTACCGGTCATGGGGGCAATTGTACCGCTGGATGCTCAGGTACGAGTTCCTGGAGGTGCTTCCGGATGTGCTCAGCGGTTGTACCGGTGCTTGGGGCAGTTATACCGGTCAGGTGGCTGTTACGGGGATAAACCGGTGCTGCACCGGCCTTGCACCGCTCGATCACAGAAGCTTGGCCAGTTGTTGGGCGGTGGTCGAGCGGTTGCACCGCTTGTGGGCCTTCAGCGGTAGTACCGCTTGGTGTGGGCGGTAGTACCGCTCAGGCTGTAGCAGCTGGCTCTCCTTCCCTTGCTCCCGCGCACACTTGGCCTTGGTCCTCAGGCTCTCCATGGTCTCCTCGGATGGACCTGAGTATGCATAAGGTCCGCGCTTGAGGTAGCATCCATGTCTTACATGCGGAAAGGGAAGATTCGGAAAGGAGCGAGTTCACCTTGTGTCCAATGGTGTATACTTGAGGTCTCAACATGTGGGCACTAGGGACTTGGGGAGAAGTCGTAGTGTACATGGGGATGATCATAGGATGCTCCGCATCATCCCCTCCCCCTTGGGAAAGATCCGACCTCGGATCGAAAACCAAATCACCATGGGAAAGAGATGGCTTCGCCGTGTAGAAGCGGATGTTCACCAAGTAGTCATCATCGTCAAGCTTGGAGTGGGCACTCTCCAATGTCACACCGTCTAGTGATTCCTTCAAAATGAGCAAGGACAACAAACACTTGGAAAAATAAATGTGGTTAGCGTTAGTTCAAAACCAAGTATTCAAGAGGTGATTCACCAGACAAGTGTAGTCATCATGCAAAGCATATGGTGTGACAAAGGATTGTGACGTGGTATGTAAGCATATCAATCTAGAACAAGCAAAGAAATCATGGGGACAAGCATGTGAATGTGAGGTAGTGATGCAAATATGTGTGACAAGAGAAGAAGCATCTACCTCAAATTCATAGTAAGCATTCACAAAGTGCTCAATGAAAGGTCTATGGTAGGCATAGGAATCATTCACAACACCAAATAAAATGAAGTGTCTAAACACATGGGTCAAGTGTAAGACAATACAAACATAATGTGCATGGGGTGTAGTGAATATAGTGTGGCACTCAACACAATAGAAAGAGCAATTGTTCATCATGTGTGAGGCAATCAAGTCAAGCATAGTAATCAAGTCGTGCAAGCTAGTAGTGCGAAGATGCAACATACTAGAGTAAATCATGGCAATCATGTCATGAGAGCAAATAATAGGCATAGGCAATGCACATGACATATCGCAAGCACGAACACAAAGCAAGATGAAATTATCATCATAGGCATGGGGTACAAAGCAAACATAGCAATAGCAAGCAATATCTCCACCAAGCTTGCAAATACACATACAGGTATGAGAATCAATCATCATGTGTGATGCAAAGCATGGGTCACGAATGTATGGCAAAAGCATAGTAATGAGCATATCATGCAAAGTGAACATGGCAAGATGGGCATAGAGTATGTAGTGGACAATAACCCATAGCCAAGTGAGGGTCATGTAGAAGAATTGCGCGAAGTCTTTGCGCGAAGAGAGCGATGGGAAAGACAATCCATGGGATCCCAAGTCATTGTTGCTCTCTAGAGCTCGTTTTGTCAACTCGTGGGATTGCGAGGTTGACAAGTATTCATGGGTACCTACACAAAAGAAACACAAACCAAAGAAATTGTGTGTGTGGTAAATGTGCACATCATCCATCATGATGTGTATGTGCACGTGAGAGTTAGCACAAGATAAGTATCGCTCAAAGAAATTTGATGCATGGTATAAGAACATATCATCCATCATGAAAGAATAGTTATTGTGTATAACACGATGGGGATGCAAATTGAGCATACAAGTATAAGGATCGTGCAATGGATGGGAGTTATCAAAATCTCCTAAAATGTATGAGGAAACTATGGGGGTCTCCTCATGAGCAATATCGAAAACATCATATGGAGAAAATGGACAACATCCAAAACAATGCATATCCGAAGCTAGGTGATCATGGTATAGCATATGAGATAAAGGATGCAAAGGGAGCATATCAATATCATCACAAGAAAAACAAATGCCGATAACCATGGGCTTGTCATCTATGCCATATGTGCAAATTGGGTTTATGTTAATGGCATATGCATAGTCACTATGAAGAGATTGCAAATATGACATGTGATTGATCTCATGCATAGCATATGACAAATCAAGCGGATTGGCAAACATGATGTGACCGAGAGAATTAGCACAAGAAATCCTATGTAACATGGCATCACAACTAAGAGACTCCACATGGAAATCATCATACTCATCATAAATGGGTAAATCATCGCATGGGGAAATCATACTAGCATGAAGCATGTCAATAGGGGGATCAACATCATGAAAGCAATCAATGTCAAGAATGTCCACTAGAGGGACTAGAGCATCACCGTCACCTATGTTACCGTTTTCATTCCACTCAAGTGGTGTAGGTGAGGTGGGAAAGACCAAATGGTGGTCATCTTCATCTTGATGGAACCATGTGGGGGGTGCATCATATTCCACCATGGCCATCGTCTTGTCCAAAGGTAGGACATAGTCGTCGTGAATCGGCGCGTCATCATAGATGGGACCTAGCACCAAATGAGAAGACACAATAGAGGTAGAGGTCAAGTCATTAGTGTTGAAAGTGGCCTCGCATGACCTATCAACTAACTCACTCTCTCTATGTGGTGGTTCACTCACTCCCTCTGAATAGGTGCACTCAAACTCACATATGGTGGAGTCACTCATCTCACTCAAGTGGTGGGGGTTGTGGCTCTCCTCACATGGTAATTGTGGCAACACATATATGGGGTTAGTGGTGAAGTCACTCTCACTCTCAATATGGTGGCACAAGTCACTCAAGTCATCATACGTCGCCTTGGTCGAAGGGAAAATCCCATGTTCAACCATCTCATTGTCGTCACCGTGTATGAAGGCCGAAGATGGCACATCATCCTTGCTCGCCACCTTGTCGCTCGCCTTCAAAGCTTGGTCCTTGAGGGTCTCCGTAGTCGTACTCGCCGCCGCACCGTCTTGAAAAAGAGTCATGGAGGACTCGGCATCGTCAATTCCACAAAGAGGGATGGCGTCGAACTTGGGAGTATCATCTTGGAGCTCGTCGGGCTTGGACATCGTGGTGGTACTAGCCTCATGCTCGTTCTCATGAAGCTTGGTCATCGCGAAGTGAGCTTGGGGTAGAGAAACTTTGGCCCTCATGAGTTCTTCTTCTGCCTTGAGAGCACCAATGTAGTTGTCGTCGAGGGACTTGTAGTTCTTGAGGAAGATCGTCTTGGAGATGTCGTTGTGCAATCCCATCATGAAGTGAAACTTCATCGAAATGGGGTCGTCCACGCCGGCTCGTCGCAAGGCAATCTTTATCTCCTTGAAGTACTCGTCGATGGACTTGTATCCTTGGATGGTGTTCTCCAATTGGCGTTGAAGTTGTTCCGTGTAGGTTGGAGGCACAAACTCTCGTCGCAAAGCTCTCTTCATCTTGGGCCAACTCATGTCGTATCTCTCCAAAGGTGTGTGAAGCCACCATGTGGACGCGTAGTTGTGGAAGTTCCTTGTGGCGCACTTCACTTGATCTTCGGGAGGGACTTGATGTAGCTTGAGGTAGTCGTCCATCAAACGCTCCCACTCGAGATACTCCTCGGGTTCTTGAGTCCCATAGAAAGGAATCTTGTGGTCGATGTCGAGGTCGTAGTAGCTCGTGGAAGTCGCGGACTTGAGCTTGGGGAGCTTCTCTTGAGCATAGTCTTGAGGTGCTTGTTGGCGAAGATGCCATATATCCGAAGGCGAAGAGGCCTTGAAGTCGCTTGGCAAAGATGCCAAAGTGGTTGGTGTAGCCGTAGCTCCGTCTTGGTGGTGCTTGTCTCGCGGTCTTCTCTTGTGGTCATGAAGTTTGGACTTGGCGTGAAGTAGGGCTTGTTGCGACTTGTAGGTAGGCGCATCTCAAGCATCTTCATGATGATGTTGTCGTTGTTGTGCTTGAGCTCGATGTAGATGTCGTTCGTCGTCGTCGTGCACATGTTGCTTGGAGGTGACTTGTCCTTCATGACTACGTGGATCACGAACATGATGGTGGTTGCCATGGAGATGTGGACGTGGACGCCTTGCGCTTGCATCATTTTTGCGCTCCGAAGACTTGTGACTTGAACGTCGCCGCCTTGAGGATGACGAAGGGGAAGAACGGTTGATCAACAAGGTCCGAATCTCCTCCATCCTTGCATCTTGCTCCTCCTTTTATGCGGAAAGCTTGTTGTTGATGTAGTTGTACACGTCGTCGTTGTTGCGGAATACCGGAGATGAAATGCCTTGCCTATCCATCACAAGATTCGAGCCAATATGAGTGGAGAAAGAGAAGAACGAATACCAAATGTACCTTGACCGAAGTTGAAAGTGGAACAACGATCACTCCAATGTGGACAAGGAAGTAGCACAATTGGTACCAATTCTTGTCAGTTTCTCACACCTACACAAATAAGGCTTATGGTGGAGCTCGGTGAGGATAGTGGCACAAAAATTTGATGTAAAATGTTAGCAAGAGTCAATAATGTTGAAAGAGATTCACAAATTCACAAGTGTAACAAGTAGACCAATAGCAATATGTGGTACATAGAAACACACACACGAATAGATAAATGGGGTCGTGCAACCAAGGATGAGCACAAAATGTGGAATCCACGGAAAACGCTCGTGTTGCACAACTCAAGATAGACGCTAGCACGATTGCTCAATAGGCGGATACGACACTTGTGCACAACCTATAAGATGCAAAATGTATGAACTTCTATCCCAAGTATGCTATATATGTATGGCTCCCGGTGTTATGATCCAAGATGATCTTATATGACAATGTGGTATCATGCTATGGCACTTGCTTACAAGCTCTTTGTTCACTCTTTTGCTTAAAAGCTTATTCTATTTTTTTGATATGTATGGCCACTTTGCGAAATGCACAAACCAAGATAGCTATTGTGTATATATGCGGGAACAAACTTGTGGCACAAAGGATGATATGATACCAAGATGATACCGATATGGTATGGTATGTATGTAATGGAAGGTGTAGACCACTAATGTGCACAAGTAACGTTGCCGGCAATACTCAAAGGCTAGTCTCTATAGGCAAGTAACGCAAAATGGGCTAGGGGTTATCAATGCAATGGCAAGGGAATATACAATGGAGGGGTACCACGATACCAAGATGATATGGAGGTTACCGTCCGCGGTGATGATGAGTGGCGGTGATCTTGATGACGATACCAAGATGATGGAGACTCGTCCCTAAGTAGCTGAAACACCTTAGGAAACGGAAAAACCGTGAACTCAAAATCTAAAATGTCAAATGGTGGTAGCGGGAATGCGGTGGTGATTTTGTGGAAGCTCAATGGAATTGCGGAATGGCAATGATGGGTTGTGGAGTACGCAATGCGGAAGTCCAGGGTAAGGTGGTGGACTATACACGGTGTCGGAGTTGGAATCACGGTCCCTAAGTAGCCGAAACACCTTAGGAGACACAACTCACAACACAAGCAAAATTGGGTTAAGTTGGGTGGTCGGAGTGTATAGTGGTCAAGCCTATGCGGAAGTGGTGGTGGTGGTTGATGAAGAAGCGACCGTCCCTAAGTAGCCTAGACACCTTAGGAGACTCAAATCACTCCTCAAGCAACCACTAATGTGATGGGGAACAAAATTGGTTAGGTTGCGGAAGGCTATGGTGGTATAGTGGATGATGTGGTGGAAGCCCTAGGCAAAGATGCCAAAGTTCCAAAAATTTGATGGATTAAAATGGTGTTGAAACCTATGTATATGGATGGAGGATGTCAATAGCTACTCAACGAGCTAAAGAACGCGAAAATCGGACTCCGGATGTGAAAGTTATGGTCAAAACTGTCAATCAGCCGAGGCTGAAACTGGGAGGGGCGGTTGTACCGCTTGGGTGGGCGGTTGTACCGCTCCTGGAGCGTCCTGGGGTTCCAGTTTTAGCTGGCAGAAGTATCAGGTTATGGGGGAGCGGTTGTACCGCCTCGGGGGCCGGTTGTACCGCTGGTGTCGGGAAAAATTCTCAGATCTGGATCGGGGATGAACTTGGGGCGGAAATGGATGATCTCGGGGGCAAAATTTGATGGATTTCGTGGATGGAAGGTGGGGAAACTTGGGGAGATGCTAGATCCACTTGAAACCAAGCAAATCCATGGATCAAAATCAACAAAACATCATCAAACCAACAAATCACAAAAAAAATTGGGGCTATTTTTGGTGGGGATTTTTGAAATTGGGAAAGAACACAACAAAATTAGGCTAGAAAACAACGAGGGGAGGCTCCGAAATCGTGATCAACATGGCTCTAGATACCAAGATGATGTAGGGTAGAGACCCTAATCGCCCGATCTTTCACGAAAGGAGCGGATCCCAGGGAAAACACGAAGAACACGGGGATGAACGGAAGGAAAACACAAGAGGAAAACACTATACTGACACGAATAAGTCACACATGGGCTAGATCCTCGAGTACATAGGACAATACACGAATCCTCGGACAACTAGGGACGATACACGGTAACCGGTTCTTCTCCTTGAGGAGGTCTTGAATCCACAAGGGGATCTTCCCGTAAAGGGGTCTTGAATCCAAGGGGGATCTTCTCCGTAGAGGGGCCGCGGTCTCTCTCGTGGAGTAGATCCAATATGGATGAGCAATGCTCTATCTCTCAAATGAGCTAAACCAATGCTAAGCCTAGTACGGAGCTAAGGGACAAGTATATATAGTCCAAGGGGTAAGTTGGGGGATACATGGGGTGAAACCCCTTTCACTGCGCACAGGCAGGGCGGTAGTACCGGTCATGGGGGCAATTGTACCGCTGGATGCTCAGGTACGGGTTCCTGGAGGTGCTTCCGGATGTGCTCAGCGGTTGTACCGGTGCTTGGGGCAGTTATACCGGTCAGGTGGCTGTTACGGGGATAAACCGGTGCTGCACCGGCCTTGCACCGCTCGATCACAGAAGCTTGGCCAGTTGTTGGGCGGTGGTCGAGCGGTTGCACCGCTTGTGGGCCTTCAGCGGTAGTACCGCTTGGTGTGGGCGGTAGTACCGCTCAGGCTGTAGCAGCTGGCTCTCCTTCCCTTGCTCCCGCGCACACTTGGCCTTGGTCCTCAGGCTCTCCATGGTCTCCTCGGATGGACCTGAGTATGCATAAGGTCCGCGCTTGAGGTAGCATCCATGTCTTACATGCGGAAAGGGAAGATTCGGAAAGGAGCGAGTTCACCTTGTGTCCAATGGTGTATACTTGAGGTCTCAACATGTGGGCACTAGGGACTTGGGGAGAAGTCGTAGTGTACATGGGGATGATCATAGGATGCTCCGCATCATCCCCTCCCCCTTGGGAAAGATCCGACCTCGGATCGAAAACCAAATCACCATGGGAAAGAGATGGCTTCGCCGTGTAGAAGCGGATGTTCACCAAGTAGTCATCATCGTCAAGCTTGGAGTGGGCACTCTCCAATGTCACACCGTCTAGTGATTCCTTCAAAATGAGCAAGGACAACAAACACTTGGAAAAATAAATGTGGTTAGCGTTAGTTCAAAACCAAGTATTCAAGAGGTGATTCACCAGACAAGTGTAGTCATCATGCAAAGCATATGGTGTGACAAAGGATTGTGACGTGGTATGTAAGCATATCAATCTAGAACAAGCAAAGAAATCATGGGGACAAGCATGTGAATGTGAGGTAGTGATGCAAATATGTGTGACAAGAGAAGAAGCATCTACCTCAAATTCATAGTAAGCATTCACAAAGTGCTCAATGAAAGGTCTATGGTAGGCATAGGAATCATTCACAACACCAAATAAAATGAAGTGTCTAAACACATGGGTCAAGTGTAAGACAATACAAACATAATGTGCATGGGGTGTAGTGAATATAGTGTGGCACTCAACACAATAGAAAGAGCAATTGTTCATCATGTGTGAGGCAATCAAGTCAAGCATAGTAATCAAGTCGTGCAAGCTAGTAGTGCGAAGATGCAACATACTAGAGTAAATCATGGCAATCATGTCATGAGAGCAAATAATAGGCATAGGCAATGCACATGACATATCGCAAGCACGAACACAAAGCAAGATGAAATTATCATCATAGGCATGGGGTACAAAGCAAACATAGCAATAGCAAGCAATATCTCCACCAAGCTTGCAAATACACATACAGGTATGAGAATCAATCATCATGTGTGATGCAAAGCATGGGTCACGAATGTATGGCAAAAGCATAGTAATGAGCATATCATGCAAAGTGAACATGGCAAGATGGGCATAGAGTATGTAGTGGACAATAACCCATAGCCAAGTGAGGGTCATGTAGAAGAATTGCGCGAAGTCTTTGCGCGAAGAGAGCGATGGGAAAGACAATCCATGGGATCCCAAGTCATTGTTGCTCTCTAGAGCTCGTTTTGTCAACTCGTGGGATTGCGAGGTTGACAAGTATTCATGGGTACCTACACAAAAGAAACACAAACCAAAGAAATTGTGTGTGTGGTAAATGTGCACATCATCCATCATGATGTGTATGTGCACGTGAGAGTTAGCACAAGATAAGTATCGCTCAAAGAAATTTGATGCATGGTATAAGAACATATCATTCATCATGAAAGAATAGTTATTGTGTATAACACGATGGGGATGCAAATTGAGCATACAAGTATAAGGATCGTGCAATGGATGGGAGTTATCAAAATCTCCTAAAATGTATGAGGAAACTATGGGGGTCTCCTCATGAGCAATATCGAAAACATCATATGGAGAAAATGGACAACATCCAAAACAATGCATATCCGAAGCTAGGTGATCATGGTATGGCATATGAGATAAAGGATGCAAAGGGAGCATATCAATATCATCACAAGAAAAACAAATGCCGATAACCATGGGCTTGTCATCTATGCCATATGTGCAAATTGGGTTTATGTTAATGGCATATGCATAGTCACTATGAAGAGATTGCAAATATGACATGTGATTGATCTCATGCATAGCATATGACAAATCAAGCGGATTGGCAAACATGATGTGACCGAGAGAATTAGCACAAGAAATCCTATGTAACATGGCATCACAACTAAGAGACTCCACATGGAAATCATCATACTCATCATAAATGGGTAAATCATCGCATGGGGAAATCATACTAGCATGAAGCATGTCAATAGGGGGATCAACATCATGAAAGCAATCAATGTCAAGAATGTCCACTAGAGGGACTAGAGCATCACCGTCACCTATGTTACCGTTTTCATTCCACTCAAGTGGTGTAGGTGAGGTGGGAAAGACCAAATGGTGGTCATCTTCATCTTGATGGAACCATGTGGGGGGTGCATCATATTCCACCATGGCCATGTACAAATTGGATATAACTTTCCAATTTGTACCCCAACTCTTGCCGTTTCCGGCGTTAAGTTATATTTATTCTCTCGGGTTCGGGTCTTTGTCTCCATGTATTGTTTTCGTTGTCATGCATCTCATATCATGTCATCATGTGCATTGCATTTGCATACGTGTTCGTCTCATGCATCTGAGCATTTTCCCCGTTGTCCGTTTTGCATTCTGGCACTTCGTTCTCCTCCGGTGGTCATTTCTAGCTTTCTTTCGTGTTTGGGGATTAAACATTTCCGGATTGGACCGAGACTTGCCAAGCGGCCTTGGTTTACTACCGGTAGACCGCCTGTCAAGTTTCGTATCATTTGGACTTCGTTTGATACTCCAACGGTTAACCGAGGGACCGATAAGGCCTCGTGTGTGTTGCAGCCCAACACCCCTCCTTTTTGGCCCAAAACCCACCTAACTGCTCCATCATCTAGAGCGTTCGATCACGATCGCGTGGCCGAAAACTGCACTTCATTTGGACTCTCCTAGCTCCCCTTATGCCTATATATACACCCCTCATTCCAAATCTCGGATCCTCTCCCCCCTAACCCTAAAAAAGATCTCCGCCGCCGCCGGACAACGTCCGCGCCGAGACGGACGTGTCCGGATCCGCCGCTGCCTACCAGCAGCTGCCACATGGCACGGGCGAGCCCCACTTCGCCGCCGCCGCCCGAGGCCCGCCCGAGCCCACGCGGGGCCCCCGCGGCCCAGCCGGCTCGCCCTGCCTCCTTCCTCCCGAGCGCCGCCCGAGCTCCTAGCGCCGCCGTCCGCCATCTGCTCCGGCCGCCGTGCGGCATCACCGGCGCCGCCCCGCTCCGGCAGCCGCGCCCTCGCTCCGGCGCCGGATCCGGTCACCGCCGCCTCGCCGCCCCCTCGTCGACCGCGCCAAGTCCGACTCCGACGACCACGCCCCGGATCCGGCCTCCTCCTCTACTCCGGCAAGTACTCCGGCGAACAGGAGCTCGAAGTCCGGAGAACCTCGGGTTGCGCGCAGATCCAGATCCGGATCGGTTTAGGGTTGACTTTTGTCCTGTTTTCCAGTATTCTTGCAATCTTTGACCTGTGATATATCCGCATCCATAGCTCCGTTTTGGGCATATAGCATATCAAAATGTTCACCTCAGAGTGTACATTATTTCATTCCATTGCATCATTTTCATTTGAGGTAATCTTGATGCCCAAAATGCTGTTAGAAGAGGGCTCCGTGAGTTAATTGTCAGATCTGCTACTTCATCTTAGACATTTGTCATTTTTGCCATGATTGTTGTGTGCATGATATGCCCATGAGTCCTACATATGTTTTGTTAAGGGATTTGTTATCTTTCCAGAGGTGCAACCCATGTATTTTTATAATGTGTGTGGTGCCTAGTGCAAGCTTGCAAAGTGAGGCACCCGGTAAATCTGTTTTCAGGGACTTAGTAGTTTTCACTAAGTCCTGGGATTGTTTAGTTCACGATGCCATATGTTCAGGTCGTTTCCTAGTGATCCGTGCCTCTTTTGAGGATGATCAGTAAAGGAGTTTTGTTAATCTTATAGTGCTCTATCCATCCATGTATTTGTTTGCATATATGGAGCACCCTAGCTTGAGTCAATCGAGCTCTACTTTTGCTTCATTGTGAATCTGGGTAGATCGTCAACTTGTTTGCGATTTTGCCGATGTTATTGTAGTTGATCCGTGCATGTTATGCCATTGTTCTTGCCATGTATAGCTTGCATTTTGTGCCTTCTTAATGGATGTATGCTTGTCTTACCATGACTTGCACCGTGGTGAGTGCATCGAGCTCGTAAACATGCCTTCATGAGTTATGTTTCAGCATGTCCCAGTTTTCACTAAGTCTGAAAACTGATTATGTTTTTGCTATGTTCGTGTGCTCGTTAGTTTATTTTGTGATCCCTTTTGGCTCAAGGTCACTAAGGGACTTTTGTTGAGCTTGTTGAGTAGCTCCATGCCATGTATTTCTTTGTCATGTTCAGGTCCTGTAGCATGTTGTTTTGTTGCTCCGAAGAGGGCTATATGATCTGAGATTCCAGACAAGTGTTAATTTCACTAAGTCTGAGATCTGTTTTACCATTTGCGTTTTTTCCATGCTTGTTTGAACCTCCTAATGGATGAATTGGCCGTAGCTCAGTGCTATACTTTTGTTAAACATCTTGAATGCATCCCTGCCATGTATTTTGTTGCCATGTTTGAGTGCTGTAGCATGTTCATTTCATTGCATTTAGATGCCTACTTGCTGTAAATCGCAGACCGGTGCCAATTTTGAATCGCTTGCCATTTCTAAACCGTAACTCCGATTCCGACGATCCTTATATTGTTTTCAAGCGATTTCATCTCATCTTTCCAGTGGCTCACTTGGTTTTCCAAGTTGAGGCCAGGTTCATGCATTTCCTGTCATATCTTGCATTTTGCATCCCGCATCGCATCCCGCATAGCATACCATCATTACATCTTATTGTTTGAGCTTGCACGTGGTTGATTGTATCTTTGTTGCTTGTTTGTCTTGTTTGGGTAGAGCCGGGAGACGAGTTCGCTAACGAGGAGCCCGTTGAGTTTGCTTTCGAGGATCCAGTCAACTTTGACAGCTTTGCAGGCAAGATGATCATACCCTCGAAATCACTACTATCTTTGCTATGCTAGTTTGCTCGCTCTTTGCTATGCCAATGCTACGATGCCTACCATTTGCTTGTCAGCCTCCCAATTGCCATGTCAAACCTCTAACCCACCATGTCCTAGCAAACCGTTGATTGGCTATGTTACCGCTTTGCTCAGCCCCTCTTATAGCGTTGCTAGTTGCAGGTGAAGTTTGAAGGCCGTTCCTTGTTGGAACATTTATTTATTTGTTGGGATATCATTATATTATCTTGTTATCTTAATGCATCTATATACTTGGTAAAGGGTGGAAGGCTCGGCCTCTCGCCTAGTGTTTTGTTCCACTCTTGCCGCCCTAGTTTCCGTCATATCGGTGTTATGTTCTCGGTTTTTTTGCGTTCCTTACGCGGTTGGGTTATAATGGGAACCCCTTGATAGTTCGCCTTGATTAAAGCTTTTCCAGCAATGCCCAACATTGGTTTTACCATTTGCCACCTAGCCTCTTTTTCCCTTGGGTTTCCGGAGCCCGAGGGTCATCTTATTTTAAACCCCCCCTGGGCCAGTGCTCCTCTGAGTGTTGGTCTACCTGTCAGCTGCCGGTGGCCACCAGGGGCAACTCTGGGCTGGCTTACCCGTACCTAGGACAATCTGAGTGTGCCCTGAGAAAGAGATATGTGCAGCTCCTATCTGGATTTGTCGGCACATACGGGCGGTGTTGCTGGTCTTGTTTTAACCTGTCGAAATGTCTTGTTGTACCGGGATACCGAGTCTGATCAGAATGTCTCGGGTGGAGGTCTATTCCTTCGTTGATCGTGAGAGCTTTTCATGGGCTAAGTTGGGACTCCCCTGCAGGGATTGAACTTTCGAAAGCCGTGCCCGCAGTTATGGGCAGATGAGAATTTGTTAATGTCCAGTTGTAGATAACTTGAACCTTAATTTAATTAAAATGAATCAACCGAGTGTGTTACCGTGATGGCCTCTTCTCGGCGGAGTCCGGGAAGTGGACACAGTGTTGGAGTAATGTTTGCGCAGGTTGTTCTCTAGTTTCTCGCTCATGCCTTGCCTCCTCTTCTCGCTCTCTTTTGCGAATAAGTTAGCCACCATATATGCTAGTCGCTTGCTGCAGCTCCATATATTTGCCTTACCCCTACCTTTAATCTTAAATAGTCTTGATCGCGAGGGTGCGAGATTGCTGAGTCCCTGTGGCTCACAGATTACTATTACACCAGATGCAGGTCCAGGTGATTCCGCTCCAGGTGACGCGTACGAGCTCAAGTGGGAGTTCGACGAGGACTCTCAGCGATACTATGTGTCCTTTCCTGATGATCAGTAGTGGTGCCCAGTTGGGGGTGATTGGAACCGTGTCGCATGTTGGGTTTTCTTCTATTTTGGCGCCGTAGTCGGGCCATGAGTGTTTGGTTGATGTATGTTATTTATGTACTTGATTGACGTGGCGAGTGTAACTATGTTATCCCTTTTCATTATTTATATTACATGGGATGTTTGTGATGATTACCTGACTTGCGACATATGCCTTCAATGCGATTATGCCTCTAAGTCGTGTCTCGACATGTGGGAGATATAGTCGCATCGAGGGTGTTACACCATGATCTCTCTCGTGGAGTAGATCCGATATGGATGAGCAATGCTCTATCTCTCAAATGAGCTAAACCAATGCTAACCCTAGTATGGAGCTAAGGGACAAGTATATATAGTCCAAGGGGTAAGTTGGGGGATACATGGGGTGAAACCCCTTTCACTGTGCACAGGCAGGGCGGTAGTACCGGTCATGGGGGCAGTTGTACCGCTGGATGCTCAGGTACGGGTTCCTGGAGGTGCTTCCGGATGTGCTCAGCGGTTGTACCGGTGCTTGGGGCGGTTGTACCAGTCAGGTGGCTCTTACGGGGATAAACCGGTGCTGCACCGGCCTTGCACCGCTCGATCACAGAACCTTGGCCGGTTGTTGGGCGGTGGTCGAGCGGTTGCACCGCTTGTGGGCCTTCAGCGGTAGTACCGCTTGGTGTGGGCGGTAGTACCGCTCGGGCTGTAGCAGCTGGCTCTCCTTCCCTTGCTCCCGCGCACACTTGGCCTTGGTCCTTAGGCTCTCCATGGTCTCCTCGGATGGACCTAAGTATGCATAAGGTCCGCGCTTGAGGTAGCATCCATGTCTTACATGCGGAAAGGGAAGATTCCGAAAGGAGCGAGTTCACCTTGTGTCCAATGGTGTATACTTGAGGTCTCAACATGTGGGCACTAGGGGCTTGGGGAGAAGTCGTAGTGTACATGGGGATGATCATAGGATGCTCTGCATCAATTGGGGGCGTATCTAGGGGGCGTGCAACAAATGGCATGGAATCGTCGAGGAGGTCGCGGCTCGCCCGGAGAGCGGCGCCAGCGTTGAGGATCAGGTACGCACGCCGTTCGCCCGCATATCTTCGTCGTCTACGCCCGCCGCCCGCCAACTGTTTGTTCCTCCGCGCAGTTGTTGCGCATGTTCACCATGTATCGGCGCGACAGCCTCGACGCCGACTTCAAGTTCCTCCATGTCTACAAGTGCATTGACAAGTGCGAGAAGTGGGCGGAAGTCCGACGTACCCTCGACAAGGCCAAGGAGACATACAAGCCGTACGCGACGACTCCGGGCGCGTCAGAGGGGTGGCCGGACGGCCACAAATTGGCAAAGAAGGGGAAAAACACCGACGCGGCAACCGCGCGAGTGCAGGAGTCCATCGAGCATTGCCTCGCCGACGCCCAGGCCCGGGCCATCCTACGTGAAGAGAAGACCGAGGCGCGATGGTCGTCGCTGATGACGAACAGCGCCATCAAGCTCGACCTGCTCCGGACCAACGTCGACCTGCTCCGGACGAACGTCGCCGCGAAGAAGAGGAACACCGACATGGCTTTTCTGATGGGCGGGGCGGACATGCTCCAGAGCAACGACGAGCAGCTCAGGGTGTGGTACATAGCGGAGCGCAGCCTCATCCCGAACCAGATGCAGAAGGCAACACCGACGACGCCGACGACGCCAGCTCCCGCGCCCACGGCCACACGGACGCCAAGCCCGAACGACGTCTCTACATTGCCGCCCAGCAGTACCGAAGCCGCGCCGACACAGCCCAGCACCGAAGCAGCTCCGACACCGCCGAGCCCGTGCACGCCGACTCCGCCAACGCCTGGAGCCGACCCCGCCGAGTGATTCATTGCGCACGCGAACTTGCGGCGTGCGGCGCTCTGTTTTTTGTAATGCCAGACTACGTCCGATCGCCGGATTTGTGGCGTCTTTTCTGAGCGGGAACGACCTAGTTCAAATTTCTCGCATCCTGGGGTCGGCGCTTGGGGGCGTGACTGGGAGCAAGGTCGCCCCCAGGGGCCGAACTAGCGCCGGCACGCCCCCAGGCCGCTCTATTTAGGCGCCCTGGGGGGGCAAGCGGCTGGAGATGCCCTTAGTGGGTTGGTTCAACATTGCATCTTTGGGAAGCCTCTAGGACCGGTTTTACCTTCCACACAATTGTTTCTTTCTCTATGTTTTTCTCTATCAGCCTTTTAATTTTTATTCCTTTTTCTCTTTTGTCATTTTCAAATGCATGTTGACTTTTTAAAATATGTATTTTTGTTATTTTTTGTATACAGGTCGAACATGATACACGTTGAATATTTTTCAAATCAATGTTGCACATTTGTAAAATGCACACAGAATTGTCGTAACATCTTATTTATGTGTTGGCATAAACCACGAGGCAACAGAAACATGCCATTGAATAGGTGGATATTGCCTGGGTTACAGATTTAATGAGGATCTCCTTTCCCCTGCTGATAAACACTTTTCCAGCCAGGCCTGAATTCTCTTTCAAATTCTATCTTTAACGTATTTAAAACATCATTTTTCTCACTGCCAACATCAGAAGGAAGTCCAAGGTACCGCTTAGTTAGGCTTTCATTCTACGCATTTAAATCTGCCTTGATACTTCTGGGCACCCTTTCCCAAAGGAAATGGAGGACTTCTCCAGATTAACTTTTTGTCTCGAGACATCACAGTATTTTTATGCAGCCCCTTACCCACTTTGCACCTTCATGCTTTGCCTTGAAAAAGAGAATTGAGTCGTCGGCAAACAGCAGATGGTTAATCTTGGGGCTGAATTTGCCACCCAAAACCCCACATGATACTCCTCTTTGGAAGCATTTAACAGACATGACAAGCCTTCAGTAGCAAGCAAGAATAAATATGGTGAAACTACTGAAGGAAATATGCCCTAGAGGCAATAATAAAGATATTATTTATTTCCTTATATCATGATAAATGTTTATTATTCATGCTAGAATTGTATTAACCGGAAACATAATACATGTGTGAATACATAGACAAAACAGAGTGTCACTAGTATGCCTCTACTTGACTAGCTCGTTGATCAAAGATGGTTATGTTTCCTAACCATAGACATGAGGTGTCATTTGATTAACGGGATCACATCATTAGGAGAATGATGTGATTGACTTGACCCATTCCGTTAGCCTAGCACTTGATTGTTTAGTTTGTTGATATTGCTTTCTTCATAACTTATACATGTTCCTATGACTATGAGATTATGCAACTCTCGTTTACCGGAGGAACACTTTGTGTGCTACCAAACGTCACAACGTAACTGGGTGATTATAAAGGTGCTCTACAGGTGTCTCCGAAGGTACTTGTTGGGTTGGCGTATTTCGAGATTAGGATTTGTCACTCCGATTGTCGGAGAGGTATCTCTGGGCCCTCTCGGTAATACACATCACTCAAGCCTTGCAAGCATTGCAACTAATAAGTTAGTTGCGGGATGATGTATTACAGAATGAGTAAAGCGACTTGCCGGTAACGAGATTGAACTAGGTATTGAGATACCGACGATCGAATCTCGGGCAAGTAACATACCGATGACAAAGGGAACAACGTACGTTGTTATGTGGTATGACCGATAAAGATCTTCGTAGAATATGTAGGAGCCAATATGGGCATCCAGGTCCCGCTATTGGTTATTGACCAGAGAGGTGTCTCGGTCATGTCTACATAGTTCTCGAACCCGTAGGGTCCGCACGCTTAACATTCGTTAACGATATATTACTATATGAGTTATGTATGTTGATGACCGAATGTTGTTCAGAGTCCGAGATGAGATCACGGACATGACGAGGAACTCTGGAATGGTCCGGAGATAAAGTTTGATATATGGGATAGTAGTGTTTGATCTCCGGAAGGGTTCCGGAATTCACCGAAAGGGGTTCCGGATGTTTCCCAAAATGTTTGGGCACGAGAACACTTTATCTGGGCCAAAGGGGAAAGCCCACGAGGCTTTTGGAAAGTGCAAAAGGAAGTTTTGCTGAGACCAGAGGCTAGACGCCAGGAACCCTGGCGTCTAGCCCTGGAGTCCGAGAAGGACTCTTGCCTTTCGGGTGAAACTGACTTTGAGGAGGCTTTTACTCCAAGTTTCGACCCCAGGGCTCAACATATAAATAGAGGGGTAGGGCTAGCACCAAAGACACATCAAGAAACACCAAGCCGTGTGCCGGCAACCCCATCCCCTCTAGTTTATCCTCCGTCATAGTTTTTGTAGTGCTTAGGCGAAGCCCTGCGGAGATTGTTCTTCACCAACACCGTCACCATGCCGTCGTGCTGCCGGAACTCATCTACTACTTCGCCCCTCTTGCTGGATCGAGAAGGCGAGGACGTCACCGAGCCGAACGTGTGTAGAACTCGGAGGTGCCGTGCTTTCGGTACTTGGATCGGTCGGACGTGAAGACGTACGACTACATCAACCGCGTTGATATAACGCTTCCGCGAACGGTCTACGAGGGTATGTAGACAACACTCTCCCCTCTCGTTGCTATGCATCACCATGATCTTGCGTGTGCGTAGGAAAATTTTGAAATTACTACGTTCCCCAACAGTGGCATCCGAGCCTAGGTTTTATGCGTTGATGTTGTGCACGAGTAGAACACAAGTGAGTTGTGGGCGATATAAGTCATACTGCTTACCAGCATGTCATACTTTGGTTCGGCGGTATTGTTGGATGAAGCGGCCCAGACCGACATTACGCGTACGCTTACGCGAGACTGGTTCTACCGACGTGCTTTGCACACAGGTGGCTGGCGGGTGTCAGTTTCTCCAACTTTAGTTGAACCAAGTGTGGCTACGCCCGGTCCTTGCAAAGGTTAAAACAACACCTACTTGACAAACTATCGTTGTGGTTTTGATGCGTAGGTTAGAACGGTTCTTGCTAAGCCCGTAATAGCCACGTAAAACTTGCAACAACAAAGTAGAGGACGTCTAACTTGTTTTTGCAGGGCATGTTGTGATGTGATATGGTCAAGACATGATGCTAAATTTTATTGTATGAGATGATCATGTTTTGTAACCGAGTTATCGGCAACTGGCAGGAGCCATATGGTTGTCGTTTTATTGTATGCAATGCAATCGTGATGTAATGCTTTACTTTATCACTAAGCGGTAGCGATAGTCGTGGAAGCATAAAATTGGCAAGATGACAATGATGCTATGATGGTGATCAAGGTGTCGCGCCGGTGATGATGGTGATCAGAAGGTGCTTCGGAGATGGAGATCACAAGCACAAGATGATGATGGCCATATCATATCACTTATATTGATTGCATGTGATGTTTATCTTTTATGCATCTTATCTTGCTTTGATTGACGGTAGCATTATAAGATAATCCCTCACTAAATTATCAAAGTATAAGTGTTCTCCCTAAGTATGCACCGTTGCGAAAGTTCTTCGTGCTGAGACACCACGTGATGATCGGGTGTGATAGGCTCTACGTTCAAATACAACGGGTGCAAAACAGTTGCACACGCGGAATACTCAGGTTTAACTTGACGAGCCTAGCATATAACAGATATGGCCTCGGAACACGGAGACCGAAAGGTCGAGCGTGAATCATATAGTAGATATGATCAACATATTGATGTTCACCATTGATACTACTCCATCTCATGTGATGATCGGACATGGTTTAGTTGATTTGGATCACGTGATCACTTAGAGGATTAGAGGGATATCTTTCTAAGTGGGAGTTCTTAAGTAATATGATTAATTGAACTTAAATTTATCATGAACTTAGTACCTGATAGTATCTTGCTTGTCTATGTTTGATTGTAGATAGATGGCTCGTGCTGTTGTTCCGTTCAATTTTAGTGCGTTCCTTGAGAAAGAAAAGTTGAAAGATGATGGTAGCAATTACACGGACTGGGTCCGTAACTTGAGGATTATCCTCATTGCTGCACAGAAGAATTACGTCCTGGAAGCACCGCTAAGTGCCAAGCCTGCTGCAGGAGCAACACCAGATGTTATGAACGTCTGACAGAGCAAAGCTGATGACTACTCGATAGTTCAGTGTGCCATGCTTTACGGCTTAGAACCGGGTCTTCAACGACGTTTTGAACGAAATGGAGCATATGAGATGTTCCAGGAGTTGAAGTTAATATTTCAAGCAAATGCCCGGATTGAGAGATATGAAGTCTCCAATAAGTTCTATAGCTGCAAGATGGAGGAGAATAGTTCTGTCAGTGAACATATACTCAAAATGTCTGGGTATCATAATCACTTGACTCAACTGGGGGTTAGTCTTCCTGTTGATAGTGTCATTGACAGAGTTCTTCTATCACTGCCACCAAGCTACAAAAGCTTCGTGATGAACTATAATATGCAAGGGATGAATAAAACTATTCCTGAGCTCTTCGCAATGCTAAAAGCCGCGGAGGTAGAAATCAAGAAGGAGCACCAGTGTTGATGGTCAATAAGACAACCAGTTTCAAGAAAAAGGGCAAAGGGAAGAAGAAAGCGAACTTCAAGAAGAACAGCAAACAAGTTGCTGCTCAGGAGAAGAAACCCAAGTCTGGACCTAAGCCTGAGACTGAGTGCTTCTACTGCAAGCAGACTGGTCACTGGAAGCGGAACTGCCCCAAGTATTTGGCGGATAATAAGGATGGCAAAGTGAACAAAGGTATATGTGATATACATGTTATTGATGTGTACCTTACTAATGCTCGCAGTAGCACCTAGGTATTTGATACTGGTTCTGTTGCTAACATTTGCAACTCGAAACAGGGGCTACGGATTAAGCAAAGATTGGCTAAGGACGAGGTGACGATGCGCGTGGGAAATGGTTCCAAAGTCGATGTGATCGCGGTCAGCACGCTACCTCTACATCTACCTTCGGGATTAGTATTAGACCTAAATAATTGTTATTTGGTGCCAGTGTTGAGCATGAACATTATATCTGGATCTTGTTTGATGCGAGACGGTTATTCATTTAAATCAGAGAATAATGGTTGTTCTATTTATATGAGTAATATCTTTTATGGTCATGCACCCTTGAAGAGTGGTATATTTTTGATGAATCTCGATTGTAGTGATACACATATTCATAATGTTGAAATCAAAAGATGCAAAGTTGATAATGATAGTGCAACTTATTTGTGGCACTGCCGTTTAGGTCATATCGGTATAAAGCGCATGAAGAAACTCCATACTGATGGACTTTTGGAACCACTTGATTATGAATCACTTGGTACTTGCGAACCGTGCCTCATGGGTAAGATGACTAAAACGCCGTTCTCCGGTACTATGGAGAGAGCAACGGATTTGTTGGAGATCATACATACAGATGTATGTGGTCCAATGAATGTTGAGGCTCGTGGCGGATATCGTTACTTCTCACCTTCATAGATGATTTAAGCAGATATGTGTATATCTACTTAATGAAACATAAGTCTGAAACATTTGAAAAGTTCAAAGAATTTCAGAGTGAAGTTGAAAATCATCGTAGCAAGAAAATAAAATTTCTAGATCTGATCGTGGAAGAGAATATTTGAGTTACGAGTTTGGTCTACATTTGAAACAATGTGGAATAGTTTCGCAACTCACGCCACCCAGAACACCACAGCGTAATGGTGTGTCCGAACGTCGTAATCGTACTTTATTAGATATGGTGCGATCTATGATGTCTCTTAGTGATTTACCGTTATCATTTTGGGGTTATGCTTTAGAGACGGCTGCATTCACGTTAAATAGGAAACCATCGAAATCCGTTGAGACGACGCCTTATGAACTGTGGTTTGGCAAGAAACCAAAGTTGTTGTTTCTGAAAGTTTGGGGCCGCGATGCTTATGTGAAAAAGCTTCAACCTGATAAGCTCGAACCCAAATCGGAGAAGTGTGTCTTCATAGGATACCCAAAGGAGACTGTTGGGTACACCTTCTATCACAGTTCCGAAGGCAAGACTTTTGTTGCTAAATTCGGAGTTTTTCTAGAGAAGGAGTTTCTCTCGAAAGAAGTGAGTGGGAGAAAAGTAGAACTTGATGAGGTAACTGTACCTGCTCCCTTATTGGAAAGTAGTACATCACAGAAACTGGTTTCTGTGACACCTACACCAATTAGTGATGAAGCTAATGATAATGATCATGAAACTTCAGATCAAGTTACTACCGAACCTCATAGATCAACTAGAGTAAGATCCGCACCAGAGTGGTACGGTAATCCTGTTCTGGAAGTCATGCTACTAGATCATGATGAACCTACGAGCTATGAAGAAGCGATGGTGAGCCCAGATTCCGCAAAATGGCTAGAAGCCATGAAATCTGAGATGGGATCCATGTATGAGAACAAAGTATGGACTTTGGTTGACTTGCCCGTTGATGGGCAAGCAATTGAGAATAAATGGATCTTCAAGAAGAAGACTGATGCTGACGGTAATGTTACTGTCTACAAAGCTCGACTTGTTGCAAAAGGTTTTCGACAAGTTCAAGGGATTGACTACGATGGGACCTTCTCACCCGTAGCGATGCTTAAGTCTGTCCGAATCATGTTAGCAATTGCCGCATTTTATGATTATGAAATTTGGCAAATGGATGTCAAAACTGCATTCCTGAATGGATTTCTGGAAGAAGAGTTGTATATGATGCAACCAGAAGGTTTTGTCGATCCAAAGGGAGCTAACAAAGTGTGCAAGCTCCAGCGATCCATTTATGGACTGGTGCAAGCCTCTCGGAGTTGGAATAAACGCTTTGATAGTGTGATCAAAACATTTGGTTTTGTACAGACTTTTGGAGAAGTCTGTATTTACAAGAAAGTGAGTGGGAGCTCTGTAGCATTTCTGATATTATATGTGGATGACATATTATTGATTGGAAATGATATAGAATTTCTGGATAGCATAAAGGGATACTTGAATAAGAGTTTTTCAATGAAGGACCTCGGTGAAGCTGCTTACATATTGGGCATTAAGATCTATAGAGATAGATCAAGACGCTTAATTGGATTTTCACAAAGCACATACCTTGACAAGGTTTTGAAGAAGTTCAAAATGGATCAAGCAAAGAAAGGGTTCTTGCCTATGTTACAAGGTGTGAGGTTGAGTAAGACTCAATGTCCGACCACCGCAGAAGATAGAGAGAAAATGAAAAATGTTCCCTATGCTTCAGCCATAGGCCCTATCATGTATGCAATGCTGTGTACAAGACCTAATGTGTGCCTTGCTATAAGTCTAGCAGGGAGGTACCAAAGTAATCCAGGAGTGGATCACTGGACAGCGGTCAAGAACATCCTAAAATACCTGAAAAGGACTAAGGATATGTTTCTCATATATGGAGGTGACAAAGAGCTCGTCGTAAATGGTTACGTTGATGCAAGCTTTGACACTGATCCGGACGATTCTAAATCTCAAACCGGATACGTGTTTTTACTGAACGGTGGAGCTGTCAGTTGGTGCAGTTCTAAACACAGCGTCGTGGTGGGATCTACATGTGAAGTGGAGTACATAGCTGCTTCGGAAGCAGCAAATGAAGGAGTCTGGATGAAGGAGTTCATATCCGATCTAGGTGTTATACCTAGTGCATCGAGTCCAATGAAAATCTTTTGTGACAATACTGGTGCAATTGCCTTGGCGAAGGAATCCAGATTTCACAAGAGAACCAAACACATCAAGAGATGCTTCAATTCCATTCAGGATTTAGTCCAAGTGGGAGACATAGAAATTTGCAAGATACATAGGATCTGAATGTTGCAGACCCGCTGAGTAAGCCTCTTCCACGAGCAAAACATGATCAACACCAAGGCTCCATGGGTGTTAGAATCATTACTGTGTAATCTAGATTATTGACTCTAGTGCAAGTGGGAGACTGAAGGAAAATATGCCCTAGAGGCAATAATAAAGATATTATTTATTTCCTTATATCATGATAAATGTTTATTATTCATGCTAGAATTGTATTAACCGGAAACATAATACATGTGTGAATACATAGACAAAACAGAGTGTCACTAGTATGCCTCTACTTGACTAGCTCGTTGATCAAAGATGGTTATGTTTCCTAACCATAGACATGAGTTGTCATTTGATTAACGGGATCACATCATTAGGAGAATGATGTGATTGACTTGACCCATTCCGTTAGCCTAGCACTTGATTGTTTAGTTTGTTGATATTGCTTTCTTCATAACTTATACATGTTCCTATGACTATGAGATTATGCAACTCTCGTTTACCGGAGGAGCACTTTGTGTGCTACCAAACATCACAACGTAACTGGGTGATTATAAAGGTGCTCTACAGGTGTCTCCGAAGGTACTTGTTGGGTTGGCGTATTTCGAGATTAGGATTTGTCACTCCGATTGTCGGAGAGGTATCTCTGGGCCCTCTCGGTAATACACATCACTCAAGCCTTGCAAGCATTGCAACTAATAAGTTAGTTGCAGGATGATGTATTACGGAACGAGTAAAGATACTTGCCGGTAACGAGATTGAACTAGGTATTGAGATACCGACGATCGAATCTCGGGCAAGTAACATACCGATGACAAAGGGAATAACGTATGTTGTTATGCGGTCTGACCGATAAAGATCTTCGTAGAATATGTAGGAGCCAATATGGGCATCCAGGTCCCGCTATTGGTTATTGACCAGAGAGGTGTCTCGGTCATGTCTACATAGTTCTCGAACCCGTAGGGTCCGCACACTTAACGTTCGTTGACGATATAGTACTATATGAGTTATGTATGTTGATGACCGAATGTCGTTCAGAGTCCGAGATGAGATCACGGACATGACGAGGAACTCCGGAATGGTCCGGAGATAAAGTTTGATATATGGGATAGTAGTGTTTGATCTCTGGAAGGGTTCCGGAATTCACCGGAAGGGGTTCCGGATGTTTCCCGAAATGTTTGGGCATGAGAACACTTTATATGGGCTAAAGGGGAAAGTGCAAAAGGAAGTTTTGCGGAGACCAGAGGCTAGATGCCAGGAACCCTGGCGTCTAGGGGGTAGACGCCGGGAACCCTGGCGTCTAGCCCTGGAGTCCGAGAAGGACTCTTGCCTTTCGGGTGAAACCGACTTTGAGGAGGCTTTTACTCCAAGTTTCGACCCCAGGGCGCAACATATAAATAGAGGGGTAGGGCTAGCACCAAAGACACATCAAGAAACACCAAGCCGTGTGCCGGCAACCCCGTCCCCTCTAGTTTATCTTCCGTCATAGTTTTCGTAGTGCTTAGGCGAAGCCCTGTGGAGATTGTTCTTCACCAACACCGTCACCACGCCGTCGTGCTGCCGGAACTCATCTACTACTTCACCCCTCTTGCTGGATCGAGAAGGCGAGGATATCACCGAGCCGAACGTGTGCAGAACTCGGAGGTGCCGTGCTTTCGGTACTTGGGTCGGTCGGACGTGAAGACGTATGACTATATCAACCGCGTTGATATAACGCTTCTGCGAACGGTCTATGAGGGTGTGTAGACAACACTCTTCCCTCTCGTTGCTATGCATCACCATGATCTTGCGTGTGCGTAGGAAAATTTTGAAATTACTACGTTCCCCAACAACTCCATCACCCTGCCTTAATCCTCTCGATGGTTTAAACTCTTATCCTCGTGTTATATTAAACAGTACTAAAAAAGAAATAGAGGACACACATCGCATAATAGTTGTCACCCATCATCGTGAGAAGCCCAACTTCAGTATGACTGCTTGTAAATAATTCCATGCAACCCTGTTGTATGCCTTCATCATGTCAAGCTTAAGAGCGTAATGACCATTCTTCTTACCCTTACTCTTTTTCATAAGATGTAAGCACTTATAAGCTTTTTTGCGTGAAAACTTTCGATCTATTCATTTTCAATCATGGTAGTGCAACAAACATCAGAAATAATAAAAATTATATCCAGATTCGTAGACCACCTAGCGACGACAACAAGCACTGAAGCGAGCCAAAGTTGTGTCGCCGTCATCGCCCCTCCATCGCCGGAGTCGGGCACAACTCATAAGCTGCAATTACATTATCGACATGAGCCTACTAGGGAAAAATGTCGACTGCTCATCAGAGACTACTTTCAGAAGAATCTGTTTCAGCCTGTTAGCGAGTACTCTGATGCTATTTAATAGATCACATTGCACAAGCTAATTGGATGAACCGAGTACGAAATTTTGGGTTAGATACCTAAGGGATTAAGACGATGAACGTTTTGTTTACATCCTACATAGGGTCCTCTCCGTTGAGCAAACTCAACACTATATTTGTCACCTCATTACCACAAATATCCCAATGTTTCTGAAATAAGTGACCGGGGAAACCATCTGGCCTTGGAGCTTTAGTAAGAAACATTTGGAATAGAGCTTCCTTCACCGCCTTTTCATTATATGGTGCATTGAGAATATCATTCATGTTTGCAGCAACTTTCATTGGCACATGTGATAACAACTCTTCGATGCCAAAAGTATTATCTTGATGATATAGCATCATTTTTTTTTCTAGGGAGCACACTGGTGTCACCCAATATGGTGTGTGCCCGAAAGAGAGAAGAAAAATGAGCTTTACTAAGATGGCCCACGTAGCTATTTTAGCGACTATTAATCGCATTAGGGGAGTTTAGGGGAGAAGGAAGCGGTCCATTTCTTACGTAAATTTTAGTTTCGGGCCCACACAATGTGGTTTGGGCCCACGACTTGTCTGAATGTTTTTTGGCGAGAAGAATAGAGGAGCTCCTATGTGTGGTGCTTTGCGTCAAATAGACGAGCACACTCACACGGGCTCCGCCCAACTAGGCGGCCCAAGTGGAGCCGCAAGCATTGAGCCGCACTGTATCAACATGGCTAATGTAGAAATTCAGCTGCTATAGCAACCAGAGTAGTGTACGACGTTGCTACTGTAGCGACCCACACAAGTTCAGGTGCTATAGCGACTAGAGTACTGTACGTGGTCGCTATTGTAGCGACTCGGATAACGTAGCTAGGTTTTCTGGTCTCCTTTTATTTTGATCATTTAAAAAATCAAACATTAATTTAATTGGAAAATGTGAACCTTTTTTGAATGTGTAACAAATTTTTAAAATGGAATATTTAATAATTCCATACAATTTTTTAAAAAGGTGAGCATATTTTGTATATTTCCGAGCAATTTTTGAAAGCACGAACAAGTTTTGAACTGATGAGCAAAAAAAATGGAAAACAGGACTTAAAAAAATACTGAATCTTTTTTCAAATGAGAACATTTTTAAAATTTGTGATTTTTTTTTGGAAAAACGAATATTTTCTGAAACCCAAACAGTTTTATTATTGCTTGAAGAATTTTTTTAAAGGGAACTTTTTTATAAATTCCAAACAAAATATTTCAAAGCATGAACATTTTTGGAAAGCAAACATGTTTTGAAATTTTGAACAAATTTATTAATTTCCAAATACATTTTCAAAAAGGAAACCTTTTAAGAAAATACAAAGAAAAACTATAAAAGGAACAACGGGAAAATAAAAAAAAAGCATGTCCTTAAAAACTGGAACCTTCTAGAAAGTTCCTAAAACCAGGGAAACATAAACCTGACTAAATGGGTTGGCCCAGTTGGATCGCTCTTCATCGACTCCATGCGAAACAAAATAATGTGCTTAAAAACTAGAACATTCTAGAATTTCCTAAAACCAGTAAAACTAGGGAAACGGAAACCTAAGTTAATTGGCCGGTCTAGTTGGATCGCTCCTTGTCGGCTTTGTGTGAAAGAACAACAATAAGATGCATCGAGCGTCACATAGGAAATTCAGGGGGATTCCTATTTGGCGCTTCATCGCTCGTTAGTACACACTAGCACATATGCCCGTGCATTACAATGGGAGAGATAATTGACGTATCCACTGAAATATTCGTCAGCACGACCCAACAACATCTGAATTGGGCACAGGCACGACAGAGAAGTGCACACTGAAGTCTAGCAGAAATTCATTTCAGTAGTAAGCATGCTACACATACAATTCTTTTGGTGCAGTTTTTGTATGATTCTGATCTTAAAGAGCATATTTTTTTTAAAAATCATACCAATGCATTATTTGTAAGTTGAAGCAATATTTGGAGTCTGCAACAAATCGTGAGAAAGTTCTCAATAAAAGGATTCTATTAAATATGGTTTAGACCATCTCTGCATATGCGGCAGTAACCACCGTGCCAACATGCCCGGTATGATAAATAACGTCATCTTCCATCTTTTCTTCTTTCTTCTTTCCATTTTCTTTTTTCCTTTTAATGTTTTTTTGCCTTTTGCTTTTCCTTTTTTTTCTTTTTCTTCTTCGTGGTTTGATGTTTTTTTAATTCATGAACTTTTCTGAAAATCGATGAACTTTTTTCTCAAAATTGATGATTTTCTTATTCAATTTGATGCTTTTTTTAAAATTTAATGAACTTTTTTGAAATTTGTAGATTTTTTTAAATCCATGAAGTTATTTCAGTTTTGACGAACTTTATTCAAAATATGGATGAACTTTTTTGAAATCAGTGATTTTAAATAAAAAATCGATGATTTTTTTTCCAATTCGATAAACTTTTTATCAAAAAGTTGATGAACTATTTTTGCAAATTCGTAATTTTTTCTAAAACTCATGAACTTTTTTTAAATTTTGTTGAACTATTTTTTCATAAACAAAACAATTTTCTAAAAATAATAATTCAAAAATCTAATAAATAGCGTGGATACAATGGTTCTTAAACATTCCGGGTTCCTCAATCAGTAGCGCTTGGCAGCTGTAGTGGTTAGCGAAACACGTCGTCTGTTGCAGCGGCATGTTTACACAAGATAATTTTACTACGTGCGCGTCGTGGGCCGGCCCATGAGGTGGGGCGCGTGGGAGCTCCCGAAATTGATCCTCAAAATAAATGGAGCTCCCGAAATTCGGAAGAATGGTTCGTTCTTCCTCCAAACATCGCAGCTCATTCGGGCCGAATCTGCTCACTGCCTTTAGTGTTTTTCTTTCATTCAGTTTGTTTTAGTTGCGCACGCCGTCGCCCGTCGGCGCACACGGTATATGCATGCAAAATTGCATCCGTGAGCGGACCATGCAATCACGCCCATTCGCAGCTCGTACCAAAGCATGAACGGGCTCATGTTATTTCAGGGAGAATTTTCTAGTCGCGGAAAGGTCCATCCTTCCCCCCGCGCGCCTCATCTTGAGGCTGAGAGCTGGTCACGCACACGGCCTAGCTAGCCAGCCGCGGCTGTGGCTATCCTCGTCGAACCGTGGCACCCGCGGCCGCCTCTCACACACAGGCGCCCGACATGGTAAACCCCGACACGACTCACCCCGCGCGCCGCGCACTGCGTCGCCGTTTCGGGCTCGGCGTGCCGCCTCGACCGGCATCGGCTTATCCATTCCGGCGTCGCCGGAAATACCCCGCCACGCGGCATGCCGCCCATGCTCGGACTTGTCAGTACGTACGTGATCGGCACAGCTGCTTTTGAAACCGGCCAGGCTAATCATTTGGGCGTAGCTACCGTCGACGGATGGACGCCCATCCGGTCTGATCCACACGGGTTGCGTGGAGAAACTTGATCGGCTTTTCTTCTTCCTCGAGCGAGGAATTTAATCGGGAGCGCCGCTTTGGAATGGATTGACTCGTGTCTTTCGACGGCCGAGCTGATGATATTTCGCGCTGGGAGGAGATTACTCCATAATTTTTCTACTTTTGGGCACTGGCCCAGCAAGTAGACGCAGATGCCGCACGAGTGCGACGTCGAGGTGTCTCACGCGATACGGTTCGCTTTAAAGCCTTGTTGATCTTGACAGCCATTTACTATTTTTGGGACGATCCGTCGCTTCCTCTCTGCACTGCATTCAGTCCGTTCATGCAGCTCGCCCACACCACCGGGCAACTCTCCTATCTATCTCCGGTTATTTTGCATCCATAACGTGCTGGAATTAAGTGGTTTTCGTAAGAACGAAAAACGGACCTGGCTAAGTCAACTCCACGACAACCGTAGTAAAATGCTAACACGGCCATCTCACCTGCACATATGCGCGTTCCTAAGCATGCTCGTGAGGTGCAGCTAGCTGTCGAGATAGTTACACGCACTATCGTGGACCGATCGTTGCTTGATTAGTTTCTTATAAGGGAAACGATTGGGGCCGGCGCACCGGCCGAACCACTCGGCCGGTCGCGCGCGACCTGTGCGATCCCCTTTTCATCGGCCCACAAATTGCTCGCCATTAACGCCCCACGCGGCTGCGCTGCTTTCTCTCTCTCTATTTCATCTCGCCGGTCTCTATCTCAGTTGGCCGTCGCCGTTCGCCGCCCCCGCCGGCCGTCCTCATCGCCGGTGGCCACCCGCGCCGGCCGTCCCCGTCGCCGTTCGCCGTCCTCGCTCGCCGGCCCCGGCGGAAGCTGGAACCGCGTCGTGGCCTGCTGCAACCCGTGCCCAGGAGAGCTGCCATCATGGATGGCGAGCATGGTGAACGGCGAGCTGCGAGGACGGCGGCGCTCGCGCTGCAGACATGGCGGAGGCATTGCAGAACCTGCCGCACGCCCTCATGCTACAACCGTTTAACCAAAATGCTTCAAACCAAGATGAAAAAAGCTTCAACCAGATACATCAAAAGCTGCAAGCAGTCATTGCCATGGCGGAGTGCTACAACCGTCGACATAAAATGCTACAACCCTTGATGAAAAAGCTTCAACCCGAAACGATAGAGAAAGCATTAACCAAGGCTGCTACAAAGAAAAAAGCTGCAACCATTTGATAGAAAAGCTTCGACCGTAGATGAAAAAAGCTTCAACCAGATACATCAAAAGCTGCAAGCAGTCATTGCCATGGCGGAGTGCTACAACCGTCGACATAAAATGCTACAACCCTTGATAAAAAAGCTTCAACCCGAAACGATAGAGAAAGCATTAACCAAGGCTGTTTACAAGAAAAAAGCTGCAACCATTTTGATAGAAAAGCTTCGACCCTAGATGAAAAAAGCTACAACCATTGAAAAAGAAAGCTACAAACATACACTGCATAACCAGAAAAGTTGCATCCGCTGTAGAAAAAGCTTCAATCACATGTGCGAAATGCTTCAACCTGCGCGTGTCGCCACCGAGCCGCAATCACAGTGGTTGGCTGGCGGCCGTCGCCGACGCAATTTCCTGCAGCCATGAGCATCAACGGCGAGGGGCGGCGGAGGAGCTATAACCGGGGAGAGCTATAAGCGTCGCCGCTGCAAGCTGCAACCAGCAGATGATAGTTGGAAGCGGCGATGGGGACGGGGCGGCGAGGGTTGGAAGCGGTGACGGGGACGGGCGGCGAGGGTTGGAAGCGGCGGCGGAGACGGGCGGCGAGTGATAGAAGACGCGGCGCGGCGCAGCCCAAGCGAGGGGATCGTGCCGAGGAAGAAGAAGCTGGGGGCGAGTTTTTTTTTTTTGCTCCAGATCCAATCGCCCACGCCTCGCATCGAACGGCTAGGGCTGGACCGGCCGAACGTTTCGGCCGGTGCGCCGGCGCCTAGCATCGCCCTTCTTATAATATATACATGCTCCCTCCAAACCAAAGTTTCCCTAACACATGTCCGGTTTAGTGGCCTGTACAGTACCCTTACTCATTGTTTTTGGCGATGAACTAGCTTTATTACTTTGCTTAATGGCAGCGATCCCTGGCTTTACCATGCTCGTAGTGCTCGACACTTTTGCAAAGCACTCTGGTTCATATGTTTGCCGACTGCGACGTCCAGGCCGCAGCATTTCGATCTTTTCTACTCTTGCCGTTGACACACGTGTGGCTCGTTGAACAGTCCGACGAGCCCTCGGGGGGTCCACCAAGTCTCGAAGCGCTACGGGTGATAGGAGGCGATCGCCAGGGCGACCGCGTTCTCTCGCTAGGGTTAGGGTTTCGAAGCACTGGGGTGGTTGGATTCTGGCAAAGCTTGGGGCGGCGGCGACGTCTCCCGTGAGTCAGGCCAGTCAACTTGTGTCTCCGCGCTTTGGAGCGGCACTCATGGCGGGAGAAGCAGGGGCGAAGGATGCCGACGCGGCGAACAAATCCACACCGATCCCATCTGGGACGGCGGCGGCCACGCCGGCGCGGAAGGGAGCCGGATCTGCTAGCAGGGAGGCGAGTAAGTCTCCCGTAGAGAGCAAAACGCCGGATGCGGCGGCAAGTCTTTCGGCGAGGTTAGGAGGCATGGTGCTTATGGACAAGGAGGAGGAGGGGTTTGTCTTCGAAGACCCACACCCGACTGTCCGTAAAGATCACCGTTGGTCTGCTGTAGGTAAAGTTTGTTCTCCCCGTCCTATGAAGATGTCCGTTGTGGAGAAGACGATGCCTAGGGCTTGGGGTCTACACAGAGAAGCTAAGTTTGCTGAGATTGGCCCTAATATTTTTGAAGTTCACTTTGGTTCTGAGGGTGACTATAGGCATGTCATACACAATGGCCCTTGGCAATTCGATTTCAGTGTGCTGGTGATGAAGAAGTATGAAGGAGATAAGAGACCGTCCAAGATGATTTTTGATAAAATTGATTGTGGGTAAGGATCTCGGACCTGCCACCAGACAAGAGGACTGAAGCCTTTGGGAGGGCATTGGAAGATTGGATAGGGGAGACGATGAAAGTTGATGTGGATAAAGATGGAGTTGCTAGAGGACAGAGTTTTAGGAACCGGACTAAGATCTCTGTGTTTGAACCGTTAATCCGTGGTATTTACTTGAGGAAGAAGAAGGATGATGAGGAGAAGACATGGTTTGATTTTTACTACGAGAAGATACCGCACTTTTGTTTTGACTGCGGTAGACTTGTTCACAAGGGGGGTGAGTGTTGGGGAACGTAGCAGAAATTCAAAATTTTCCTACGTGTCACCAAGATCTATCTATGGAGAAACCAGCAACGAGGGGAAGGAGAGTGCATCTACATACCCTTGTAGATCGCTAAGCGGAAGCGTTCAAGAGAACGGGGTTGAAGGAGTCGTACTCGCCGTGATTCAAATCACCGGAGATCCTAGTGCCGAACGGACGGCACCTCCGCGTTCAACACACGTACAGCCCAGTGACATCTCCCACGCCTTGATCCAGCAAGGAGAGAGGAAGAGCTTGAGGAAGACTCCATCCAACAGCAGCACAACGGCGTGGTGGTGATGGAGGAGCGTCGTAGTCCAGCAGGGCTTCGCCAAGCACCGCGGAAGAGGAGGAGTACGAGAGGTAGGGCTGCACCAAGAGGGAGAAGTTCTCGTGTCTATAGCAGCCCCAAACCTCAAATATATATAGGGGAGGGAGAGGGTTGCGCCCCCATCTAGGGTTTCCCCCCCAAGGGGTGCGGCCAGCCCTAGATGGGGCTTGGGGAGGCGGCCAAGAGGGGGAGAGATGGGAGGCGCGCCTGGGGTGGGCCTTAGGGCCCATCTGCCCTAGGGTTTGCCCCCTCCCACTCTCCCTTGCGCCTTGGGTCCCTTGTGGGGGGCGCACCAGCCCACCTGGGACCGGTTCCCTCCCACACTTGGCCCATGCAGCCCTCCGGGGTTAGTGGCCCCACTTGGTGGACCCCCGGGACCCTCCCGGTGGTCCCGGTACGTTACCGATAAAACCCGAAACTTTTCCGGTGACCAAAACAGGACTTCCCATATATAAATCTTTACCTCCGGACCATTTCGGAACTCCTCGTGACGTCCGGGATCTCATCCGGGACTCCGAACAACATTCGGTAACCACATACAAACTTCCTTTATAACCCTAGCGTCATCGAACCTTAGGTGTGTAGACCCTACGGGTTCGGGAACCATGCAGACATGACCGAGACGTTCTCCGGTCAATAACCAACAGCGGGATCTGGATACCCATGTTGGCTCCCACATGTTCCACGATGATCTCATCGGATGAACCACGATGTCAAGGACTTAATCAATCCCGTATTCAATTCCCTTTGTCTAGCGGTATTTTACTTGCCCGAGATTCGATCGTCGGTATACCGATACCGTGTTCAATCTCGTTACCGGCAAGTCTCTTTACTCGTTCTGTAACACATCATCCCGTGATCAACCCCTTGGTCACATTGTGCACATTCTGATGATGTCCTACCGAGTAGGCCCAGAGATACCTCTCCGTTTACACGGAGTGACAAATCCCAGTCTCGATTCGTGCCAACCCAACAGACACTTTCGGAGATACCTGTAATGCACCTTTATAGCCACCCAGTTACGTTGTGACGTTTGGTACACCCAAAGCATTCCTACGGTATCCGGGAGTTGCACAATCTCATGGTCTAAGGAAAAGATACTTGACATTAGAAAAGCTTTAGCATACGAACTACACGATCTTTGTGCTAGGCTTAGGATTGGGTCTTGTCCATCACATCATTCTCCAAATGATGTGATCCCGTTATCAACGACATCCAATGTCCATGGTCAGGAAACCGTAACCATCTATTGATCAATCAGCTAGTCAACTAGAGGCTTACTAGGGACATGGTGTTGTCTATGTATCCACACATGTATTATGGTTTCCGGTCAATACAATTATAGCATGGATAATAAACGATTATCATGAACAAGGAATTATAATAATAATAACTAATTTATTATTGCCTCTAGGGCATATTTCCAACAGTCTCCCACTTGCACTAGAGTCAATAATCTAGTTCACATCGCCATGTGATTAACACTGATAGGTCACATCGCCATGTGACCAACATCCAAAGAGTTTACTAGTCTCACTAAACTAGTTCACATCACCATGTGATTAAGACTCAATGAGTTCTGGGGTTTGATCATGTTTTGCTTGTGAGAGAGGTTTTAGTCAACGGGTCTGCAACATTCAGATTCATATGTATTTCGCAAATCTCTATGTCACATTGTAAATGCTGCTTCCACGCTCCACTTGGAGCTATTCCAAATGGTTGCTCCACTATACGTATCCGGTTTGCTACTCAGAGTCACTCGGATAGGTGTTAAAGCTTGCATCGACGTAACCCTTTACGCCGAACTCTTTATCACCTCCATAATCGAGAAACATGTCCTTATTTACTCCAAGGACAATTTTGACCGCTGTCCAATGATCCCCATTCCTGAATCATTCTTGTACCCCTTGACTGACTCATGGCAAGGCACACTTCCGGTGCGGTACACAGCACAGCATACTATAGAGCCTACGTCTAAAGCATAGGGGACGACCTTCGTCCTTTCTCTCTTTTCTGCCGTGGTCGAGCTTTAACTCTTAACTTCATACCTTACAACTCAGGCAAGAACTCCTTCTTTGACTGATCCATCTTGAACACCTTCAAGATCATGTCAAGGTATGTGCTCATTTGAAAGTACCATTAAGCGGTTTTTATCTATCCTTATAGATCTTGATGCTCAATGTTCAAGTAGCTTAATCCAGGTTTTCTACTGAAAAACACCTTTCAAATGACCATGTATGCTTTCCAGAAATTCTACATCATTTTTGATCAACAATATGTCAACAACATATACTTATCAGAAATTCTATAGCGCTCCCACTCACTTCTTTGGAAATACAAGTTTCTCATAAACTTTATATAAACCCAAAATCTCTGATCATCTCATCAAAGCGTACATTCCAACTCCGAGATGCTTACTCCAGTCCTTAGAAGGATCGCTGGAGCCAGCATACCTTTTAGCATCCTTAGGATCGACAAAAACTTTCTGATTGTATCACATACAACCTTTCCTTACGAAGACTGGTAAGGAAACTCGTTTTGACATCCATCTACCAGATTTCATAAATGCAGCTAATGCTAACATGATTCCGACGGACTTAAGCATCGCTGCGGGTGAGAAAATCTCACCGTAGTCAACTCCTTGAACTTGTGAAAAACTCTTCGCCACAAGTCGAGCTTCATAGACGGTAACATTACCGTCCACGTCCGTCTTTTTCTTAAAGATCCATTTATCTCAATGACTTGCCTATCGGGCAAGTCCACCAAAGTCCATGCTTTGTTCTGATACATGGATCCTATCTCGGATTTCATGGCTTCTAACCATTTGTCGAAATCCGGGCCCACCATCGCTTCTCCATAGCTCGTAGGTTCATTGTTGTCTAGCAACATGACCTTCAAGACATGATTATTGTACCACTCGGAAGTAGTACGCATCCTTGTCACCCTACGAGGTACGGTAGTGACTTGATCCGAAACTTCATGATCACTATCATAAGCTTCTACTTCAATTGGTGTAGGCGCCACAGGAACAACTTCTTGTGCCCTGCTGCACACTAGTTGAAGTGATGGTTCAATAACCTCATCAAGTCTCCACCATCCTCCCACTCAATTCTTTCGAGAGAAACTTTTCTTCGAGAAAGGACCCGTTTCTAGAAACAATTACTTTTGCTTCCGGATCTTGAGATAGGAGGTATACCCAACTGTTTTGGGTATCCTATGAAGATGTATTTATCCGTTTCGGGTTCGAGCTTATCACGATGAAACCTTTTCACATAAGCGTCGCAGCCCCAAACTTTTAAGAAACGACAACTTAGGTTTCTCCAAACCATAGTTCAAACAGTGCCGTCTCAACGGAATTACGTGGTGCCCTATTAAAGTGAGTGCGGTTGTCTCTAATGCCTAACCCATGAACGATAGTGGTAATTCGATAAGAGACATCATGGTACGCACCATATCCAATAGGGTGCAACTATGATGTTCGGACACACCATCACACTATGGTGTTCCAGGCGGTATTAATTGTAAAACAATTTCCACAGTGTCTTAATTGCGTGCCAAAGCTCGTAACTCAGATACTCATCTCTATGATCAAATCATAGACATTTTATCCTCTTGTCACAATGATCTTTAACTTCACTCTGAAATTACTTGAACCATTCAATAATTCAGACTTGTGTTTCATCAAGTAAATATACTCAACATCTACTCGAATCATCTGTGAAGTCAGAACATAACGATATTCACTGCATGCCTCAGCACTCATTGGACTGCACACATCAAAATGTGTTACTTCCAACAGGTTGCTACCTTGTTCCATCTTACTGAAACTGAGGCTTTTCAGTCATCTTGCCCATGTGGTATGATTTGCATATCTGAAGTGATTCAAAATTAAGTGAGTCCAAACGATCCATCTGCATGGAGTTTCTTCATGCGTATGCACCAATAGACATGGTTTGCATGTCTCAAACTTTTCAAAAACGAGTGAGTCCAAAGATCCATCAACATGGAGCTTCTTCATGCGTTTTATACCAATATGACTTACATGGCAGTGCCACAAGTACGTGGTACTATCATTACTATCTTATATCTTTTGGCATGAAAATGTGTATCACTACGATCGAGATTCAATAAACCATTCCTTTAGGTGCAAGACCATTGAAGGTATTATTCAAATAAATAGAGTAACCATTATTCTCCTTAAATGAATAACCGTATTGCGATAGACATAATCCAATCATGTCTATGCTCAACACAAACACCAAATGACAATTATTCAGGTTTAATACTAATCTTGATGGTAGAGGGAGCGTGCGATGTTTGATCACATCAAACTTGGAAACACTTCCAACACATATCGTCAGCTCACCTTTAGCTAGTCTCCGTTTATTCCGTAGCTCTTTTATTTCGAGTTACTGACACTTAGCAACCGAACCGGTATCTTATACCCTGGTGCTACTAGGAGTACTAGTAAAGTACACATTAACATAATGTATATCCAATATACTTCTATCGACCTTGCCAGCCTTCTCATCTACCAAGTATCTAGGGTAATTCGCTCTAGTGACTATTCCCCTTATCACAGAAGCACTTAGTCTCGGGTTTGGGTTCAACCTTGGGTTTCTTCAATGGAGAAGCAGCTGATTTGCCGTTTCATGAAGTATCCCTTCTTGCCCTTGCCCTTCTTGAAACTAGTGGTTTCACCAACCATCAACAATTGATGCTCCTTCTTGATTTCTACTTTCGCGGTGTCAAACATCGTGAATACCTCAAGGATCATCATATCTATCCCTGATATGTTATAGTTCATCACGAAGCTCTAGCAGCTTGGTGGCAATGACTTTGGAGAAACATCACTATCTCATCTGGAAGATCAACTCCCACTCGATTCAAGTGATTGTCGCACTCAGACAATCTGAGCACAAGCTCAACGATTGAGCTTTTCTCCCTTAGTTTGCAGGCTAAGAAAATCGTCGGAGGTCTCATACCTATTGACGTGGGCACGAGCCTGAAATCCCAATTTCAGCCCTTGAAACATCTCATATGTTCTGCGATGTTTCGAAAACGTCTTTAGTGCCTCAACTCTAAACCGTTTAACTGAACTATCATGTAGTTATCAAAACGTGTATGTCCGATGTTCGCAACATCCACAAACGATGTTTGGGGTTCAGCACACTGAGCAGTGCATTAAGGACATAAGCTTTTTACTGTCCGCATAATTGCTACTATCAACTTTCAACTATATTTTCTCTAGGAACATATCTAAACAGTGGAACTAAAGCGCGAGCTTACGACATAATTTGCAAAGGTCTTTTGACTATGTTCAGGATAATTAAGTTCATCTTATGAACTCCCACTCAGATAGACATCCCTCTGGTCATCTAAGTGATTACATGATCCGAGTCAACTAGGCCGTGTCCGATCATCACGTGAGACGGACTAGTCATCATCGGTGAACATCTTCATGTTGATCGTATCTACCATACGACTCATGCTCGACCTTTCGGTCTCTGTGTTCCGAGGCCATGTCTGTACATGCTAGGCTCGTCAAGTTAACCCTAAGTGTATTGCATGTGTAAATCTGTCTTACACCCGTTGTATGTGAACGTAAGGATCTATCACACCCGATCATCACGTGGTGCTTCCAAACGACGAACTGTAGCAACGGTGCACAGTTAGGGGAGAACACTTCTTGAAATTGTTGTAAGGGATCATCTTATTTACTACCGTCGTTCTAAGTAAACAAGATGCATAAACATGATAAACATCACATGCAATCAAATAGTGACATGATATGGCCAATATCATTTTGCTCCTTTTGATCTCCATCTTCGGGGCTCCATGATCATCATCGTCACCGGCATGACACCATGATCTCCATCATCATGATCTCCATCATCGTGTCTTCATGAAGTTGTCTCGCCAACTATTACTTCTACTACTATGGCTACCGGTTAGCAATAAAGTAAAGTAATTGCGTGGCGTTGTTCAATGACACGCAGGTCATACAATAAATAAAGACAACTCCTATGGCTCCTACCGGTTGTCATACTCATCGACATGCAAGTCGTGATTCCTATTACAAGAACATGATCAATCTCATACATCACATATCATTCATCACATTCTTCTTGGCCATATCACATCACATAGCATACCCTGCAAAAACAAGTTAGACGTCCTCTAATTGTTGTTTGCATGTTTTACGTGGCTGCTATGGGTTTCTAGCAAGAACGTTTCTTACCTACGCAAAAACCACAACGTGATATGTCAATTGCTATTTACCCTTCATAAGGACCCTTTTCATCGAACCCGTTCCGACTAAAGTGGGAGAGACTGGCACCCACTAGCCACCTTATGCACCAAGTGCATGTCAGTCGGTGGAACCTGTCTCACGTAAGAGTACGTGTAAGGTCGGTTCGGGCCGCTTCATCCCACAATACCGTCGAAACAAGATTGGACTAGTAACGGTAAGCATATTGAACAAAATCAACGCCCACAACTACTTTGTGTTCTACTCGTGCAAAGAATCTACGCAATAGACCTAGCTCATGATGCCACTGTTGGGGAACGTAGCAGAAATTCAAAATTTTCCTACGTGTCACCAAGATCTATCTATGGAGAAACCAGCAACGAGGGGAAGGAGAGTGCATCTACATACCCTTGTAGATCGCTAAGCGGAAGCGTTCAAGAGAACGGGGTTGAAGGAGTCGTACTCGTCGTGATTCAAATCACCGGAGATCCTAGTGCCGAACGGACGGCACCTCCGCGTTCAACACACGTACAGCCCGGTGACGTCTCCCACGCCTTGATCCAGCAAGGAGAGAGGGAGAGGTTGAGGAAGACTCCATCCAACAGCAGCACAACGGCGTGGTGGTGATGGAGGAGTGTGGTAGTCCAGCAGGGCTTCGCCAAGCACCGCGGAAGAGGAGGAGTACGAGAGGTAGGGCTGCACCAAGAGGGAGAAGTTCTCGTGTCTATAGCAGCCCCAAACCTCAAATATATATAGGGGAGGGAGAGGGCTGCACCCCCATCTAGGGTTCCCCCCCCCAAGGGGTGCGGCCAGCCCTAGATGGGGCTTGGGGAGGCGGCCAAGAGGGGGAGAGAGGGGAGGCGCGCCTGGGGTGGGCCTTAGGGCCCATCTGCCCTAGGGTTTGCCCCCTCCCACTCTCCCTTGCGCCTTGGGTCCCTTGTGGGGGGCGCACCAGCCCACCTGGGGCTGGTTCCCTCCCACACTTGGCCCATGCAGCCCTCCGGGGTTGGTGGCCCCACTTGGTGGACCCCCGGGACCCTCTCGGTGGTCCTGGTACGTTACCGATAAAACCCGAAACTTTTCTGGTGACCAAAACAGGACTTCCCATATATAAATCTTTACCTCCGGACCATTCCGGAACTCCTCGTGACATCCGGGATCTCATCCGAGACTCCGAACAACATTCGGTAACCACATACAAACTTCCTTTATAACCCTAGCGTCATCGAACCTTAAGTGTGTAGACCCTACGGGTTCGGGAACCATGCAGACATGACCGAGACGTTCTCCGGTCAATAACCAACAGCGGGATCTGGATACCCATGTTGGCTCCCACATATTCCACGATGATCTCATCGGATGAACCACGATGTCAAGGACTTAATCAATCCCGTATTCAATTCCCTTTGTCTAGCGGTATTTTACTTGCCCGAGATTCGATCGTCGGTATACCGATACCTTGTTCAATCTCGTTACCGGCAAGTCTCTTTACTCGTTCCGTAACACATCATCCCGTGATCAACCCCTTGGTCACATTGTGCACATTCTGATGATGTCCTACCGAGTGGGCCCAGAGATACCTCTCCGTTTACACGGAGTGACAAATCCCAGTCCCGATTCGTGCCAACCCAACAGACACTTTCGGAGATACCTGTAATGCACCTTTATAGCCACCCAGTTACGTTGTGACATTTGGTACACCCAAAGCATTCCTACGGTATCCGGGAGTTGCACAATCTCATGGTCTAAGGAAAAGATACTTGACATTAGAAAAGCTTTAGCATACGAACTACACGATCTTTGTGCTAGGCTTAGGATTGGGTCTTGTCCATCACATCATTCTCCAAATGATGTGATCCCGTTATCAACGACATCCAATGTCCATGGTCAGGAAACCGTAACCATCTATTGATCAACGAGCTAGTCAACTAGAGGCTTACTAGGGACATGGTGTTGTCTATGTATCCACACATGTATTACGGTTTCCGGTCAATACAATTATAGCATGGATAATAAACGATTATCATGAACAAGGAATTATAATAATAATAACTAATTTATTATTGCCTCTAGGGCATATTTCCAACAGTGAGTGCGATCCCCCAGTTGACTCGTCGTCACAGTGGGGGGGGGGGCTGGCTTCGGGCGTCCCCAGGGAGGAACAATGGGAGCAAAGATGGGTCAAAAACTGGAGGTATGGGAGACCAGAACAGCTATGGAAGCTCTCACACGGGTAAGACGACTAACAACAACACCATGCACCCGAGGGTCAGGGATATGCCTACAAAAAGAAATTTACAAACGGAATTTTCGCGCACTTCGGACGGTCGCACTGGTGGCCGTCCAGCGCATGCAACAGAGGAAGTATCCAGCCCAAACAGAGCTATAGAGAAGCTAGACATGACACGTGGGAGAGACCTCAGGGACAACCTTGAGGCCAGGAGGGAGGCGGAGATGAGAAGTAAACTAATGGAGCAGTGTGTTGGAAGTCAAAGGGGTGATATCAGGGAGGCGAGGCGCGAAGAGAAAACAAATGATGGCAGCAGGGGGTACAGCAGGAACCATGCTTCGGGGGGACATAATGGGCGCCATGCAGATCTGGAGCGGGTCGACCCACTGGGGGGACCCGGTATGCATGGGAATCAGGAACGACGTAGGGGTTACTACATGAGGAAGGACATGTCAGATCATCAGGAGAGACATCGCTCGGAACCAACCTCTTGGAGAGAGGAGGATAATAGGAAGAGGAGGCCGAGGCAGGTGTGGATACCAAAAGGAGAGGCAGAAGGGACAGAGATGATAATGATCGCCCAGGGCCGCCGAGAGCAATGAATCTCCTTGCCTGGAACTGTCGAGGATTGGGGTTGGACTCGATAGTGGGTGAACTGTGAGACCTTATTAGGTCTCACAACCCAGCGGTGGTGTTCCTTTCAGAAACAAAAAAATCAGCTAAAGCAATGGAACGGTTGAAATGGAGTCTAGGATTCACTAGTGGAGTTGCGATGAGTTGCAATGGGAGAAGTGGGGGATTGGCTTTGTGGTGGAGGGAGAATGTTAAAGTTACAATGAGGCCGTGGTGCCAATACTTTATAGATGCTGAGATCGAGTGGGAGAGTAAACTCTATAGGATCACTGGATTCTATGGAGAACCCAAAACCGAGTTGAGGGAAAAAATCATGGGATGCTATCCGCTTTCTTCGGGCTCAAGATAATCTACCGTGGCTCTGTGTCGGCGATTTTAACGAGGCCCTCTTCCGTACTGATCAAGTGGGGGGTAACCCAAGGTGCTTCAATCAAATGGAGGATTTTCGAGATTGCTTAGCCGACTGCGGCCTAGCTGATCTTGGCTTTACTGGCTACCCCTACACATGGGATAACAAAAGGGATGGACAGGATAATATTCAGGTTCGGTTGGATCGTGCCACATGCAATGATGGTTTTTTGAGTTTGTTTCCTGAGACTTCAGTAGAGCATCTACTATGTGAAGAATCGGACCAACAAGCTCTCCTGGTGCGTATGTTGGAGACGGATCCACAGCGCCCGGGGATGGGGGATCGGCCGTTTAGATATGAGGAGGCTTGGACCAAACATGAACAGTATGAGGCCATGATAGAGGAGGCTTGGGAAGCGGCGAGCACGGGTAAGGAGGGGGTAACGGCAGTTTGGCAGAAAGTTGGCAAAATGGCGGGCTCGATGCAGAGATGGGCGCGAGAGGTATTTGGGTCGATACAGAGGAAGATCAAACAGTTGAAAGCCCAACTCTTGGAAGCAAAAGAACGGGCGCTTAGCTCGTGTTATCAGCACGAGGTTCGGGAGCTAGAAGAGCAATTGAGGGAGGTATATGAACGAGAAGAAATTATGTACAGACAGCGCTCCATAGTGGATTGGCTAAAGGCAGGTGATCAAAATACTAAGTATTTTCAGAACCGGGCATCGCATCGTAAAAGAAAGAACACCATCAAGGCTTTGCGGCGACCCGATGGCACTAGGTGTACTGTGGACGAGGAGATGAGAGCCATGGCAGCTTCGTTCTATGAAGAGTTGTTCAGGTCAGAAGGATCGGTGGGGGTGGAGGGAGTGCTACAAAATATTCAGTGGGCGGTTACACAGGAGATGAACACGGAGTTGACAACACGGATTTCAGATTCTGAAATAGAGATGGCTCTATTTCACATGGGGCCGACTAAAGCCCCGGGGCCGGATGGGCTCCCCGCGCTCTTTTATCAGCGACACTGGTCGCTGCTCCGGGATGATATTTGCGGAGCTATGCGGGATTTCTTGGGTGGAGTAGCTACATCGGAGGGTTTTAATGCTACAGTGATAGTCATGATTCCAAAAGTCAACTCCCCGGAGCTGTTGTCCCAGTTTCGACCGATTAGCTTATGTAATGTGCTTTACAAGATAGCTACAAAGGTGTTGGCCAACAGATTAAAGGGTATACTTTCTTTGCTTATATCAGAGGAGCAGAGTGCTTTCGTGCCTGGGCGCCTTATCACAGATAACGTGCTAGTGGCCTATGAGTGTGTCCATGCCATTCGCAACAGGAAGAGGAAGAGACCCTTATGTGCTGTAAAGCTTGGTATGATGAAGGCCTATGACCGTGTTGAGTGGGTGTTCTTAAAGCAGATGCTGGAACGGTTTGGTTTTGCACCATCATGGATAGAGATGATCATGCGGTGTGTGACGACGGCAAGCTTCTCAGTAAAGCTTAATGGTGCATGTTCTAGGTGTTTCTTACCCCCCGAGGTCTCAGACAGGGAGATCCTCTGTCGCCTTATCTGTTCTTATTTTGTGTCGAGGGTTTCTCTGCTCTGTTGAGGAAAGCTCAAGCAGAAAATAGACTGAAAGGAGTGACGTTTGGGAGCACTGGCCCCCATGTCACGCATCTCCTTTTTGTAGATGATGGTATTGTGTTCTTGGAGGGGTCCACTGAGTATGTAGAGACTCTAAGGGAGGTCTTAGTGAGTTACGAGCAAGCTTCGGGACAGAAGGTGAATTTGCAGAAATCCTCGATTTTCTTTGGCAAGGGTTGTCAGGACAACACGAAGGAAGAGCTCAAAGCGGTGTTGGGGGTGACCTCGGAAGCACTAAGTGAACGGTACCTCGGTCTTCCAACACTGGTTGGACGATCAAAAGAGGGCACTTTTCGCTATGTAACGGAGAGCTCAAAAGGTAAATGTAGTGGATGGAAGGGTTTGGGTCTTTCAAAGAAGGCAAGGGAGGTACTTATCAAGTCTGGTCTCTAAGCAGTACCAACTTTCACCATGAGTTGTTTCCACATCACAAAGAAAACGTGCCGGAATCTGAATTCTATCCCGTCAAAATTCTGGTGGGGGGCAAAGGATGGTGAGAAAAAAGTACATTGGATTTCATGGCAAAAGATGTGCACCTCTAAAAGGGATGGAGGTATGGGCTTCCGCGACCTGATAGCGTTTAATCAGGTTCTACTTGCAAAGCAAGCCTGGCATGTCTTACAATACCCGGAGGCGTTAGTGGTAAGAGTGCTCAAGGCGCGCTACTTCAAAGAGGAATCCATTTTGAGCGCAACGTGTCCTGCTACGGCTTCATACACTTACATAAGCATTTTGCATGGCCGGGATCTACTTCGCGAAGGCCTGGTTTGGAGAATTGGAGATGGCTCCAAGGTGAGTATACATCACAGTAACTGGATCCCGAGGGGCGGGTCCATGAAGCCGCTGGGACAGACGTATATTCCTGGAGTGACGAAGGTGGCCGATCTCCTTTTGCCGGATGGAAGAAGCTGGAATCGCGACCGAGTCAGGGAGATGTTCACCCCGGACGATGCTACTGACATTCTGCAGATTGTGGTGGGTGGTTTGGGTGTTGATGACTACCAAGCTTGGAATTTCACAAATAATGGAATCTTCTCTATACGCTCAGCTTATCACCTGAAAATGGCCATGAGCAGATCGCGCTCCGCACGGCCGGAGTCATTCAGCTCGGTGAATAAACACAAGGCGTACATGGCCCTTTGGGGCACGAATGCACCGGGAAAGGCTAAGATTCATCTCTAGAGACTAATTTCAAATAGACTGGCAGTTGGATCAGAACTCCATCGACGAAGGATAAAACCTGGAGTCTTCTGTGTTGCTTGTGGGCGTGAGGAAACTATATTTCATCGGTTTTGGGCGTGTCCACACTCTGAACTTTTTTGGCAGCTATTTCGATCGAAGAAGGGAGATTTGGTGGCGATCCCACCATGCCAGATGGACTCCCAGAGAGAGATAGCACGTTGGCTACTACAGTGGCTGGCGGGAGCATCCGATGAAGCAAAGCAGGCAACGGTGCAGGCATTGTATAGCCTATGGCTGGCGAGGAACGAGACACAAGAAGGGAAAATGATCAAACACCCACATGAAATACTGGGTTCGGTTTTGAGGCAAATGGAGGAGCGGGAGCTGGCACATCCCGCATCAAGTAACACTCCGGCTCGCATGCAGATTCAGAAATAGGAGCCACCGGACGAGGGTTGGATCAAGTTGAACTCCGACGGCGCAACATTCAAGATGGGAGACAAGGCTGGAGGTGGTGCTGTGCTAAGGGATCATATAGGAGCATTCAGAGCTGGTATGTGCCACCATTTCCAGGAGGTGGTCGATCCCGAGGTGGCTGAGATCTTGGCATGTGAGCGGGCTCTCCAGGTAGCAAAAGAAATCAACGCGACACTCGTGCATGTCGAGCTAGACTCTAAAGGAGTCGTGCAGATGTTGAAGAAACACACTAAGGAGCTCTCGGCGTCCGGGCCACTGGTGGAGGAGATCAAATCCATGATGCGGTCTTTTGTCGACTACAAGGTGACTTGGGTTAGACGTTCTGCTAATGCTGCCGCGCATAAGCTAGCTAGAGTAGGAGTTGATGATGAACTATGTAAGGTTTGGTTGGGGGCTCCCCCGGACATCGTTCTTTCTGTTTTGTCGAATGAGATTCCGAACATCGTAAGTTAATAAATGCGGCAGTATTTTCCCTAAAAAAAATACTCTCGCCGTTGACTTGGGTGAAAAAAAAGGACATTCCGTCTTATATTTTGTCGTGTCACGTCAACTTTTCCATACCACTCTGCACGCAAAAAAAAACCAGGAGGCGTGGCGTGGTAACTTCGCAGACTCCTCCAGTCCTTCGCGGAGATAGTTTTTTTTTTGAGAAATTCTTCATTCAAATTACGAATCAGTACAAAGTAGTTGACTCTTACAAGCACACTGAAACGCAAACACAAAGGACCATGAACACCTATAGTACCCTAAGACAACCATAACACAAGAAGATCTCCGGAGCCCTGTGTCATCATCCCTGAATCTTGAGAGAAGACCCCTGCAGCAGAAGAATCTGCAACCAGTCGCAAACAGGTCATCATCTTCGACCACGGTATAATTGCCGCCACACTGCTTCCTCCTTTCTTGACACCATCGCTGAGAGGGCATGGACATCAATCCAACACACCTGCAACAGTCGTCGCCATCTTTGGCTTTGAGTACCGCAAAAAGTGTCCCTTCCGAAAGGAAGAGAACTCGAGTCATCCGACCGGTCCAGCACCACGGCCGGGCCATCTGCCCGGACAAAGTAAGATCTCCCACCAGCATCAGCGCAGAGGAAGGAGAAGAACAGCAGCAACAAATCATACCAATAAGGAAGAAGAAAGGTCTTCGTCTCCCTGCATCCATCGCCCATCTGAGGATCCAAACGGCCAGTGCCAATGGACCTCCAACCACCATAGCCCGCGACCTCGACAAGATCCGGGGATCCCCAACACCGCTGGCTCCTAGACGAAGGCAAAAGCCTCGCCTGACCATGAACGGAGCCCGGAGAAACTTATTTCGACGCGACACCACCGCAACGGCCTCGGCAGCGTCTTCCTCAACCCTAACCCTACCACACACCCACCTAAAGAACAGACCCGGGGTTCCCCCTCCCTCCCGCCGCCGGAGCGGTCGACGGAGAGAGAGGGAACCGGCGGCGTCACCGGCGGCGCGCAAGGGATCCCGGTCGCCTCCTCCAATCGCCTGATGCGATCCTGGCGGAACGGCGTTGGCACGATTACAGGGCTGTTGCGGAGATAGTTTTGGTTGGGTGAGATAGATACTTTGCAGCGCGGCGTGCCCGGCCCGGGGGGAAGATGGTTTGGAGTGAAACGCACATCTCTCCACGTGCACGCCAGGGCGCTCGTGGCGGACGGGTCCCAACCGCGCGCATCAAGACGTGCGCGCGCGCGAGTCTCTCCTCTCTCGATCGCCTTCTTTCTTTCTTCTACTTCTTTCTTGATCGCCGCCAACGTTCGTCCGTACGTCGGGAAGAACCTCACCTGCGTGCGCGCCCGACCTCCAGCCTCGTCTTCTCCACCTCTCCGTCTCCTCGCCTGCCTGCCTGCCGTACTTCTTGCCCGCCGCCGTCGGCCATGGCCTGACGGACAAGATCCATCCTTTGGGTTGGTATATGGGTCGTCGCCGCCGGCCAACCTAGTTAGTTACCCGTTCCTTGCCCTGCTCCTGGGATGCATGTGTACTGCAGGTCGCCGCCGTCAAGCCGGCACGGGAGCGCTAGCTCACCACCGACAAATCCTTTCCCGAGTCCCCATGCACGACCTGCAGCTTCATGCTTAATTTGTTTCGCCGGACCTCCCAATGTAAGCTAAAAATGTGCATGTGTCATTAAAAAGGTTCACAGACTTAATATTCTTCTTGAAAAACCAATAGTGCACAACTTAATCCCGAAATTACTAATTAAGGATTACTCGTTGCAAAGAGCACTCCACTTTTCCAGGTCGCGACAAGTGGCACACATGCCGCGCGCCACTTGTCGCAACCTGGGAGTTTTCCCTTTTTTCGTAGATCTGTTTATTCAAAACGTTTTATTTCTTAAACCCTGTGTCCAAATCTCGAACCGTTTTCACCGTTGGATTCCTCGCGTTGAGATCTTCAAAACTAGATCCCATGTTGATAGGTTTTGACGAACTTTTTTTTCACGAAAAAACCGGATAAAAAAACCTGACCGGGGGCATGGTTTTTTTCCTTTTTCGAAAGAGGCATGTCCGTACCTCTCGCGAAATCATAACCGGGCCTCTCGTGGAAGCAAAACCGTGACTCTCGTGGAAGGAAAAAAAAACAAAAAACGTGTTTTTTTCGTTTCCGAGAGGCACGGCCGTGACTCTCGCGAAAGCACAACCGTGCCTCTCGCGAAAGCAAAACCGTGACTCTCGCGAAAGAAAAAAAAGACAGAAAACGCGTATTTTTTCCCTTTTCGAAAGGCACGGCCGTGACTTTCGCGAAAGCACAACCGTGCTTCTCGTGGAAGCAAAACCGTGACTCTCTCGAAAGAATAAAAAAATAGAAAACGCGTTTTGTTTTTCCATTTCCGAGAGGCACGGCCGTGACTCTCGCGAAAACACAACCGGGCCTCTCGCGGAAGCAAAACCGTGACTCTCGCGAAAGAAAAAAAAGACAGAAAACGCGTATTTTTTTCAAGTATAACCGTGCCTCTCGCGGAAGCAAAACGTGACTCTCTCAAAAAAAAACAGAAAACGCGTTTTGTTTTTCCCTTTCCGAGAGGCACGGTCGTGACTTTCGCGAAAGCACAACCGTGCCTCTCACGGAAGTAAAATCGTGACTCTCGCGAAAGAAAAAAATGTGTTTTTTTTCGTTTCCGAAAGGCACGGTCGTGACTCTCGCTAAAGCACGTGCTAAGAAAGACCGGGGGAAACCAAAACGTCAAAAAAAACCCGAAAAAAATCGTTTAAAAAGCCGAAAACACGTGCGGAAAAATAAAAAATAAAATCCAAAGTAAGCGTCCAGAGCGCGACACGTGACAAATGGCTGAGAGCGCGCCAAGTGGCGCTGATCGTTGCGAGGTTCCCGAAAGAGCGCTCGTTAACTAGTTGCTCCCACTTAATCCACTAAAAAAAGAAATGAAAAATACAAAATTAGAAAACGAAAAAATAGGAAATTAACAGGAAAAATAAAGAAAACATAGAAAACTGAATGAGGAAGCCAAAACAAAAACAAAAGGCAGTACAAAAATGAAAGAAACCCAACCTAGCAAAAAAAAACGCAGTACCCGGAAATGAGCCGGCCATTCGCACGTGTCCGTTCATATCCCCTGAGTTATTGCAGACTTCTCGCCTACAGCGTTCGCTTTAGTGGGTTGGTTCAACATCGCGTCTTTGGGAAGCCTCTAGGACCGGTTTTACCTTCCACACAATTGTTTCTTTCTCTATGTTTTTCTCTATCAGCCTTTTATTTTTTATTCCTTTTTCTCTCTTGTCATTTTCAAATGCATGTTGACTTTTTAAAATATGTATTTTTATTATTTTTTGTATACAGGTCGAACATGATACACGTTGAATATTTTTCAAATAAATGTTGCACATTTGTAAAATGCACACTGAATTGTCGTAACATCTTATTTATGTGTTGGCATAAACCATGAGGCAACAAAAACATGCCATTGAATAGGTGGATATTGCCTGGGCTACAGATTTAATGAGGATCTCCTTTCCCCTACTGATAAACACTTTTCCAGCTAGTTCCGAATTCTCTTCCAAATTCTATCTTTTACGTATTTAAAACACCATTTTTCTCTCTGCCAACATCAGAAGGAAGTCCAAGGTACCGCTTAGTTAGGCTTTCATTCTACGCATTTAAATCTGCCTTGATACTTCTGGGCACCCTTTCCAGAAGAAAATGGAGGACTTCTCCAGATTAACTTTTTGTCTCAAGACATCATAGTATTTTTTTATACAGTCCCTTACCCACTTTGCACCTTCATGCTTTGCCTTGAAAAAGAGAATTGAGTCGTCGGCAAACAGCAGATGGTTAATCTTGGGGGCTGAATTTGCCACCCAAACCCCCACATGATACTCCTCTTTGGAAGCATTTAACAAACATGACAAGCCTTCAGTAGCAAGCAAGAATAAATATGGTGAAACTCCATCACCCTGCCTTCATCCTCTCGATGGTTTAAACTCTTGTACTCGTGTTATATTAAATAGTACTAAAAAAGAAATAGAGGGACACACATCGCATAATAGTTGTCACCCATCATTGTGAGAAGCCCAACTTCAGTATGACTGCTTGTAAATAATTCCATGCAACCCTGTCGTATGCCTTCATCATGTCAAGCTTAAGAGCGTAATGACCATTCTTCTTACCCTTACTCTTTTTCATAAAATGTAAGCACTTATAAGCTTCTTTTTTTTTGCGAGAAAACTTTCAATCTATTCATTTTCAATCATGATAGTACAACAAACACCAGAAATAATAAAAATTATATCCAGATTCATAGACCACCTAGCGACGACAACAAGCACTGAAGCGAGCCAAAGACGTGCCGCCATCATGGCCCTCCATTGCCGGGGTCGGGCACAACTCATAAGCTGCAATGACATTATCAGCATGAGCCTACTAGGGAAAAATGTCGACTGCTCATCAGAGACTACTTTCGGAAGAATCTGTTTTAGACTGTTAGTGAGTACTTGGATGCTATTTAATAGATCACATTGCACAAGCTAATTGGATGAACCGAGTACGGAATTTTGGGTTAGATACCTAAGGGATTAAGACGATGAACGTTTTGTTTACATCCTACATAGGGTCCTCTCCACTGAGCAAACGCAGCACTATAGTTGTCACCTCATTACCACAAATATTCCAATGTTTCTGAAATAAGTGACCGGGGAAACTATCTGGCCTTGGAGCTTTAGTAAGAAACATTTGGAATAGAACTTCCTTCACCGCCTTTTCATTGTATGGTGAGAATATCATTCATGTTTGCAGCAACTTTCATTGGCACATGTGATAACAACTCTTCGATGCCAAAAGTATTATCTTGATGATATAGCATCATTTTTTTCTAGGGAGCACAGTGGTGTCACCCAATATGGTGTGTGCCCGAAAGAGAGAAGAAAAATGAGCTCTACTAAGATGGCCCACGTAGCTATTTTAGCGACTATTAATCGCATTAGAGGAGTTTAGGGGAGAAGGAGGCGGTCCATTTCTTACGTAAATTTGAGTTTCAGGCCCACACAATGTGGTTTGGGCCCATGACTTGTCTGAATGTTTTTTGGCGAGAAGAATGGAGGAGTCCTATGTGTCGTGCTTTGCGTCAAATAGACGAGCACACTTACAGGGGCTCTGCCCGACTAGGCGGCCCAAGTGGAGCCGCGAGCATTGAGCCGCACTGTATCAACGTGGCTAATGTAGCAATTCAGCTGCTATAGCAACCAGAGTATTGTACGACGTTGCTACTGTAGCGACCCAGACAAGTTCAGCTGCTATAGCGACTAGAGTATTGTACGTGGTCGCTATTGTAGCGACTCGGATAACGTAGCTAGGTTTTTTGGTCTCCTTTTATTTTGATCATTTAAAAAATCAAACATTTATTGAATTGGAAAATGTGAACCTTTTTTGAATGTGTAACAATTTTTTAAAATGGAATATTTAATAATTCCATACAATTTTTTAAAAAGGTGAGCGCATTTGAATATTTCTGAGCAATTTTTGAAAGCATGAACAAGTTTTGAACTGATGAGCAAAAAAAAATTGAAAAAAGGACTTACAAAATACTGAATCTTTTTTAAAATGAGAACATTTTTAAAATTTGTGATTTTTTTGGAAAAACGAATATTTTCTGAAACCGAAACAGTTTTATTATTGCTTGAAGAATTTTTTTAATGGGAACTTTTTTATAAATTCCAAACAAAATATTTGAAAGCATGAACATTTTTGGAAAGCAAACATGTTTTGAAATTTTGAACAAATTTATTAATTTCCAAATACATTTTCAAAAAGGAAACCTTTTAAGAAAATACAAATAAAACTATAAAAGAAACAACAGGAAAAGAAAAAAAAGCATGTCCTTAAAAACTGGAACCTTCAAAAAAGTTCCTAAAACCAGAAAAACTAGGGAAACATAAACCTGACTAAATGGGTTGGCCCAGTTGGATCGCTCTTCATCGACTCCATGCGAAACAAAATAATGTCCTTAAAAACTAGAAAATTCTAGAATTTCCTAAAACCAGTAAAACTAGGGAAACATAAACCTAAGTTAATTGGCCGGTCTAGTTGGATCGCTCCTTGTCGGCTCTGTGTGAAACAACAACAATAAGATGCATCGAGCGTCACATAGGAAATTCAGGGGAATTCCTATTTGGCGCTTCATCACCCGTTAGTACACACTAGCACATATGCCCGTGCGTCACAATGGGAGAGATAATTGACGTATCCACTGAAATATTTGTCAGCACGACCCAACAACATCTGAACTGGGCACAGTCACGGCAGAGAAGTGCACACCAAGGTCTAGCAGAAATTCATTTCAGTAGTAAGCATGCTACACATACAATTCTTTTGGTGCAGTTTTTGTACGATTATGATCTTAAAGAACCTTTTTTTTAAAAGTCATACCAATGCATTATTTGTAAGTTGAAGCAATGTTTGGAATCTGCATCAAATCGTGAGAAAGTTCTCAATAAAAGGATTCTATTAAATATGTTTTAGACCATCTCTGCATATGCGGCAGTAACCACCGCGCCAACATGCCCGGTATGATAAATAACATCATCTTCCATCTTTTATTCTATCTTCTTTCCTTTTCTTTTTTCCTTTTAATGTTTTTTCGCTTTTTGTTTTTATTTTTCTTCTTCGTGGTTTGAAGATTTTTTTTTAAAATTCATGAACTTTTCTGAAAATCGGAACTTTTTTCTCAAAATTGATGATTTTTTATTCAATTTGATGTTTTTTGAAATTTGATGAACTTTTAAGTTATTTCAGTTTTGACAAACTTTATTTAAAAAATTGGGTGAAGTTTTTTGAAATCAGTGATTTTAACTAAAAAATGGATGGACTTTTTTCCAATTCGATAAACTTTTTATCAAAGTTGAAGAACTATTTTTTCAAATTCGTAAATTTTTCTAAAACTCATGAACTTTTTTTAAATTTTGTTGAACTATTTTTTCATAAACAAATCAATTTTCTAAAAAAAAAAATTCAAAAATCTAATGAATAGCGTGGATACAATGGTTCTTAAAAATTCCGGGTTCCTTTCAATCACTAGCGCTTGGCAGCTGTAGTCGTTAGCGAAACACTTCGTCCGTTGCAGCGGCATGTTTACACGAGATAATTTTACCTTGCGCATCGTGGGAGCTCCCGAAATTGATCCTCAAAATAAATGGAGCTCCCGAAATTCGGAAGAATGGTTTGTTTTTCCTCCAAACATCGCAGCTCATTCGGGGCGAATCTGCTCACTGCCTTTAGTGTTTTTCTTTCATTCAGTTTGTTTTACTTGCACACGCCGTCGCCCGTCGGCGCACACGGTATATGCATGCAAAAATGCATCCGTGAGCGGACCGTGCAATCACGCCCATTGAAGACGACGCTACATCCAATGGCTGTGCTGCAGTTTTTCCTTTGCATGGATGGTTAGATTGACTGTATCGTCCCCAAATCGGCTCTGCAGCGTCGTTTGTATAGCAGCACTCTTGGCAGCTCGTACCGAAGCATGAATGGGCGCATGTTATTTCAGGGAGAAATTTCTAGTCGCGGAAAGGTCCATCTGTTCCGAGTATACTATCCTTCCCCCGTCTTGAGGCTGAGAGCTGGTCACGCACACGGCCTAGCTAGCCATCCGCGGCTGTGGCTATCCTCGTCGAACCGTGGCACCCGCGGCCGCCTCTCACACACAGGCGCCCGACATGGTAAACCCCGACACGACTCAACCCGCGCGCCGCGCACTGCGTCGCCGTTTCGGGCTCGGCGTGCCGCCTCGACCGGCATCCGGCCGGAGCCCAACGCAAGCAGGTGGGCAGCGGCTTATCCATTCCGGCGTCGCCCGAAATACCCTGCCACGCGGCATGCCGCCCATGCTCGGACTTGTCAGTACGTGCGTGATCGGCTCGGCTGCCTTTGGAACCGTCCAGGCCAGGCTAATCATTTGGGTGCAGCTGCCGTCGACGGATGGATCATGGACGCCCATCCGGTCTGATCTACTACACGGGTTGCGTGGGGAAATTTGATCGGCTCTTCTTCTTTCTCGAGCGAGGAATTTAATCGGCATGGATGGATCGACTTGTCTCCCGACGGCCGAGCTGATGATATTTCGCGCCGGGATATTACTCCATCATTTTTCTACTTTTGGGCGCTGGTCCAGCTAGTAGACGCAGATGCCCGCACGAGTGCGACGTCGAGGTGTCTCACACGATACGGTTCGCGTTAAAGCTTTGCTTTGCTGATCACGACGGCCAATTACTATTTTTGGGACGATCCGTCGCTTCCTCTCTGCACTGCATTCAGTCTATTCATGCAGCTCGCCCACACCACCGGGCCACTCTTCTATCTATCTCTGGTTATTTTGCATAAATAACGTGCTGGAATTAAGTGGTACGAAAAACGGACCTGGTTAAGTCAACTCCACTACAACCGTAGTAAAGCTAACGCTGGCACGCTGCCATCTCACCTGCACATATGCGCATTCCTAAGCATGCTCGTGAGGCGCAGCTGGCTGTCGAGATAGTTACACGCACTATCATGGATCGATCGCTGCTTAATTAGTTTCTTATCATATATAATACATGCTCCCTCCAAAGTTTCCCTAACACATGTCCGGTTAGTGGCCTGTACAGTAGCTTTACTCATTGTTTTTTGCGATGAACTAGCTTTATTACTTTGCTTAATGGCAGCGATCCATGGCTTTACCATTGCTAGTGCTCGACACTTTCGCAAAGCACTCTGGTTCATATGTTTGACGACGGCGACGTCCAGGCAGCAGCATTTCGATCTTTTCTACTCTCGCCGTTGACTTGGGTGGAAAAAAAAAGACATTCCGTCTTATATTTTGTCATGTCACGTCAACCTTTCCATACCACTCTCCACGCAAAAAAAATAATCCAGGAGGCGTAGTAGCTTCGCAGACTCTTCCGGCCTTTCGCTTTCGTGGGCAAACCAGCGGGAGCCCGCGGTCTCCTTCCGCCCACTCTCGTCGCGGCCCGGCGGCTGGAGCCCACCACGGCCTGACGCGCGGGCCCGGCGCCGCAGGGAGATGCGCAAATATCCTTTGCTCCTCCGCCATTGGCCGGGCCGATCGCCACCCACCACCACTTGCGCTGCGCCGAGCCGTGCAGCTGCGCACCCACCGAGATACTTGTGGCGCGCGGAGATAGTTTTGCTTGGCTGGGATACTTTGGAGCGCCGCGTGGCCGGGCGGGGAGATCGTTTGCTTGGCTGGGGATACTTTGCAGCGCCGCGTGGCCGGGCGGGGAGATCGTTTGCTTGGCTGGGACGGCTCCCGCCGATTGACCGGGAGGGAGGGAGATCGTTTGCTTGGCTCACAGGCGCCTCTGCAGCAGTCTCGTATCAGCCAGCGTCGGCACACGGACGGGGCAGCGGCAGGGCTGGGCGGCTCGCGGCCACGAGGTCGATCGATTTCCTGTTACGGGGGTGCTTTCGTGTCGTGATGTTCCATGTTCCTTCGGATAGGTAGATGCGCGCCTCCAGAGGATGATAGATGGATAGACAGACCCTCTGACGACGATGTGTTTCTCTGATCACGTGTAACGGTGCCCTGGTTATGGTTAGGCTTACGCGTGGATGATCTCACTTGGAGATCAACACTGTAGCGACGCAAAGCTGACCCGCAAATGTTTCCCTATGTGTTTGTTTTTATGTTCGGATGTAGTCCATGGACATTATGTTGATGGAGCCATCCAAAATTATTCATAAATTAATCCGTTGAAGAAGAGAGAGGGTAGAGGGAGACCATGCATGTGGTGGGACTTGTGAAGCTGTGGTGTGTTGTCCGGTTGGGAGTAGAGAGACTAGAGGAGGATCATGCATGTGAAGAGAGAGAAAAAGGAGAAGCACGCCAAGGCTCTTGGTTGATCAATTGAAAGTCCGGACTCAAACAAAGCCCCCGTGTCTGTCTCTATGATACCGGAATTTGTATGTTCGGACTGCTAAGCGGACATAAACAGGTCCGTATTGGATGACAAAAGTGGTCGGACACTATGGTCCATGCATATAGTGAAGCTTTGAGAACCACTTTGAAGATGCCTTTAGGCTGTTGCAGTACATGAGTTCTTAGATGGGATGCTAGATGCATTAAAAAATAGCAAGTAAAGTCCCCAATGCATAGGTGTGTATTGTGTTGTTGCTAAGCTTCCTTAATTTAGTTGTTTAACAACTAAATATTTCATGCATAGAGCAAACTTATTTTATTGAAGTGTTTTGCATAGGTTCGTGCTCTTGGCATTGGTTTTTTCTAGGGTCACCAAACTCTTCTCTCTCCTATTAAATACCTTGTCATGTCAGATTTGTTGTCTATGTGGCATGCTTAAAGCATCTCCAATAGCATGTGTATATTTGGATGTCTATATATTCATATAGACAATGGTCTAAAAATATTCCCTTTGTATACACGCTCCAGTTTTGCATTAAAATGTCTATATATAGGGACCATGACATGTGGGCCGTCGCCAGGGGGGGGGGGGGGAGAAATCATGACTGCAGCTGAATTTAGACGACGCCTTCACAATGTCCAGGCGTGGACATTGTCGAGGTCGATTTAGAGGATGTGTATACTTGGACGACCATATAGACAAGATGTTGGACGCCTATTTTGGGCTCACGTCGTGGAAAACGAGTATAGACATCCATATAAACAAGCTATTGGAGATGCTCTTAGCACATGTACATCGTGTGGCACTGAGAAAGGCCTTAGGGCATCTTCAACGCTGACACGCAAACCGGACATCACATCCATCAGCAGACAGATCCATCAGTCCGCGGACACTAATGCGGGAGTCGGCCATCCAAAGTTAGCCGCATACATCCGCCACCAATTTTTTAAAGTTCGCACGCTCAAAATAGTTGCATATCTAGTTCCAGTTTGGCTAAAAAATATTCAAATGTTCAAATGTAGCACTAGTTCTAATGTAAATGTTACAATCCAACAAAGTATTCAAATTGTAATAGTTCATATTTGAATTTAACTCGCAAATAGGTACTAGTTGTCCCCTTTAACCATCCAGAGATGCTCAATCAAATCTTTCTTTGGTTGGCTTGATGCCGAATTTGTTCATGCATTTGAACAAACTCATCAAATGTGGTTGGATTCTGCTCCGGATTATGGCTCAGACGGCGGACCAAACCAACAAGGACAGTGTTGCCCAATCCCGACCTGCGATGGCAGGGTCCTCGATATCGTTCCTATGCTGAGAGCATTGTGTTTAGAGACATGGCTTGGAAGTTCAGTGTTACGTTCCTCCGGTGCTTGTCGTTGTTCTGGGTTGAACTTCGAGGGTGTAACGTAGGTGTCATTAGTAAGCCCAATAGGACGGCTTTCTTGAGGGTGTAACCGTGTCCCGCCACTTTCTCGTAGACTCCTTTAGGCCTTCAAGAGTGGTTTGTGCGTCGACATTGAAAGTTTCATTGGAGTTGTTGCTCTTCGGAGATGTTCAGTCTAGGGAGGTACCCTTTTGTGGCGCGGTTGAAATGGCTATGGTGGCTAGTCTTCAGATTAGCTATGGTCTCGAGTTTGTCGATGCTTGTTGTTTGTAGTGAGGGGTAGTCTTTTTGTAATTGCTCACTGCGTTCTATAAAAATGGTATGATACATCACAATTGCGTCGAGATATTTTTTGTAGAATATGCATAAATATGTGTACCATTGTATTAAAGAATAAGCAACAAAGAAGGCGGGTACGAGGCATTTCGACCATTACAAATTACGAGAATTAGCCGCCACACCCACCACGCACACCCACCCTGCTTACTATGGCACATACTTTCCTAGTCCAACCTCATGCCAATGACAATGAGGCAACCCACAGGGCAACCAAGCCACACCACAACCAATGTCGAGACCTCTACAACAAAAAGGCCAAAACAAACAAATGTATCACCACCCATTTGCGCCAAGGGAAAGTCGGCAAGTGAACGACAGGGCCTGAGCGGACCTAGGGAATGTGTCGTTGAGAGAGCGTCGACGATGGTGTACATTGCGCCCAGGAGGCCCACGCCCAGAGCAGTGATACGTCTCTAACGTATCTATAATTTTTCATTGTTCCATGCTATTATAGTATGAACATTGGATGTTTTATATGCAATTATATGTCATTATATATCTTTTTTTGGGACTAACCTATTAACTTAGTGCCAAGTGCCAGTTGTTGTTTTTTGCCTATTTTTTGTTTTCCAGGAAATCAGTACTAAACGAAGTCAAAATGTCACAAAAAAATTTGACGATTTTTTTTCTGGACATGAAGCTTCGGGGGGAATTCAGAAGGCGAAGAAGGTAACCACAAGCCACCAGGGAACGCCCGAGGGAGGGGGTAGGCGCGCCCTGGTGCCTTGTGGTCCCACCTTTGCTCCGTTTGACCTAATTCCGCCTTTATAAATTCTTTGAAATCGGGAAACCAACAAAGAGCCACCCAAAACACTTTTTTCGTCACCATAAGTTTATGTTCTCGCAAGATCCCATCTGGAGGCCTTTTCCGGCACTCTACCAGAGTGGGATTCGATCATGGAGGGCCTCTACATCACCCTTACTCTTTGATGATGTGTGAGTAGTTTAACACAGACCTACGGGTCCATAGCTAGTAGCTAGTGAAGGAAATATGCCCTAGAGGCAATAATAAAGTTGTTATTTATATTTCCTTATATCATAATAAATGTTTATTATTCATGCTAGAATTGTATTAACCGGAAACTTAGTACATGTGTGAATACATAGACAAACAAAGTGTCACTAGTATGCCTCTACTTGACTAGCTCGTTGAATCAAAGATGATTAAGTTTCCTAACCATAGACATTAGTTGTCATTTGATTAACGGGATCGCATCATTAGAGAATGATGTGATTGACTTGACCCATTCCGTTAGATTAGCATTTGATCGTTTAGTATATTGCTATTGCTTTCTTCATGACTTATACATGTTCCTATGACTATGAGATTATGCAACTCCCGAATACCGGAGGAACACTTTGTGTGCTACCAAATGTCACAACGTAACTGGGTGATTATAAAGGTGCTCTACAGGTGTCTCCGATGGTACTTGTTGAGTTGGCATAGATCAAGATTAGGATTTGTCACTCCGATTGTCGGAGAGGTATCTCTGGGCCCTCTCGGTAATGCACATCACTATAAGCCTTGCAAGCAATGCAACTAATGAGTTAGTTGCGGGATGATGTATTACGGAACGAGTAAAGAGACTTGCCGGTAACGAGATTGAACTAGGTATTGAGATACCGACGATCGAATCTCGGGCAAGTAACATACCGATGACAAAGGGAACAACGTATGTTGTTATGCGGTTTGACCGATAAAGATCTTCGTAGAATATGTAGGAACCAATATGAGCATCTAGGTTCCGCTATTGGTTATTGACCGGAGATGAGCCCCGGTCATGTCTACATAGTTCTCAAACCCGCAGGGTCCGCACGCTTAACGTTCGGTGATGATCGGTATTATGAGTTTATGTGTTTTGATATACCAAAGGTAGTTTGGAGTCCCGGATGTGATCGCGGACATGGCAAGGAGTCTCGAAATGGTCGAGACATAAAGATTGATATATTGGATGGCTATATTCGGACACCGGAAAGGTTTCGGGTGATCTCGGAGAAAATCGGAGTGCCGAAGGGGTTACCGGAACCCCCAGGGGCTAATGGGCCTTGTTGGGCCCTAGTGGAGAGAGAGAGGGGCCGACCAGGGCAGCCCCCCCTTGAGTCTGAATAGGACAAGGAAGGGGGGGGGGCGACGCCCCCCTTGCCTTTCCCCTCTCCCGCTCCTTCCTTCCTCCACCTAGTGGGACTAGGAAAGGGGAGTCCTACTCCCACTAGGAGGAGGACTCCTCCTCTTGGCGCGCCCTCCTAGGGCCGGCCAGCCTCCCCCTTGCTCCTTTATATACGGGGGCAGGGGGCACCCCATGACACACAAGTTGATCATTGATCTTTTAGCCGTGTGCGGTGCCCCCCTCCACCATAATCCACCTCGGTCATATCGTAGCGGTGCTTCGGCGAAGCCCTGCGTCGGTAGCTTCATCAACACCGTCATCACGCCGTCGTGGTGACGAAACTCTCCCTCGAAGCTCTATTGAATCATGAGTTCGTGGGACATCACCGAGCTGAACATGTGCAGATCACGGAGGTGCCGTACGTTCGGTACTAGGATCGGTCGATCGTGAAGATGTACGGCTACATCAACCGCGTTGTCATAAAGCTTCCGCTTACGGTCTACGAGGATACGTGGACGATACTCTCCCCTCTCGTTGCTATGCATCACCATGATCTTGCGTGTGCATAGGATTTTTTTTGAAATTACTGCGTTCCCCAACAGCTAGATGACTTCTTCTATCTCTATGATCTTGAATACAATGGTCTCCTCGATGTTATTAGAGATATATTCAATGTAATCCTTTTTTGCGTGTGTTTGTTGGGATCCGATGAATTGTGAGTTTATGATCAAATTGTCCATGGATATTATTTGAGTCTTCTTTGAACTCTTTTATGTAGAATTATTATAGCTTTGTATTTTTCTCTGATCTATTGATTTGGTTTGGCCAACTAGATTGATTTATCTTGCAATGGGAGAGGTGCTTTGTGATGGGTTCAATCTTGCGGTGACCTATATCCCAGTGATAGAAGGGGAAAAGACACGTATTTGTATTGTTGCCAATAAGGATAAAACGATGGGGTTTATTCATATTGCTTGAGTTTACTTTGTCTACATCATGTCATCTTGTTTAAGGCGTTACTCCATTCTTTATTAACTTAATACTTTAGATGCATGGTAGATATCGGTTAATGTGTGGAGTAATAGTAGTAGATGCAAGTAGGAGTCGGTCTACTTGTCTCAGACATGATGCCTATATACATGACCATTGCCTTGGATATCGTCATGATTATTCGTTTTTCTATCAGTTGCCCAACAGTAATTTGTTTACCCACCGTATGCTATTTTCAAAAGAGAAGTCTCTAGTGAAAAATATGGCCCTTAGGTCTATCTTTACCGTATACTAGATGATACCCCGTGCGTTGCAGCGGGAATTTAAAGTAATTAATTTCCAAGGAAACAAATGCCAATTGTATTATATACATGTGATGGAAAATAATGTAATAACTCTACCTATGTTGTCTCAGCATAGCCGATCCCAAGCCTTGGTAAAGGAGGAGGGTTTTGATAGGCTTGGCGAGCCAACGTAAAACTCAACCACTCTTATGGCGATGAAACCCAAAAGATTTTCGTTGGGGTGTAACCCTCTTAGCGACGCGCCACATCGGAACCCGGGTGTGGTGGAAAATGGGCAAGGGCCAGGCCATCACCCCCCAGGTGGCGCGCGCGCTACATCGGCGCCCGGATGTAGTGGGAAATGAGCAAGGGTCTTCACATTTGACTCGACGAGTGCGAAGGGTAAGGAATCTAGCCGAGCCTAGGAGGATTCGCTTGGGTAGCTGGAACGTAGGGTCTCTGGCAGGGAAGCTTCGGGAGCTAGTTGATGCAGCAGTGAGGAGAGGTGTTGATATCCTTTGTGTCCAAGAAACCAAATGGAGTGGACAGAAGGTGAAGGAGGTGGAGGATACCGACTTCAAGCTGTGGTACACGGGGACGGCTGCAAACAGAAATGGCGTAGGCATCTTGATCAACAAGAGCCTCAAGTATGGAGTGGTAGATGTCAAGAGACGTGTGGACCGGATTGTCCTGGTCAAGCTGAAAGTTGAGGACTTGGTTCTCAATGTTATCAGCTCGTATGCCCCGCAAGTAGGCCACAATGAGAACACCAAGAGGGAGTTCTGGGAAGGCCTGGAAGACATGGTTAGGAGTGTACCGATTGGTGAGAAGCTATTCATAGGAGGAGACCTCAATGGCCACGTGGGTACATCTAACACAGGTTTTGAAGGGACGCATGGGGGCTTTGGCTATGGCATCAGGAATCAAGAAGGAGAAGATGTCTTAAGCTTTGCTCTAGACTACAACATGATTGTAGCTAACACCCTCTTTAGAAAGAGAGAATCACATCTGGTGACTTTTAGTAGTGTCCAACACTCTAGCCAGATTGATTTCATCCTCTCAAGAAGAGAAGATAGGCGTGCGTGCCTAGACTGTAAGGTGATACCTGGAGAGAGTGTTGTACCCCAACATAAGCTGGTGGCTGCTGACTTCCGCTTTCGGATTCGTGTCCAGTGGGATAAGCATGCCAAAGATGCTAGAACGAAGTGGTGGAAGCTCAAGGGGGAGGAAGCTCAGGCGTTCAAGGAGAGGGTCATTAAGGAGGGCCCTTGGGAGGAAGGAGGGGATGCAAACAATGTGTGGATGAAGATGGCGACTTGCATTCGTAAGGTGGCCTCGGAGGAGTTTGGAGTGTCCATGGGAAGGAGAAGCGAAGATAAGGATACCTAGTGGTGGAATCATGATGTCCAGAAGGCGATTAAAGAGAAGAAAGATTGCTTCAGACGCCTATACCTGGATAGGAGTGCAGACAACATAGAGAAGTACAAGATGGTGAAGAAGGATGCAAAGCGAGCTGTTGGTGAAGCAAGGGGTCGGACATATGAGGACCTCTACCAATGGTTAGGCACGAAGTAAGGCGAAAGGGACATCTATAAGATGGCCAAGATCCGAGAGAGGAAGACGAGGGATATTGGCTAAGTCAAATGCATCAAGGATGAAGCAGGCCAACTCTTGGTGAAGGACGAGGAGATTAAGCATAGATGGCGGGAGTACTTTGACAAGCTATTCAATGGGAAGAATGAGAGTTGTACCATTGAACTGGACGACTCCTTTAATGAGACTAGCATGCGTTTTGTGCGGCGAATCCAGGAGTCTAAGGTCAAGGAGGCTTTAAAAAGGATGAAAGGAGGCAAGGCAATGGGCCCTGATTGTATCCCCATTAAGGTGTGGAAAGGTCTCGAGGACATAGCGATAGTATGGCTAGCCAAGCTTTTCAACCTCATTTTTTGGGCAAACAAGATGCCAGAAGAATGGATACGGAGTATATTAGTACCAATCTTCAAGAACAAGGGGGGTGTTCAGAGTTGTACTAATTACCGTGGAATTAACCTGATGAGCCATACAATGAAGCTATGGGAGAGAGTCATTGAGCACCACTTAAGAAGAATGACAAGCGTGACCAAAAATCAGTTTGGTTTCATGCCTAGGAGGTCGACCATGGAAGCCATTTTCTTGGTATGACAACTTATGGGGAGATATAGGGAGCAAAAGAAGGACTTGCATATGGTGTTCATTGACTTGGAGAAGACTTATGATAAGATATCGTGGAATGTCATGTGGTGGGCCTTGGAGAAACACAAAGTCCTAGCAAAGTACATTACCCTCATCAAGGACATGTACGATAATGTTGTGACAAGTGTTCGAACAAGTGATGTCGACACTGATGACTTCCCGATTAAGATAGGACTGCATCAGGGGTCAGCTTTGAGCCCTTATCCTTTTGCATTGGTGATGGATGAGGTCACAAGGGATATACAAGGAGATATCCCATGGTGTATGCTCTTTGTGGATGATGTGGTGCTAGTTGACGATCGTCGGACGGGGGTAAATAGGAAGTTAGACGCATGGAGACAAACTTTGGAATCGAAAGGGTTTAGGCTTAGTAAACTAAAACCGAGTACATGATGTGCGGTTTCAGTACTACTAGGTGTGAGGAGGAGGAGGTTAGCCTTGATGGCCAGGTGGAACCCCGGAAGGACACCTTTCGGTATTTGGGGTCAATGCTGCAGGAGGATGGGGTATTGATGAAGATGTGAACCATCGAATCAATGTTGGATGGATGAAGTGGCGCCAAGCTTCTTGCATTCTCTCTGACAAGTGAGTGCCATAAAAGCTAAAAGCCAAGTTCTATAGGACGGCGGTTCGACCCGCAATGTTGTATGGCGTTGAGTGTTGTCTGACTAAAAGGCGACATGTTCAACAGTTAGGTGTGGTGGAGATGCGTATGTTGAGATGGGTGTGTGGCCACTGCTACCTCTTGAGCACTGCGTTGGTTTTCCCTTGAAGAGGAAAGGGTGATGCAGTAAAGCAGCTTAAGTATTTCCCTCAGTTTCTGAGAACCAAGGTATCAATCCAGTAGGAGATCACGCTCAAGTCCCACACACCTACACAAATAAATAAGAACCTCGCAACCAATGCGATAAAGGGGTTGTCAAGCCCTTCATGGTCACTCACGAGAGTGAGATCTGATAGATATGATAAGATAATATTTTTGGTATTTTTATGATAAAAATAAATAAAGATGCAAAGTAAAATACACGGCAAAGGAAATAACTAAGTGTTGGAAGATTAATATGATGGAAGATAGACCCCGGGGCCATAGGTTTCACTAGTGTCTTCTCTCAAGAGTATAAGTATTACGGTGGGTAAACTAATTATTGTCGAGCAATTGATAGAATTGAGCATAGTTATGAGAATATCTAGGTATGATCATGTATATAGGCATCACGTCCGAGACAAGTAGACCGAAACGTTTCTGCATCTACTACTATTACTCCACACATCGACTGCAATCCATCATGCATCTAGAGTATTAAGTTCAAGAGAACAAAGTAATGCTTTAAGGAAGATGACATGATGTAGAGGGATAAACTCATGCAATATGATATAAACCCCATCTTTTTATCCTCGATGGCAACAATACAATACGTATCGGTTCCTTTTCTGTCACTGGGATCGAACACCGCAAGATTGAACCCAAAGCTAAGCACTTCTCCCATTGCAAGAAAGATCAATCTAGTAGGCCAAACCAAACTGATAATTCAAAGAGACTTGCAAAGATAAAACAATCATACATAAAAGAATTCATAGGAGAATAAAATATTGTCCATAGATAATCTGGATCATAAACCCACAATTCATCGGATCTCGACAAACACACCGCAAAAGAAGATTACATCGAATAGATCTCGAAGAAAATCGAGGAGAACTTTGTATTGAGATCCAAACAGAGAGAAGAAGCCATCTAGCTAATAACTATGGACCCGTAGGTCTAAAGTTAACTACTCACACATCACCTGAGAGGCCATGGAGTTGATGTAGAGGCCCTCCGTGATCAATGCCCCCTCCGGTGGAGCTCCGGAAAAGGCCCCGAGATGGGATCTCTCGAGTACAGAAGGTTGCGGTGGTGGAATTAGGTTTCCGTGGTGCTCCTGGATGTTTGGGGGGGTACGTGGATAAATATAGGAGGAAGAAGTACGTCGATGGAGCAATGGAGGGCGCACCCAGGGGGGTAGGCACGCCCCCTGCCTCGTGCCTTCCTCCCTTGTTTCTTGACGGCCACTACAAGTCTCTTGGATCACGTTTGTTGAGAAAATCATGTTCCCAAAGGTTTCATTCCGTTTGGACTCCGTTTGATATTCCTTTTCTCCAAAACCCTAAAATAGGCAAAAAAAAACAACAATTTGGGCTGGGCCTCCGGTTAGTAGGTTAGTCCCAAAAATGATATAAAAGTGTAAAATAAAGCCCATTTACATCCAAAATAGATAATACAATAGCATGGAGCAATCAAAAATTATAGATACGTTGGAGACGTATCAAGCATCCCCAAGCTTAATTCCTGCTCGTCCTCGAGTAGGTAAATGATAAAAGAAGAATTTTTGATGTGGAATGCTTTCTAACATATTTCTCAATGTAATTTTTCTTTTATTGTGGCATGAATGTTCAGATTCATAAGATTCAAGATAAAAGTTTAATATTGACATAAAAATAATAATACTTCAAGCATACTAACTAAGCAATTATGTCTTCTCAAAACAACATGACCAAAGAAAGTTATCCCTACAAAATCATATAGTCTAGCTATGCTCTATCTTCACCACACAAAATATTTAAATCATGCACAACCCCGATGACAAGCCAAGCAATTGTTTCATACTTTTGATGTTCTCAAACTTTTTCAATCTTCACGCAATATATGAGTGTGAGCCATGGATATAGCACTATGGTGGAATAGAATGGTGGTTGTGGAGAAGACAAAAAGGAGAAGATAGTCTCACATCGACTAGGCGTATCAACGGGCCATGGAGATGCCCATTAATAAATATCAATGTGAGTGAGTAGGGATTTCCATGCAACAGATGCACTAGAGCTATAAGTATATGAAAGCTCAACAAAATAAACTAAGTAGGTGTGCATCCAACTTGCTTGCTCACGAAGACCTAGGGCATTTTGAGGAAGCCCATCATTGGAATATACAAGCCAAGTTCTATAATGAAAAATTCCCACTAGTATATGAAAGTGATATCATAGGAGACTCTCTATATGAAGAACATGGTGCTACTTTGAAGCACAAGTGTGGAAAAAGGATAGTAACATTGTCCCTTCTCTCTTTTTCTCTCATTTTCTTATTTGGGCCTTCTTTCTTTTTCTTTTTTTGGCCTCTTTTTTCGTCCGAAGTCTCATCCCGACTTGTGGGGGAATCATAGTCCCTATCATCCTTTCCTCATTGGGACAATGCTCTAATAATGATGATCATCACACTTTATTTACTTACAACTCAAGAATTACAACTCAATACTTAGAACAAAATATGACTCTATGTGAATGCCTCTGGTGGTGTACCGGGATGTGCAAAGATGCATGAGTGACATGTATGAAGAATTATGAACGGTGGCTTTGCCACAAATACGATGTCAACTACATGATCATGCAAGCAATATGACAATGATGAAGCGTGTCATAATAACGGAACGATGGAAAGTTGCATGTCAATATATCTCGGAATGGCTATGGGAATGCCATAATAGGTAGGTATGGTGGCTGTTTTGAGGAAAGTATATGGTGGGTTTATGATACCGGCGAAAGTTGCGCGATACTAGAGAGGCTAGCAATGCATAGTGGGAGGATGAGAGTGCGTATAATCCATGGAATCAACATTAGTCATAAAGAACTCACATACTTATTGCAAAAATCTATTAGTTATCAAAGCAAAGTATTACGCGCATGCTCCTAGGGAGATAGATTGGTAAGGAAAATACCATCGCTCGTCCCCGACCGCCACTCATAAGGAAGACAATCAATAAATAAATCATGCTCCGACTTCATCACATAACGGTTCACCATACGTGCATGCTACGGGAATCACAAACTTCTGTTGGGGATCGTTGCAGAAATTAAAAAAATTCTACGCATCGCCAAGATCAATCTATGGAGAGACTAGCAACGAGAGAGAGGTAAGTGTATCTTCATACCCTTGAAGATCGCGAAACGGAAGCGTTACAAGAACGCATATGAAGGAGTCGTACTCGCAGCGATTCAGATCGTGGTTGATTCCGATCTAAGCGCCCAACAACGGCGCCTCCGCGTTCAACACACGTACAGCCCGGGGACGTCTCCTTCTTGATCCAGCAAGGGGAAAGGAGAGGTTGGGGAAGAACTCCGGCAGCACGACGGCGTGGTGGTGAAGCTCAGAGTTCTCCGGCAGGGCTTCGCCAAGCTCAACGGAGGAGGAGGAGATGTTGGGAGAGGGAGGGCTGCGCCTTGGAAGTGCTGTTGCTGCCCTCCCTCCACCCCTCTATTTATAGGGTGAAGGGGGAAGGAGGCCGGCCCCTCTAGATGAGATCTAGAGGGGGGGGGGCCAAGGGGAGGGGGCTTGCCCCCCAAGGCAAGGGGACGCCCCCTTTAGGGTTCCCCCCAAACCCTAGGCGCATGGGCCCTAAGGGGGGTGGAGCCCAGCCCACTTAGGGGCTGGTTCCCTTCCACATACAGCCCATAGGGCCCTCTGGGGCAGGTGGACCCTCCCGGTGGACCCCCAGAACCCCTTCGGTGGTTCCGGTATAATACCGATAAACCCCCGAACACTTCTGGTGACCGTATGATGACTTCCCATATATAAATCTTCACCTCCGGACCATTCCGGAACTCCTCGTGATGTCCGGGATCTCATCCGGGACTCCGAACAACATTCAGTAACTGCATAGTATTTCCCATAACAACTCTAGCATCACCGAACCTTAAGTGTGTAGACCCTACGAGTTCGGGAATCATGCAGACATGACCGAGACATCTCTCTGGCTAATAACCAACAGCGGGATCTGGATACCCATGTTGGCTCCCACATGTTCCACGATGATCTCATCGGATGAACCACGATGTCGGGGATTCGATCAATCCCGTATACAATTCCCTTTGTCTACCGGTATGATACTTGCCCGAGATTCGATTGTCGGTATCCCTATACCTTGTTCAATCTCGTTACCGGCAAGTCTCTTTACTCGTTCCGTAACACATCATCCCGTGTTCAACTCCTTGATCACATTGAGCTCATTTTGATGATGTCTTACCAAGTGGGCCCAGAGATACCTCTCCGTCACACGGAGTGACAAATCCCAGTCTCAATTCATGCCAACTCAATAGACACTTTCGGAGATACCCGTAGTGTGCCTTTATAGCCACCCAGTTACGTTGTGACGTTTGGCACACCCAAAGCATTCCTACGGTGTCCAGGAGTTGCACAATCTCATGGTCTAAGGAAATGATACTTGACATTAGAAAGGCTTTAGCAGACGAACTACACGATCTTGTGCTATGCTTAGGATTGGGTCTTGTCCATCACATCATTCTCCCAATGATGTGATCCCGTTATCAACGACATCCAATGTCCATGGTCAGGAAACCGTAACCATCTATTGATCAATGAGCTAGTCAACTAGAGGGTCACTAGGGACATGTTGTGGTCTATGTATTCACACGTGTATTAGGATTTCTGGATAACACAATTATAACATGAACAATAGACAATTATCATGAACAAGGAAATATAATAATAACCATTTTATTATTGCCTCTAGGGCATATTTCCAACAGTCTCCCACTTGCACTAGAGTCAATAATCTAGTTACAATGTGATGAATCGAACACCCATAGAGTTCTGGTGTTGATCATGTTTTGCTCATGGAAGAGGTTTAGTCAACGGATCTGCGACATTCAGGTCCGTGTGCACTTTACGAATATCTATGTCTCCATCTTGAACATTTTCACGAATGGAGTTGAAGCGACGCTTGATATGCCTGGTCTTCTTGTGAAACCTGGGCTCCTTGGCTAGGGCAATAGCTCCAGTGTTGTCATAGAAGAGAGCCATCGGGCCTGACACATTGGGAATAACTCCTAGGTCGGTAATGAACTCCTTCATCCAGATTGCTTCATGTGCTGCCTCTGAGGCTGCCATGTACTCCGCTTCACATGTAGATCCCACCACGACGCTTTGCTTGCAACTGCACCAGCTGACTGCCCCACCATTCAAAATATACACGTATCCGGTTTGTGACTTGGAGTCATCCATATCTGTGTCGAAGCTAGCATCGACGTAACCCTTTACGACGAGCTCTTTGTCACCTCCATAAACGAGAAACATATCCTTAGTCCTTTTCAGGTACTTCAGGATATTCTTGACCGCTGTCCAGTGTTCCATGCCAGGATTACTTTGGTACCTTCCTACTAAACTTACGGCAAGGTTTACATCAGGTCTGGTACACAACATGGCATACATAATAGACCCTATGTACGAGGCATAGGGGATGACACTCATCTTTTTTCTATCTTCTGCCGTGGTCGGGCATTGAGCCGTGCTCAATCTCACACCTTGCAATACCGGCAAGAACCCCTTCTTGGACTGATCCATATTGAACTTCTTCAATATCTTGTCAAGGTACGTGCTTTGTGAAAGACCAATGAGGCGTCTCGATCTATCTCTATAGATCTTGATGCCTAATATATAAGCAGCTTCTCCAACGTCCTTCATTGAAAAACACTTATTCAAGTTGGCCTTTATGCTTTCCAAGAGTTCTATATCATTTCCCATCAATAGTATGTCATCCACATATAATATGAGAAATGCTACAGAGCTCCCACTCACTTTCTTGTAAACACAGTCTTCTCCATAAATCTGCGTAAACCCAAACACTTTGATCATCTCATCAAAGCGAATGTTCCAACTCCGAGATGCTTGCACCAGCCCATAGATTGAGCACTAGAGCTTGCATACCTTGTTAGCATTCTCAGGATCGACAAAACCTTCTGGCTGCATCATATACAATTCTTCCTTAAGGAAACCATTAAGGAATGTCGTTTTGACGTCCATTTGCCATATCTCATAATCATAGAATGCGGCAATTGCTAACATGATTCGGACAGACTTCAGCTTTGCTACGGGTGAGAAAGTCTCATCATAGTCAACCCCTTGAACTTGTCGATAACCCTTAGCGACAAGCCGAGCTTTATATATGGTCACATTGCCATCCGCGTCCGTCTTCTTCTTAAAGATCCATTTATTTTCTATGGCTCTCCGATCATCGGGCAAGTCTGTCAAAGTCCATACTTTGTTTTCATACATGGATTCTATCTCGGATTTCATGGCTTCAAGCCATTTGTTGGCATCTGGGCCCGCCATCGCTTCTTCATGGTTCGAAGGTTCACTGTTGTCTAACAACATTATTTCTAGGACAGGGTTGCCATACCATTTTGGTGTGGAACATATCCTTGTGGACCTACGAAGTTCAGTAGTAACTTGATCATCATCATTAACTTCCTCTCTAGTCGGTGCAGGCACCACAGAAACATTTTCTTGAGATGTGCTACTTTTCGGTTCAAGAGGCAGTACTTCATCAAGTTCTACTTTCCTCCCACTTACTTCTTTCGAGAGAAACTCTTTCTCTAGAAAGGATCCATTCTTGGCAACAAAGATCTTGCCTTCGGATCTGAGGTAGAAGGTATACCCAATAGTTTCCTTAGGGTATCCTATGAAGACACATTTTTCTGACTTGGGTTCGAGCTTTTCAGGTTGAAGTTTCTTGACATAAGCATCACATCCCCAAACTTTCAGAAACGACAACTTATGTTTCTTTCCAAACCATAATTCATATGGTGTCGTCTCAACGGATTTTGACGGAGCCCTATTTAAAGTGAATGCAGCAGTCTCTAAAGGATAACTCCAAAATGATAACGGCAGATCGGTAAGAGACATCATAGATCGTACCATATCTAATAGAGTGCAATTACGATGTTCGGACACACCATTACGCTGAGGTGTTCCAGGCGGCGTGAGTTGTGAAACAATTCCACATTTCCTTAAGTGCGTGCCAAATTCGTGACTCAAATGTTCTCCCCCACGATCTGATCGTAAGAACTTTATTTTCCTGTCATGTTGATTCTCAGCCTCATTCTGAAATTCCTTGAACTTTTCAAAGGTGTCAGACTTGTGTTTCATTAAGTAGACATACCATATCTACTCAAGTCATCAGTGAGGGTGAGAACATAACGATAACCATCACGAGCCTCAACGCTCATTGGACCACACATCAGTATGTATGATTTCCAATAAGTTGGTCGCTCGCTCCATTGTTCCGGAGAACGGAGTCTAGGTAATTTTGCCCATGAGGCATGGTTCGCACGTGTCAAATGATTCATAATCAAGAGACTCCAAAAGTCCATCTGCATGGAGTTTCTTCATGCGTTTGACACCAATGTGACCAAGGCGGCAGTGCCACAAGTATGTGGGACTATCATTATCAACCTTACACTTCTTGGTATTCACACTATGAACATGTGTAACATCACGTTCGAGATTAAACAAGAATAAACCATTATCCGGCGGGGCATGACCATAAAACATATCTCTCATATAAATGGAACAACCATTATTCTCGGATTTAAATGAGTAGCCATCTCGCATTAAACGAGATCCAGATACAATGTTCATGCTCAAAGCTGGCACTAAATAACAATTATTGAGGTTTAAAACTAACCTCGTAGGTAAATGTAGAGGCAGCATGCCGACGGCGATCACATCGACCTTGGAACCATTCCCGACGTGGATCGTCACCTCGTCCTTCGCCAGTCTCTGCTTATTCCGTAGCTCCTGTTTTGAGTTACAAATATGAGCAACCGCACCGGTATCAAATACCCAGGAGCTACTATGAGTACTGGTAAGGTACACATCAATAACATGTATATCATATATACCTTTGGTATTGCTAGCCTTCTTATCCGCTAAGTACTTGGGGCAGTTTCGCTTCCAGTGACCATTTCCCTTGCAATAAAAGCACTCAGTCTCAGGCTTGGGTCCATGCTTTGGCTTCTTCCCGTTAGCTTGCTTACCAGACGCGGCAACTCCCTTGCCGTCCTTCTTGAAGTTCTTCTTACCCTTGCCTTTCTTGAAACTAGTGGTTTTATTGACCATCAACACTTGATGTTCCTTTTTGATCTCCACCTCCGCTGATTTCAGCATTGAATATACCTCATGAATGGTTTTCTCCATCCCCTGCATATTGAAATTCATCACAAAGCTCTTGTAGCTAGGTGGGAGCGACTGAAGGATTTTGTCAACGACCGCGTCATCCGGGAGATTAACTCCCAGTTGAGACAAGCGGTTGTGCAACCCAGACATTTTGAGTATGTGCTCACTGACAGAACTATTCTCCTCCATCTTACAACTGTAGAACTTGTCAGAGACTTCATATCTCTCGACCCGGGCATGAGCTTGGAAAACCATTTTCAGCTCTTGGAACATCTCATATGCTCCATGCTGCTCAAAACGCTTTTGGAGCCCCGGTTCTAAACTATAAAGCATGCCACACTGAACCAGGGAGTAATCATCACTACGCGACTGCCAGGCGTTCATAACGTCTTGAGTTGCTGGGAAAACAGGTGCTTCACCTAGCGGTGCTTCAAGGACATATGCTTTCTTGGCAGCTATGAGGATAATCCTTAGGTTACGGACCCAGTCCGTGTAGCTGCTGCCATCGTCTTTCAGCTTGGTTTTCTCTAGGAACGCGTTGAAGTTGAGGGCAACATTAGCGTGGGCAATTTGATCTACAAGACATATTGCAAAGTTTTAGACTATGTTCATGATAATTAAGTTCATCTAATCAAATTATTTAATGAACTCCCACTCAGATTGACATCCCTCTAATCATCTAAGTGATACATGATCCGAGTCAACTAGGCCGTGTCCGATCATCACGTGAGACGGACTAGTCATTATCGGTGAACATCTTCATCTTGATCGTATCTTCTATACGACTCATGTTCGACCTTTCGGTCTTCCGTGTTTCGAGGCCATGTCTGTACATGCCAGGCTCGTCAAGTCAACCTAAGTGTATTGCATGTGTAAATCTGGCTTACACCCGTTGTATGCGAACGTTAGAACCTATCACACCCGATCATCACGCGGTGCTTCGGAAGAATGGACCTTAGCAACGGTGCATAGTTAGGGGGGACACTTTCTTGAAATTATTGCGAGGGATCATCTTATTTATGCTACCGTCGTTCTAAGCAAATAAGATGTAAAACATGATAAACATTACATGCAATCAAATAGTGACATGATATGGCCAATATCATTTTGCTCCGTTTTGATCTCCATCTTCGGGGCGCCATGATCATCATCGTCACCGGCATGACACCATGACCTCCATCATCATGATCTTCATCATCGTGTCTTCATGAAGTTGTCTCGCCAACTATTACTTCTACTACTATGGCTAACGGTTAGCGATAAAGTAAAGTAATTACATGACATTTATGTTGACACGCAGGTCATAAATAAATTAAGACAACTCCTATGGCTCCTGCCGGTTGTCATACTCATCGACATGCAAGTCGTGATTCCTATTACAAGAACATGATCAATCTCATACATCACATATATCATTCATCACATCCTTTTGGCCATATCACATCACACAACATATGCTGCAAGAACAAGTTAGACGTCCTCTAATTGTTGTTGCATGTTTTTATGTGGCTGCTATGGGTTTCTAGCAAGAACGTTTCTTACCTACGCAAAACCACAACGTGATTTGCCAATTTCTATTTACCCTTCATAAGGACCCTTTTCATCGAATCTGATCCGACTAAAGTGGGAGAGACAGACACCCGCTAGCCACCTTATGCAACTAGTGCATGTCAGTCGGTGGAAACTGTCTCACGTAAGCGTACATGTAAGGTCGGTCCGGGCCGCTTCATCGCACGATGTCGCCGAATCAGATAAGACTAGTAACGGCAAGTAAATTGACAAAATCGACGCCCACAACAACTTGTGTTCTACTCGTGCATAGAAAATACGCATAGACATAGCTCATGATGACACTGTTGGGGATCGTTGCAGAAATTAAAAATTTCTACGCATCACCAAGATCAATCTATGGAGAGACTAGCAACGAGAGAGAGGGGAGTGTATCTTCATACCCTTGAACATCGTGAAACGGAAGCGTTACAAGAACGCGGATGAATGAGTCGTACTCGTAGCGATTCAGATCGCGGTTGATTCCGATCTAAGCGCCCAACAACGGCGCCTCCGCGTTCAACACACGTACAACCTAGGGACGTCTCCTCCTTCTTGATCCAGCAAGGGGAAAGGAGAAGTTGGGGAAGAACTCCGGCAGCACGACGGCGTGGTGGTGAAGCTCACAGTTCTCCGGCAGGGCTTCGCCAAGCTCAACGGAGGAGAAGGAGATGTTGGGAGAGGGAGGGTTGCGCCTTGGAAGTGCTGTTGCTGCCCTCCCTCCACCCCTCTATTTATAGGGTGAAGGGAGAAGGGGGGCGGCCCCTCTAGATGAGATCTAGCGGGGGGTGGCGGCCAAGGGGAGGGGGCTTGCCCCCCAAGCCAAGGGGCGCCCCCTTTAGGGTTCCCCCCAAACCCTAGGCACATGGGCCCTAAGGGGGGTGGCACCCAGCCCACTTAGGGGCTGGTTCCCTTTCACATACAGCCCATAGGGCCCTCCGGGGCAGGTGGACCCTCCCGGTGGACCCCCGGAACCCCTTCGGTGGTCCCGGTATAATACCGATAAACCCCCGAACACTTCCGGTGACCGTATGATGACTTACCATATATAAATCTTCACCTCCGGACCATTCCGGAACTCCTCGTGACGTCCGGGGTCTCATCTGAGACTCCGAACAACATTCGGTAACTGCATACTATTTCCCATAACAACTCTAGCGTCACCGAACCATAAGTGTGTAGACCCTACGGGTTCGGAAATCATGCAGACATGACCGAGACATCTCTCTGGCCAATAACCAACAGCGGGATCTGGATACCCATGTTGGCTCCCACATGTTCCATGATGATCTCATCGGTTGAACTACGATGTCGGGGATTCGATCAATCCCGTATACAATTCCCTTTGTCTACCGGTATGATACTTGCCCGAGATTCGATCGTCGGTATCCCTATACCTTGTTCAATCTCGTTACCGGCAAGTCTCTTTACTCATTCCGTAACACATCATCCCGTGATCAACTCCTTGATCACATTGATCTCATTTTGATGATGTCTTACCGAGTGGGCCCAGAGATACCTCTCCGTCACACGGAGTGACAAATCCCAGTCTCGATTCGTGCCAACTCAATAGACACTTTCAGAGATACCCGTAGTGTGCCTTTATGGCCACCTAGTTACGTTGTGACGTTTGGCACACCCAAAGCATTCCTACGGTATCCGGGAGTGGCACAATATCATGGTCTAAGGAAATGATACTTGACATTAGAAAAGCTTTAGCAGATGAACTACACGATCTTGTGCTATGCTTAGGATTGGGTCTTGTCCATCACATCATTCTCCCAATGATGTGATCCCGTTATCAATGACATCCAATGTCCATGGTCAGGAAAACATAACCATCTATTGATCAACGAGCTTGTCAACTAGAGGCTCACTAGGGACATGTTGTGGTCTATGTATTCACACATGTATTACGATTTCCGGATAACACAATTATAGCATGAACAATAGACAATTATCATGAACAAGGAAATATAATAATAACCATTTTATTATTGCCTCTAGGGATATTGCCAACAACTTCAACACAAGTATTTCTCAAATTCACAACTACTCAACTAGCATCACTCTAATATCACCATCTCCATATCTCAAAACAATTATCAAGTATCAAACTTCTCATAGTATTCAATGCACTTATATGAAAGTTTTTATTATTGCCATGTTGTTCTAAAGGACTCTCAAAATAATATAAGTGAAGCATGGGAGAAAAGTAGTATCTATAAAAAAATCCACCACCGTGCTCTAAAAGATATAAGTGTAGCACTAGAGCAAAAACTATGTAGCTCAAAAGATATAAGTGAAGCACATAGAGTATTCTAATAAATTTCAAATCATGTGAGTCTCTCTCAAAAGGTGTGTACAACAAGGATGATTGTGGTAAACTAAAAAGCAAAGACTCAAATCATACAAGATGCTCCAAGCAAAACACATATCATATGGTGAATAAAAATATAGCTCCAAGTAAAGTTACCGATAGACGAACACGAAAGAGGGGATGCCTTCCGGGGCATCCCCAAGCTTAGGCTTTTTGGTGTCCTTGAATTTTACCTTGGGGTGCCATGGGAATCCCCAAGCTTAGGCTCTTGCCACTCTTTGTTCCATAATCCATCAAATCTTTACCCAAAACTTGAAAACTTCACAACACAAAACTCAAAATAGAAAATCTCATGAGCTCCGTTAGCGAAAGAAAACAAAACACCACTTCAAGGTACTGTAATGAACTCATTCTTTATTTATATTGGTGTTAAACCTACTGTATTCCAACTTCTCCATGGTTTATAAACTCTTTTACTAGCCATAGATTCATCAAAATAAGCAAACAACACAAGAAAAATAGAATCTGTCAAAAACATAACAGTCTGTAGTAATCTGTAGCTAATGCAAGTTCTGGAACCCCAAAAATTCTAAAATAAATTTCTGGACGTGAGGAATTTATCTATTAATCATCTTCAAAAATAATTAACTAAATATCACCTTCCAGATAAAAATGGCAGCAATTCTCGTGAGCGCTAAAGTTTCTATTTTTTACAGCAAGATCAAAAAGACTTTCCCCAAGTCTTCCCAACGGTTCTACTTGGCACAAACACTAAATAAACACAAAAAGCACAACCAAAACAGTGGCTATATAAATTATTTATTACTAAACAGGAGCAAAAATCAAGGAATAAAAATAAAATTGGGTTGCCTCCCAACAAGCGCTATCGTTTAACGCCCCTAGCTAGGCATAAAAGCGAAGATAGATCTAGGTATTGCCATCTTTGGTAGGTAATCCATAAGTGGCTCCCATAATAGATTCATAAGGTAATTTAATTTTCTTTCTAGGGAAGTGTTCCATGCCTTTCCTTAACAGAAATTGGAATCTAATATTCCCTTCCTTCATATCAATAATTGCACCAATCGTTCTAAGGAAAGGTCTACCAAGAATAATATGACATGAAGGATTGCAATCTATATCAAGAACAATGAAATCTACGGGCACATAGTTCCTATTTGCAACAATAAGAAAATAATTAATTCTTCACATAGGTTTGTTAATAGTGGAATCCGCAAGGTGCAAGTTTAAAGAACAATCATCAAAATCACGGAAACCTAGCAAATCACACAAAGTTTTTGGAATCGTGGAAACAGTAGCACCCGAATCACATAAAGCATAGCACTCATGATATTTAATTTTAATTTTTATTGTAGGTTCCCACTCATCATAAAGTTTTCTAGGGATAGAAACTTCCAACTCAAGTTTTTCTTCATAAGATTGCATCAAAGCATCAACGATATGTTTAGTAAAAGCTTTATTTTGACTATAAGCATGAGGAGAATTTAGCACGGATTGCAACAAGGAAATACAATCTATCAAAGAGCAATGGTCATAATTAAATTTCTTGAAATCCAAAATAGTGGGTTCATTGATATTCAACGTTTGAATCTCTTCAATCCCACTTTTAACAATTTTTTCATCAAGATCTAAAGACTCCGAATTTTTGGAACGCCTCCTAGGTAAGGGTGGCTCATATTAAAGCCCATAATTATCAAGATTCATATTGCAAAACAAATATTTAATAGGAGACACATCAATAATTTTTAGATCTTCATCCTTATTATCATGAAAACTAGAAGAACACGCTTTTATAAAGCAATCTTTCTTAGCACGCATCCTAGCGGTTCTTTCTTTGCACTCATCAATGGAAATTCTCATGGCTTTGAGAGACTCATTGATATCATGCTTAGGTGTAATAGATCTAAGTTTCAAAGAATCAACATCAAGAGAAATTCTATCAACGTTCCTAGCCAACTCATCAATCTTAAGCAATTTTTCTTCAATCAAAGCACTGAAACACTTTTGCGAAGTGATAAATTCTTTAATATTAGATTCAAAATCATAGGGCATCTTATTATAATTTCCATAAGAATTGTTGTAGGAATTACCATAATTATTAGAGGAATTACTAGGAAACGACTTAGAATTAAAATTACCTCTACACGCATTATTACCAAAATTGTTCCTACCAACAAAATTCACGTCCATAGATTCATTATTATTCTCAATCAAGGTAGGAAAAGGCATATCATTAGGATTAGTAGGAGCACTCTTATTAGCAAACAATTTCATAAGTTCATCCATCTTTCCACTCAAAACATTGATCTCTTCAATTGCATGCACTTTTTTATTAGTAGATCTTTTGGTGTGGCATTGAGAATAATTAACCATAAATTATCTAGGAGTTCAGTAGCTTCTCCTAACGTGATTTCCATAAAAGTGCCTCCCGCGGCCGAATCTAATAGATTTCTAGAAGCAACATTCAATCCGGCATAAAAGTTTTGTATAATCATCCAAAGATTCAAACCATGTGATGGGCAATTACGTATCATTGATTTCATCCTCTCTCAAGATCGTGCAACATGTTCATGATCAAGTTGCTTAAAATTCATAATATCGTTTCTAAGAGAGATGATCTTAGCGGGAGGAAAATACTTAGAGATAAAAACATCTTTGCACTTATTCCATGAATCAATACTATTTTTAGGCGAAGACGAAAACCAAGTTTCAGCATGATCTCTAAGCGAAAACGGAAATAGCTTCAATTTAACAATATCATTATCCACATCTTTCTTATTTTGCATATCACACAAATCAACAAAGTTGTTTAGATGGGGAGTGGCATCTTCACTAGGAAGGCCGGAAAATGGATCTTTCATGACAAGATTCAGCAAAGCAGTATTGATTTCACAAGATTCAGCATTGTTAAGAGGAGCAATCGGAGTGCTAATAATATCATTATTGTTGGTATTGGCAAAGTCACACAATTTAGTATTATCTAGAGCCAACGTGACAAGCGAGAAATCCAACACACAAACAAACAAGAAACGGGCAAAAAAGGCAAATAGAAAAAGAGAAGGGGAACGGAAAGAGAGGGAGAGAGGAAAAGAGGGCGAATAAAACGACAAGGGTGAAGTGGGGGAGAGGACAACGAGAGGCAAATGGCAAATAATGTAATGCGAGGGAGAAGAGTTTGTGATGGGTACTTGGTATAATTTGACTTGGTAATGGCACCAGAAATGATTCGTTGTGGGAGTCAAATCTTGACTGGATTGGCGCGAATCTCCCCGGCAACGGCTCCAGAAATCCTTCTTGCTACCTCTTGAGCACCACGTTGGTTTTCCCTTGAAGAGGAAAGGGTGATGCAGTAAAGCAGCATAAGTATTTCCCTCGGTTTTTGAGAACCAAGGTATCAATCCAGTAGGAGATCACGCTCAAGTCCCACGCACCTACACAAACAAATAAGAACCTCGCAACTAATGTGATAAGGGGGTTGTCAAGCCCTTCATGGTCACTTACGAGAGTGAGATATGATAGATATGATAAGATAATATTTTTGGTATTTTTATGATAAAGATAAATAAAGATGCAAAGTAAAATAAACGGCAAAGGAAATAAATAAGTGTTGGAAGATTAATATGATGGAATATAGACCCGGGGGCCATAGGTTTCACTAGTGGCTTCTCTCAAGAACATAAGTATTACGGTGGGTAAATGAATTACTATCAAGCAATTGATAGAATTGATCATAGTTATGAGAATATCTAGGTATGATCATGTATATAGGCATCACGTCCGAGACAAGTAGACCGAAACGATTCTGCATCTACTACTACTATTACTCCACACATCGACCGCAATCCATCATGCATCTAGAGTATTAAGTTCAAGAGAACAAAGTAATGCTTTAAGGAAGATGACATGATGTAGAGGGATAAACTCATGCAATATGATACAAACCCCGTCTTTTTATCCTCGATGGCAACAATACAATACGTATCGGTTCCTTTTATGTCACTGGGATCGAACACCGCAAGATTGGACCCAAAGCTAAGCACTTCTCCCATTGCAAGAAAGATCAATCTAGTAGGCCAAACCAAACTAATAATTCGAAGAGACTTGCAAAGATAAAACAATCATACATAAAAGAATTCAGAGGAGAATAAAATATTGTTCATAAATAATCTGGATCATAAACCCACAATTCATCGGATCTCGACAAACACACCGCAAAAGAATATTACATCGAATAGATCTCCAAGAAAATCGAGGAGAACTTTGTATTGATATCCAAATAGACAGAAGAAGCCATCTAGCTAATAACTATGGACCCGTAGGTCTGAAGTAAACTACTCACACATCACCGGAGAGGCCATGGAGTTGATGTAGAGGCCCTCCATGATCAATGCCCCCTCCGGTGGAGCTCCGGAAAAGGCCCCGAGATGGGATCTCTCGAGTACAGAAGGTTGCGGTGGTGGAATTAGGTTTTCGTGGTGCTCCTGGATGTTTGGGGGGGGGTGCTACGTCTTGAGCTTGCGTTGGTTTTCCCCGAAGAGGAAGGGATGATGTAGTAGAGTAGCGTAAGTATTTCCCTCAGTTTTTGAGAACCAAGGTATCAATCCAGTAGGAGGCCACGCTCAAGTCCCTCGTACCTGCACAAAACGATAACTACTCGCAACCAACGCGATTAGGGGTTGTCAATCCCTTCATGGTCACTTACGAGAGTGAGATCTGATAGATATAACATTTTTGGTATTTTTGGTATAAAGATGCAAAGTCAAAAGTAAAGGCAAAGTAAAAAAGCAAAACAAGATTAAAGTGATGGAGATTGATATGATGAGAATAGACCCGGGGGCCATAGGTTTCACTAGTGGCTTCTCTCAAGAGCATAAGTATTCTACAGTGGGTGAACAAATTACTGTTGAGCAATTGACAGAATTGAGCATAGTTACGAGAATATCTAGGTGACGGTGTCCTGGACTAGGGGGTACTCACCACGTCGTCTCCCGATCTGTTAGATTGGGCCGAGGACCCCCATGGCCGTATACTCATGGGCCAGTTCGGACAGCTGCCGCATACATGGAAGATTCCACAAGACTTGGAGATCAAGACAAGGACTCCTCCCCACCGGCGTATTCGGCTAGGACTCTTGTTATCCTAGGCCTCTGGTGCATTATATAAACCGAGGCCAGGCTAGTCGATAGATCATATACAACAACTCATACCATAGGCTAGCTTCTAGGGTTTAGCCTCTCCGATCTCGTGGTAGATCAACTCTTGAAATATTCATATCATCAAGAATAAATCAAGTAGGATGTAGGGTTTTACCTCCATCAAGAGGGCCCGAACCTGGGTAAACATCGTGTCCCCCGCCTCCTGTTACCATCGATCCTAGACGCATAGTTCGGGACCCCCTACCCGAGATCCGCCGGTTTTGACACCGACATTGGTGCTTTCGTTGAGAGTTCTGCTGTGTGATCGACAAAAGGATCGATGGCTCACCCGCAGGTCAACTGTGACGTCGGCTTCTTCCTCACCGGCTCGGCCGGTCACCTTGGCTGGACCGAGGACTGTGCCCTACCTCCGATCGTCATGTTCGGATGAGGGCCTTCATCAACATCAACTCTGATCTCTACCAAGATCATGGAGAAATCATCCAGGGAGCCCGGGGGCTCAACGTCAACACTACCCTCGGGCGACCGTGCTGTTTTTCTGGACAGCGAACTCGTATCCGCCGCCACAGCCTCTCAAGTGTCGTTTTAACGATTGCTTCGGTGGAATTGTGCGGAATTGAGTCTACAACAACCCTGGAAAAATTCGTCGAGTTCGGATGGAGAAATCTCTGGCAATCCGCGATATACCGAAGCCTTGTCAAATCTGGACGGGAATCTGGACGAGTTTATGGAGTGGTGTCCAGCTTCTAGCTCAGACGTCCTTTGGAAGATCCAACCGTTCATCTACTGCATAATTCCCATATCTACCACCCCTCCAAATTTCAGCTCAATCCGACGGTTGAAACTCCGGGAACCTTCCGATGAGTGGACAAATTTTCAGATCCGTTTTCTGCGCGAATACGGATCCGACCCGAATTCATGTTTCTTTATGAACGTGATATTGGACAACCTTTTTAGAGGAATTATCTTCTAGGGTATTGTGCGTTGTTCTTAAACACGTGCCCATAAATTTTTAAGCCTCCCCTGAGGTCGCCTTCATCATCATGCTGGTGTCAAACCAGTCCGGCGATATTGCTCCAAGGCTGCCGACCTGCGCTAGACACATCGTCACTTTGTTGAGCCGAGCTCAACTTTTTTGGATCATCATCTCGGCAAGCCGAACAAGAGTCCGGCATCGCGAAGGATAAATCATCGCCAACATCGCCGCCCCGCGGATTATATGGAGCGGGCATACCGGCATCGCCGCACGACCACTTCATTAAGCCGGCATAGACCACGTCACGACCTGCATCGGCAGGGCCGCACTATTGCTTCTTCAAACTGGTGTCCATCACGCCGACCTACTTTGACTCATCGGCTGACATCGAGGCTTCGACATCTCGGCTGGACCGGGGGCTTCGCCATCAACCTACTCCGGAGACTTCGGCGTCACTAGCCGACCAGCTCCGTCATGTTAGCTGGACCGAGGGCTTTGCCTCGGCGAGCCAACCTTTGCCAGCATCGCCATACCGTCGCTTTATCGCCCATCAGGCAATGGGTGTGCGGATCGAGTCCCAATTTTGGGAATCACCTTTCTTCGGATTGCTACAACGAATAAACCAGGTGCTATTAATCCTAGTATTTTTTGCTTGTTTGGGTTTATTTTTCCCAAGGAATTATTACTCTGGTTTTTCCATCATCTGTACACAGGTCTATCAAATGATGGCCGCATTAACGACGGTCGCGTGGTGGTTCGGTCAGTTTCCGTACATAGTCCGGCGAACGCCGCATCCGGAACTCGGACCGACCTGTGAATTCAGGCTTTGCCACGCCTTTACCGCATCACGCCGATGCCCTGCATCGACGTTGACTTTGGCGCCTGGCCATATTTATTTTATTACTCACTTTGCATAAATTATTTATTATGCAACGATTTTTTTAATTATTATTATTACTATTATCTCCGGTTTGCACTATTTTTTATGCACAGGAAAATGATCTGGGGACTTCGGCATCACTCTGCCGGTCTGCGTTGACCGTGCCATGTCACCACTTCGGCGTGTCGAGCTCTCCGCTCCGCCACCTCGGGACCAGCTTGGGGGACGGAACCTTGTCCCGCATCAAGCTCGGACCGCGTCATCAATGCCGAACACATTAACCAGCTAAGTCGCTTTCACGCTCAAAGTTTTAATTTTTAACTTGTGTTCGATTCGACCAAGCATTATACTTTTTGAAAAAAAGTTGCTTGTAAAAAATCTCCTTGTCAAAACTTCATTTGTGGCATGCCAATTCAAATACCCCGTTTACTTGGGGGCTTCCTTCATGAAGCTTTTTCCTCTTGCATATGATTATACTTGTACGACTTCGCTCCTTGTTCGTGTATTACGCCACAATATGCACCATATTGACTTAAGCGATTTGCAAGCTGGGTTTCCTGGCTCCTGTGCTTACCCCTACGTTCCCGATTGTTCGGCTAGGGAGTAAAGGGAGCACATCTGCGATTGTCACGACCGGGTCCTCCGAGCTCTGACCTCAGACTGGGTGAAGCCGAAAGCTAGCGCTCTTATTGTTTTCAATCATGGTCGGCACACAACGGAACTCATGAGTACAAAAAATCTATTGCACAAGTCTCATAGTAATAATGAGCACCGAAGAAAGGTATCGGTGGGGGTACTATTTTCTTTGAAGATGCTTCTTACACTTCGTCTGTAATATAGCATAAGTTCCCTGAGCGCTTTGTCTGTTACAGTCTTATGGCCCGGTTGCCTGGTTATCGAAAACACTGCCGATATTCTCGACAGGTGGAGTACATAACACTTTTTGGTCCTTGACCGAAGAGGGAGAAGCCGACGGTCGGTTAAGACGCATTTAAAGTTCGGTTGAACAAAGATATGATATAAGTACTTCGGTACATACAATCATTATACATGAAATCTTTTACCCAAGTCACTTGGGGGCTCTTAAAATTTATATGAGCTATTTTATAGTAAATGTGTTTTCTTCTTGGTCATTGCAAAGTCTTTTTCTATCGCTCCTTTTTCGACGTGAGTGTGTGGTCAATAGCCAGATAACCCATTTTCTCTCTAGTGACCGCTCGAGTTTAGTTCGCTAAACTGGTCTAACGAGAAGCACTCCGCCTTCGGGATAGGAGGCTGCAGCCGTAGGATGACCCGCTTGAAGTCTTGAGATCGGATGTGTAATATTAATGCACGACAGAAGCACGATTTTCCCCCCAATTTTAGGATTGGCACCGAACACTTGATCTTGTTCAGATTTCAAGTTTTTACAGACGTTTTTTTGGTTTTCCAAGCTTATGGCACTTTTAAACTATTTGTGTGTTTTCAGCGCAAGTCTCGCAGTGCAATGCCGGACACCTTTATAGATTCGGCAAAAACATTCTCGGATCTCGCAGTGCATTGGTTTCTAATTGTGTCTTCGGTCAATAGTTGGGTTGCTCGGCTCCTGCACTTCCCTCCTATGTTCCGCTTTGTTTGGCTAGGTGTGCAAAGGGAGAACCACTGCGATTGTGCGTCTAGCTCACATGGTTAAGCACCTCAGTGGAGAAAGCCGAAAACTGACTGTCACAATAAGCGTAAACTGGTTAGCAATCCGATGACAGTGTTAAATGACGGGCCATTCATAACAATGGCCGAAGTGTTTACGGCTTGACCTCGACTGTCGCCAAACACTGCCGGGGGCTATTAACTGGCCTCCCAAACTAAATCCTCGATATTTTTCTCTTACATTAGAGCTGAGGCTGCATGATCACGCTTAGCATGACAACCGAAAGAAAGGAACCGATGGGGGGACTATTTTCTTTGGAAGACATTTCTTATGTTAAACAGTAATATAACATATCTCTCTGCGTATCTTTGTTTACAAAACCGTATGGCCAGATTGCCTTGTCTGTCGTAAATCTTTGCCCTCATAAAGGCTTTATAAAGTAGGACAAACACTCCTCGGCTACTAGCCGAGGAGGTGGAAACCGATGGTCGGTCAGCAAACTTTTGTACAATGCGGATCCGAGCATTAATGACGTAAAGTACTTGGATACATAGAGTCATTACACATAATTTGTGATTTTACTATGGATATCGATCCTTAATTCGGCCACCCGTGCCCGCATTAAGGCTCGGGGGCTATTGGGCTTTGGGCTTATTATTTACAAATATTAAAGGGGCACATCGATCCCCTGATCTGGTGTTGCCACCCGACCAGTGTCTCGGGGGCTACTGCATTGCCTGTTCAATGCAGAAAATTTTAAGTGCAATATAGTTTCCGAGGAGATTTTGATCCTCAGGTTGGTCGGCCACACCCAACCTGAGTCTCGAGGACCGAGCACGCCGCTTTTTGTGTCCCGAAGTATTTTGCCGAGCTAGGACTTGATCCTCAGGACGATTTTGCATATCAACCTGAGTCTCAGCGGCTACTAGGATCAGCGGTCTTATGTCATCCTTCAGGTGCATCTTGGGTTTTAGACCGATACACACCTTGAGGGCTACTGGCTATATATCTCGGCAGAGAATAAATTGCACTAATCAAAAATATTGACAAAAAATTGACCCACAGTCTGGGTGGTGCACCACCTCGGAAGTAGTCCGGCATAAAGCTCGAGCGCTACTGGCTGGCTCCATAGAGGGCATTTCCAGCATTAAGCTCGGCTAAACTCCTTCAACTTTTTTGGACCAAGATGATCTCTGACATCTTGGATATAGTACAGTGTTGGAGCTTGGACACGGTCCGGCGTTGGAGCTCGGATACATTTCAGCGTTGGAGCTCGGAAGTAGTCCAACATTGGTGCTCGGCTGCAAAAGATACCTCGAATGCAGTCCGGCGTTATAGCTCGGACACAAGAGGACACTGCATCCCGGGAACAACTTCAAACCCGAGGTGTGGCATAAAAATAACAAGTCATTGATAAAGGCTGGAAACTTAAAGGGGCTCCTCGGATACCCGACGTGCAAACTCGTCGAATGCATTTCGGCGATCCTCAAGATCGAAGATGAGAAGATTTGTTGAACCAGTTTTCAAGACCAACAACCAAAGATGAAGAACAGTTCAGAAGAATCGAGGAGCGTCCCTAACTTGAAGACCGGTTCAGGGGGCTACTGACGGTGTCCTGGACTAGGGGGTACTCACCACGTCGTCTCCCGATCTGTTAGATTGGGCCGAGGACCCCCATGGCCGTATACTCATGGGCCAGTTCGGACAGCTGCCGCATACATGGAAGATTCCACAAGACTTGGAGATCAAGACAAGGACTCCTCCCCACCGGCGTATTCGGCTAGGACTCTTGTTATCCTAGGCCTCTGGTGCATTATATAAACCGAGGCCAGGCTAGTCGATAGATCATATACAACAACTCATACCATAGGCTAGCTTCTAGGGTTTAGCCTCTCCGATCTCGTGGTAGATCAACTCTTGAAATATTCATATCATCAAGAATAAATCAAGTAGGATGTAGGGTTTTACCTCCATCAAGAGGGCCCGAACCTGGGTAAACATCGTGTCCCCCGCCTCCTGTTACCATCGATCCTAGACGCATAGTTCGGGACCCCCTACCCGAGATCCGCCGGTTTTGACACCGACACTAGGCATGATCATGTATATAGGCATCACGTCCGTGACAAGTAGACCGAAACGATTTTGCATCTACTACTATTACTCCACTCATCGACCGCTATCTAGCATGCATCTAGAGTCTTAAGTTAAAAATAGAGTAACGCCTTAAGCAAGATGACATGATGTAGAGAGATAAATTCATGAAATATGAAATAAATCCCATCTTGTTATCCTCGATGGCAACGATGCAATACGTGCCTTGCTGCCCCTTCTGTCATTGGGAAAGGACAGCGCAAGATCGAACCCAAAGCTAAGCACTTCTCCCATGGCAAGAACTACCAATCTAGTTGGCCAAACCAAACGGATAATTCGAAGAGACTTGCAAAGATAACCAATCATACATAAAATAATTCAGAGAAGATTCAAATATTATTCATAGATAGACTTGATCATAAACCCACAATTCATCGGTCTCAACAAACACACCCCAAAAAGAAGATTACATCGAATAGATCTCCACAAGAGAGGGGGAGAACTTTGTATTGAGATCCAAAAAGAGAGAAGAAGCCATCTAGCTACTAACTATGGACCCGAAGGTATGAGGTAAACTACTCACACTTCATCGGAGAGGCTATGATGATGTAGAAGCCCTCCCTGATGACGACCCTCTTCCGGAGGAGCTCCGGAATAGGCCCCAAGATGGGATCTCGTGGATACAGAAAGTTGCGGCGGTGGAATTGTTGGGGAACGTAGCAATAATTCAAAATTTTCCTACGTGTCACCAAGATCAATCTATGGAGTCATCTAGCAAAGAGGGAGGAGTGGATCTACATACCCTTGTAGATCGCGCGCGGAAGCGTTCAAGAGAACGGGGTTGATGGAGTCGTACTCGTCGTGATCCAAATCACCGATGATCCTAGCGCCGAACGGACGGCACCTCCGCGTTCAACACACGTACGGAGCAGCGACGTCTCCTCCTTCTTGATCCAGCTAGGGGGTAGGAGAGGTTGATGGAGATCCAGCAGCACGACGGCGTGGTGGTGGAAGTAGCGGGATTCCAGCAGGGCTTCGCCAAGCGCTGCGGGAGGAGGGAGATGTGTCATGGGAGGGAGAGGGAGGCGCCAGGGCTTAGGTGCGGCTACCCTCCCTTCCCCCCACTATATATAGGGCCAAGGGAGAGGGGGGGCACAGCCTTGGCCCTTCCTCCAAGGAAGGGTGCGGCCAGGGAGGAGTCCATCCTCCCCAAGGCACCTAAGAGGTGCCTTCCCCCTTTAGAACTCTTCCTTTCCCTTATCTCTTGGCGCATGGGCCTCTTGGGGCTGGTGCCCTTGGCCGATATAGGCCAAGGCGCACACCCCTACAGCCCATGTGGCCCCCCGGGGCAGGTGGACCCCCTTGGTGGACCCCCGGACCCCTTTCGGCACTCCCGGTACAATACCGATAATGCGCGAAACTTTTCCGGTGACCAAAACAAGACTTCCCATATATAAATCTTTACCTCCGGACCATTCCGGAACTCCTCGTGACGTCCGGGATCTCATCCGGGACTCCGAACAACTTTCGGGTTACCGCATACTAATATCTCTATAACCCTAGCGTCACCGAACCTTAAGTGTGTAGACCCTATGGGTTCAGGAGACACGTAGACATGACCGAGACGACTCTCCGGCCAATAACCAACAGCGGGATCTGGATACCCATGTTGGCTCCCACATGCTCCTCGATGATCTCATCGGATGAACCACGATGTCAAGGATTCAATCAATCCCGCATACAATTCCCTTTGTCTATCGGTATGTTACTTGCCCGAGATTCGATCGTCGGTATCCCAATACCTTGTTCAATCTCGTTACCGGCAAGTCTCTTTACTCGTTCCGTAATGCATGATCCCGTGACTAACTCCTTAGTCACATTGAGCTCATTATGATGATGCATTACCGAGTGGGCCCAGAGATACCTCTCCGTCGTACGGAGTGACAAATCCCAGTCTCGATTCGTGCCAACCCAACAGACACTTTCGGAGATACCTGTAGTGCACCTTTATAGCCACCCAGTTACATTGTGACGTTTGGTACACCCAAAGCATTCCTACGGTATCCAGAGTTGCACAATCTCATGGTCTAAGGAAACGATACTTGACATTAGAAAAGCTCTTAGCAAACGAACTACACGATCTTGTGCTATGCTTAGGATTGGGTCTTGTCCATCACATCATTCTCCTAATGATGTGATCCCATTATCAATGACATCTAATGTCCATGGTCAGGAAACCATAACCATCTATTGATCAACGAGCTAGTCAACTAGAGGCTTACTAGGGACATGTTGTGGTCTATGTATTCACACATGTATTACAGTTTCCAGTTAATACAATTATAGCATGAACAATAGACAATTATCATGAACAAGGAAATATAATAATAACCATTTTATTATTGCCTCTAGGGCATATTTCCAACAGTCTCCCACTTGCACTAGAGTCAATAATCTAGTTCACATCGCCATGTGATTAATACCCAAGAGTTTACTAGAGTCAATAATCTAGTTCACATCACCATGTGATTGTAATGAATCCAACACCCATGGGGTTTGTTCATATCTCGCTTGTGAGAGAGGTTATTAGTCAATGGGTCTGAACCTTTCAGATCCATGTGTGTTTTACAAATCTCTATGTCATCTTGTAGATGCAGCTACCACGCGCTACTTGGAGCTATTCCAAATAACTGCTCTACTATACGAATTCGGTTTACTACTCAGAGTCATCCGGATAGTGTCAAAGTTTGTATCGACGTAACCCTTTACGACGAACTCTTTTACCACCTCCATAATCGAGAAAATTCCTTAGTCCACTAGTTACTAAGGATAAGTTCGACCGCTGTCATGTGATCCATTCCCAGATCACTATTGTACCCCTTGACTAACTCATGGCAAGGCACACTCCAGGTGTGGTACACAGCATAGCATACTGTAGAGCCTACATCTAAAGCATAGGGGACGACCTTCGTCCTTTCTCTCTCTTCTGCCGTGGTCAGGTCTTGAGTCTTACTCAATACTCACACCTTGTAACACAGCCAAGAACTCCTTCTTTGCTGATCTATTTTGAACTCCTTCAAAATCTTGTCACGGTATGTATTCATTTGAATGTATTATTAAGCGTTTTTTGATCTATCCTTATAGATCTTGATGCTCAATGTTCAAGTAGCTTAATCCAGGTTTTCCGTTGAAAAACACTTTTCAAATAACCCTGTATGCTTTCCAGAAATTATACATCATTTCTGATCAACAATATGTCAACAACATATACTCATCAGAAATTCTATAGTGCTCCCACTCACTTCTTTGGAAATACAAGTTTCTCATAAACTTTGTATAAACCCAAAATCCTTGATCATCTCATCAAAGCGTACATTCCAACTCCGAGATGCTTATTCCAATCCTTAGAAGGATTGATGGAGCTTTGCATACTTGTTAGCATCTTTTAGGATTGACAAAACCTTCTGGTTGTATCACATACAACCTTTCCTCAAGAAAATCATCGAGGAAACAAAGTTTTGACATCCTATCTGCAAGATTTCATAAATAATGCAGTAACTACTAATATAATTCCAATAGACTCTCAGCATCGCTACGAGTGAGAAAGTCTCATCGCAGTCAACTCCTTGAAGTTGCCGGTAAACATCTTAACGACAAGTCGAGCTTTCTTAATGGTGACACTTACCATCATTGTCTGTCTTCCTTTTAAAATCCATCTGCACCCAACAGCCCTACGACCATCAAGTAGTTCTTCCAAAGTCTATACTTTATTTTTATATATGGATCCTCTCTCGGATTTTATGGCCTCGAGCCATTCGTCGGAATCCAGGCCCACCATCGCTTCTCCATAGCTCGTAGGTTCATTGTTGTCTAGCAACATGACTTCCAAGACAGGATTACGTACCACTTTGAAGTAGTACGCATCCTTGTCGACCTACGAGGTTTGGTAGTGACTCGATCTGAAGTTTCATGATCACTATCATAAGCTTCCACTTCAGTTGGTGTAGGTGCCACAGGAACAACTTCCTGTGCCCTGCTACACACTAGTTGAAGTGAAGGTTCAATAACCTCATCAAGTCTCCACCATCCTCCCACTCAATTCTTTCGAGAGAAAATTTTCCTCGAGAAAGGACCCGTTTCTAGAAACAATCACTTTTGCTTCCAGATCTGAAATAGGAGGTATACCCAACTGTTTTGGGTATTCTATGAAGATGCATTTATCCGCTTTGGGTTTGAGCTTATCAGCCTGAAACTTTTTCACATAAGCGTCGCAGCCCCAAACTTTTAAGAAACGACAGCTTAGGTTTCTCTAAACCATAGTTCATACGGTGTCATCTCAACGGAATTGCGTGGTGCCCTATTTAAAGTGAATGCGGTTGTCTCTAATGCCTAACCCATAAACGATAGTGTAATTCGATAAGAGACATCATGGTATGCACCATATCCAATAGGGTGCATTTATGATGTTCGGACACACCATCACACTATGGTGTTCCAGGCGGTATTAGTCGTGAAACAATTTCCACAATGTCTTAATTGTGTGCCAAACTTGTAACTCGCATATTCATCTCTATGATCACATCATAGACATTTTATCCTCTTGTCACGACGATCTTCAACTTCACTCTGAAATTACTTGAACCTTTCAATAATTCAGACTTGTGTTTCATCAAGTAAATACACTCAGCATCTACTCAAATCATCTGTGAAGTAAGAACATAACAATATCCACAGCGTGCCTCAGCACTCATTGGACTGCACACATCAAATGTATTACTTCCAACAAGTTGCTCTCTTGTTCCATCTTACTGAAAATGAGGCCTTTCAGTCATCTTGCCCATGTGGTATGATTTGCATGTCTCAAGTGATTTAAAATCAAGTGAGTCCAAATGATCCATCTTCATGGAGTTTCCTCATGCATATATGCCAATAGACATGGTTCGCATGTCTTAATCTTTTTCAAAAACGAGTGAGTCCAAAGATCCATCAACATGGAGCTTCTTCATGCGTTTTATACCAATATGACTCAAGTGGCAGTGCCACAAGTATGTGGTACTATCATTACTATCTTATATCTTTTGGCATGAACATGTGTATCACTACGATCGAGATTCAATAAACCATTCATTTTAGGTGCAAGACCATTGAAGGTATTATTCAAATAAAAAGAGTAACCATTTTTCTCCTTAAAGAATAACCATATTGTAATAAACATAATCCAATCATGTCTATGCTCAACGCAAAAACCAAATAACAATTATTTAGGTTTTAATACCAATCTCAATGGTAGAGGGATCGTACGATATTTGATCAACCTTGGAAATACTTCCAACACATATCGTCATCTCACCTTTTAGCTAGTCTCCGTTCATTCTGTAGCTTTTATTTCGAGTTACTAACACTTAGCAACCGAACCGGTATCTAATACCATGGTGCTACTAGGAGTACTAGTAAAGTACACATTAACACAATGTATATCCAATATACTTCTATCGACCTTGCCAGCCTTCTCATCTACCAAGTATCTAGGGTAATTCTGCTCTAGTGGCTGTTCCCCTTATTACAGAAGCACTTAGTCTCGGGTTTGGGTTCAACCTTGGGTTTCTTCACTAGAGCAACAGCTGATTTGCCGTTTCATGAAGTATCCCTTCTTGCCCTTGCCCTTCTTGAAACTAGTGGTTTCACCAACCATCAACAATTGATGCTCCTTCTTGATTTCTACTTTTGTGGTGTCAAACATCGCGAATATCTCAAGGATCATCATATATGTCCCTGATATATTATAGTTCATCACGAAGCTCTAGCAGCTTGGTGGTAATGACTTCGGAGAAACATCACTATCTCATCTGGAAGATCAACTCCCACTCGATTCAAATGATTGTTGTACTCAGACAATCTGAGCACAAGCTCAACAATTGAGCTTTCCTCCCTTAGTTTGCAGGCTAAGAAAATCGTCGGAGGTCTTATACCTCTTGACGTGGGCACGAGCCTGAAATCCCAATTTTAGCCCTCAAAATATCTCATATGTTTCGCGACGTTTCAAAACGTCTTTGGTGCCTCAATTCTAAACCATTTAGCATTATGCACTGAACTATCATGTAGTTATCAAAATGTGTATGTCAGATGTTCGCAACATCAACAGACGACATTCGAGGTTCAGCACACTGAGCGGTGCATTAAGGACATAAGCCTTCTATGAAGCAATGAGGACAATCCTCAGTTTACGGACCTAGTCCGCATAATTGCTACTATCATCTTTCAACTAATTTTTTTTTCTCTAGGAACATATCTAAACAGTAGAACTGAAGCGCGAGCTACGACATAATTTGCGAAGACCTTTTGACTATGTTCAGGATAATTAAGTTCATCTTATGAACTCCTACTCAGATAGACATCCCTCTAGTCATCTAAGTGATTACATGATCCGAGTCAACTAGGCCGTGTCCGATCATCACGTGAGACGGACTAGTCAACATCGGTGAACATCTTCATGTTGATCGTATTTTCTATACGACTCATGCTCGACCTTTGGGTCTCTTGTGTTCCGAGGCCATGTCTGTACATGCTAGGCTCGTCAAGTCAACCTAAGTGTTTTGCATGTGTTCCGAGGCCATGTCTGTACATGCTAGGCTCGTCAACACCCGTTGTATTCGAACGTAAGAACCTATCACACCCGATCATCACGTGGTGCTTCGAAACGACGAACTTTCGCAACGGTGCACAATTAGGGGGAACACTTTCTTGAAATTTTAATGAGGGATCATCTTATTTACTACCGTCGTTCTAAGCAAATAAGATGCAAAAACATGATAAACATCACATGCAATCAAATAGTGACATGATATGGCCATCATCACTTTGCTCCTTTTGATCTCCATCTTCGGGGCTCCATGATCATCATCGTCACCGGCATGACACCATGATCTCCATCATCATGATCTCCATCATCGTGTCTTCATTAAGTTGTCTCGCCAACTATTACTTCTACTACTACAGCTAACAGTTAGCAATGAAGTAAAGTAATTACATGACGTTTATGTTGACACGCAGGTCATAAATAAGTTAAGACAACTCCTATGGCTCCTGCCGGTTGTCATACTCATCGACATGCAAGTCGTGATTCCTATTACAAGAACATGATCAATCTCATACATCACATATATCATTCATCACATCCTTTTGGCCATATCACATCACATGGCATACCCTGCAAAAACAAGTTAGACATCCTCTAATTGTTGTTTGCATGTTTTACGTGGCTGCTATGGGTTTCTAGCAAGAACGTTTCTTACTTACGCAAAGACCACAACGTGATATGCCAATTGCTATTTACCCTTCATAAGGACCCTTTTCATCGAATCCGATCCGACTAAAGTGGGAGAGACAGACACCCGCCAGCCACCTTATGCAACTAGTGCATGTTAGTCGGTGGAACCGGTCTCACGTAAGCGTATGTGTAAGGTGGGCCTGGGCCGCTTCATCCCACAATGCCGCCGAATCAAGATTGGACTAGTAACGGTAAGCATATTGAACAAAATCAACGCCCACAACTACTTTGTGTTCTACTCATGCATAGAATCTACGCAATAGACCTAGCTCATGATGCCACTGTTGGGGAACGTAGAAATAATTCAAAATTTTCCTACGTGTCACCAAGATCAATCTATGGAGTCATCTAGCAATGAGGGAGGAGTGGATCTACATACCCTTGTAGATCGCGCGCGGAAGCGTTCAAGAGAACGGGGTTGATGGAGTCGTACTCGTCGTGATCCAAATCACCGATGATCCTAGCGCCGAACGGACGGCACCTCCGCGTTCAACACACGTACGGAGCAGCGACGTCTCCTCCTTCTTGATCCAGCAAGGGGGGAGGAGAGGTTGATGGAGATCCAGCAGCACGACGGCGTGGTGGTGGAAGTAGCGGGATTCCAACAGGGCTTCACCAAGCGCTGCGGGAGGAGGGAGATGTGTCATGGGAGGGAGAGGGAGGCGCCAGGGCTTAGGTGCGGCTGCCCTCCCTTCCCCCCACTATATATAGGGCCAAGGGAGAGGGGGGGGGGGCACAGCCTTGGCCCTTCCTCTAAGGAAGGGTGCGACGAGGGAGGAGTCCATCCTCCCCAAGGCACCTAGGAGGTGCCTTTCCCCTTTAGAACTCTTCCTTTCCCTTATCTCTTGGCGCATGGGCCTCTTGGGGCTGGTTCCCTTGGCCCATATAGGCCAAGGCGCACACCCCTACACCCCATGTGCCCCCCCCGGGACAGGTGGACCCCCGGACCCCTTTCGGCACTCTCGGTACAATACCGATAATGCGTGAAACTTTTCCGGCGACCAAAACAAGACTTCCCATATATAAATCTTTACCTCCGGACCATTCTGGAACTCCTCGTGACGTCCGGGATCTCATCCGGGACTCCGAACAACTTTCGGGTTACCGCATACTAATATCTCTATAACCCTAGCATCACCGAACCTTAAGTGTGTAGACCCTACGGGTTCGGGAGACACGTAGACATGACCGAGACGACTCTCCAGCCAATAACCAACAGCGGGATCTGGATACCCATGTTGGCTCCCACATGCTCCTCGATGATCTCATCGGATGAACCATGATGTCGAGGATTCAATCAATCCCACATACAATTCCCTTTGTCTATCGGTATGTTACTTGCCCGAGATTCGATCGTCGGTATCCCAATACCTTGTTCAATCTTGTTACCGGCCAGTCTCTTTACTCATTCCGTAATGCATGATCCCGTGACTAACTCCTTAGTCACATTGAGCTCATTATGACGATGCATTACCGAGTGGGCCCAGAGATACCTCTCCGTCATACGGAGTGACAAATCCCAGTCTCGATTCGTGCCAACCCAACAGACACTTTCGGAGATACCTGTAGTGCACCTTTATAGCCACCCAGTTACGTTGTGACGTTTGTACACCCAAAGCATTCCTACGGTATCCGAAGTTGCACAATCTCATGGTCTAAGGAAACGATACTTGACATTAGAAAAGCTCTTAGCAAACGAACTACACGATCTTGTGCTATGCTTAGGATTGGGTCTTGTCCATCACATCATTGTCCTAATGATGTGATCCCGTTATCAATGACATCTAATGTACATGGTCAGGAAACCATAACCATCTATTGATCAACGAGCTAGTCAACTAGAGGCTTACTAGGGACAGATTGTGGTCTATGTATTCACACATGTATTACGGTTTCCAGTTAATACAATTATAGCATGAACAATAGACAATTATCATGAACAAGGAAATATAATAATAACCATTTTATTATTGCCTCTAGGGCATATTTCCAACAGGAATTAGGTTTTTGGGTCCTGTTCTGATCGTTTGGGGGTACGTATGTATATATAGGAGGAAGGAGTACGTCGGTGGAGCACCAAGGGGCCCACGAGGTAGGGGGCGCGCCCCCGTAGGGCGCGCCCCCACCCTCGTGACCACCTCTTTGACTCCTTGGAGTAGGGTCCAAGTCTCCTGGATCATGTTCGGTGAGAAAATCACGTTCCCAAAGTTTTATTCCGTTTGGACTCCGTTTGATATTCTGTTTCTCCGAAACACTGAAATAGGCAAAAAACAGCAATTCTGGGCTGGGCCTCCGGTTAATAGGTTAGTCCCAAAAATAATATAAAAGTGGAAAATAAATCCCAATATAGCCCAAAACAGTAGATAATATAGCATGGAGCAATCAAAAATTATAGATACGTTGGAGACGTATCAGGCATCCCCAACCTTAATTCCTGCTCGTCCTCGAGTAGGTAAATGATAAAAAGAGAATTTTTGATGCGGAGTGCTACTTGGCATAATTTCAATGCAAATCTTCTTAATTGTGATATGAATATTCAGATTTGAAAGATTCAAGACAAAAGTTTATATTGACATAAAAAATACTTCAAGCATACTAACAAAGCAATTATGTCTTCTCAAAATAACATGGCTAAATAAAGTTATCCCTACAAAATCATATAGTCTGGCTATGCTCTATCTTCACCACACAAAGTATTTAAATCATGCACACCCCGATGACAAGCCAAGCAATTGTTTCATACTCTAACTTTTTCAAAACTTTTTCAATCTTCACGCAATACACGAGCGTGAGCCATGGATATAGCACTATAGGTGGAATAGAATGGTGGTTGTGGAGAAGACAAAAAGGAGAATATGGTCTCACATCAACTAGGCATATCAACGGGCTATGGAGATGCCCATCAATAGATATCAATGTGAGTGAGTAGGGATTGCCATGCAACGGATGCACTAGAACTATAAGTATATGAAAGCTCAAAAATAAACTAAGTGGGTGTGCATCCAACTTGCTTGCTCATGAAGACCTAGGGCAATTTTTGAGGAAGCCCATCATTGGAATATACAAGCCAAGTTCTATAATGAAAAATTCCCACTAGTATATGAGAGTGATAACATGAGAGACTCTCTACTATGAAGATCATGGTGCTACTTTGAAGCACAAGTGTGGTAAAAGGATAGTAACATTGTCCCTTCTCTCTTTTTCTCTCATTTTTTATTTGGGCCTTTTCTCTATTTTTATGGCCTCTTTTTATTTGGGCTTCTTTGGCCTCTTTTTTTATTTATTTTTCGTCCAGAGTCTCATCCCGACTTATGGGGGAATCATAGTCTCCATCATTCTTTCCTCACTGGGACAATGCTCTAATAATGATGATCATCACACTTTTATTTTTCTTACAACTCAATACTTAGAACAAAATATGACTCTATATGAATGCCTCTGGCGGTGTACCGGGATATGCAATATGACAATGATGGAGTGTGTCATAATAAACAGAACGGTGGAAAGTTGCATGGCAATATATCTCGGAATGGCTATGGAAATGCCATAATAGGTAGGTATGGTGGCTGGCTGTTTTGAGGAAGGTATATGGTGGGTGTATGATACCGGCGAAAGGTGTGTGGTATTAGAGAGGCTAGCAAAGGTAGAAGGGTGAGAGTGCGTATAATCCATGGACTCAACATTAGTCATAAAGAACTCATATACTTATTGCAAAAATCTAGAAGTTATCAAAGCAAAGTATTAAGCGCATGCTCCTAGGGGGATAGATTGGTAGGAAAAGACCATCGCTCGTCCCCGACCGCCACTCATAAGGAAGACAATCAATAAATAAATCATGCTCCGACTTCATCACATAACGGTTCACCATACATGCATGCTATGGGAATCACAAACTTTAACACAAGTATTCTTTAAATTCACAACTACTCAACTAGCATGACTTTAATATTATCACCTCCATATCTCAAAACAATTATCACGCTTCAATCTTTTCTTAGTATTCAACACACTCAAAAGAAAGTTTCACAAATCTTGAATACCAAGCATATTATTATTAAGCAAATTACCATGCTATTAAGAGACTCTCAAAATAATTTAAGTGAAGCATGAGAGATCAATAGTTTCTTTAAAAAAATCCACCACCGTGGTCTAAAAGATCTAAGTGAAGCACATAGAGCAAGATTATAACGCTCAAAAGATATAAGTGAAGCACATAGAGCAAAACTACATAGCTCAAAAGATATAAGTGAAGCACATAGAGCAAAAACTACTTAGCTCAAAAGATATAAGTGAAGCACATAGAGTATTCTATCAAATTTTAATTCATGTATGGCTCTCTCAAAATGTGTGTACAGCAAGGATGATTGTGGCATACGAAGAAACAAATAATACAAGACGCTCCAAGCAAAACACATATCATGTTGGTGAATAAAAATATAGCTCCAAGTAAATTACCGATGGAAGTGGACGAAAGAGGGGATGCCTTCCTAGGCATCCCCAAGTTTTGACTTTTTGGTGTCCTTGGATTATCTTGGGGGTGCCATGGGCATCCCCAAGCTTAGGCTCTTGCCACTTCTTGTTCCATAATCCATCACAAGAATTCACCCAAAACTTGAAAACTTCACAACACAAAACTTAAAGTAGAAAACTCGTGAGCTCCGTTAGCGAAAGAAAACAAAAGACCATTTCAAGGTACTGTAATGAACTTATTCTTTATTTATATTGGTGTTAAACCTACTGTATTCCAACTTCTCTATGGAATATAAACTATTTTACTACCCATAGATTCATCAAAATAAGCAAACAACACACGAAAAACAGAATCTGTCAAAAACAGAACAGTCTGTAGTAATCTGTAGATAGCGCAAGATCTGGAACCCCAAAAATTCCAAAAAAATTTCTGGACGTGAGGAATTTATCTATTAATCATCTGAAAAAATAATTAACTAAATATCACTCTTCAAATAAAAATGACAGCAGTTCTCGTGAGTGCTAAAGTTTCTGTTTTTTACAGCAAGTTCAACAAGACTTTCCCCAAGTCCTCCCAACGGTTCTACTTGGCACAAACACTAATTAAACACAAAAAACACAACCAAAACAGAGGCTAAATAATTTATTTATTACTAAGCAGGAGCCAAAAGCAAGGAATAAAAATAAAATTGGGTTGCCTCCCAACAAGCGCTATCGTTTAACGCCCCTAGCTAGGCATAAAATCGAGGATAGATCTAGGTATTGCCATCTTTGGTAGGCAATCCATAAGTGGCTCTCATGATAGTTTCATATAGAAATTTTATTTTCTCTCTTGGAAAGTGTTCTATGCCCTTTTTAACGGAAATTGAAATCTAATATTCCATTCCTTCATATCAATAATCGCACCAACCGTTCTAAGGAAAGGTCTACCAAGAATAATATGGCAAGAAGGACTGCAATCTATATCATGAACAATGAAATCTACGGGCACATAATTCCTATTTGCAACAATAAGAACATCATTAATCCTTCCCATAGGTTTCTTAATAGTGGAATCCGCAAGATGCAAGTTTAGAGAGCAATCATCAAAATTACGGAAATCTAGCAAATCACACAAAGTCTTGGGAATAGTGGAGACACTAGCACCCAAATCACACAAAGCATAAAACTCATGATCTTTAATTTTAATTTTAATAGTTGGTTCCCACTCATCATAGAGTTTTCTAGGGACAGAAACTTTCAACTCAAGTTTTTCTTCATAAGATTGCATCAAGGCATCAGCAATATGTTCGGTGAAGGCTTTTTTTTGACTATAAGCATGTGGAGAATTTAGCACGGATTGCAACAAGGAAATACAATCAATTAAAGAGCAATTTTTATAATTAAATTCCTTGAAATCCAATATAGTGGGTTTAGCAACATCTAGATTTTTTTTCTTCCAATCCCACTTTCATCAATTTCATCATTAATATCTAAATACTCCCAATTTTTAGAACGCCTTCTAGGTAAAGGAAGATCATATTCAGTTTCATCAAGATTCATATTGCAAAACAAAGATTTAATAGGGGACACATCAATAACTTTTAGATCTTCATCTTGATTTTCATAGGTATTGGAAGAACACGCTTTAATAGAGGCATCTTTGGTAGCACGCATCCTAGCGGTTCTTTCCTTCCACTCATCAATGGAAATTCTCATGGCTTTGAGAGACTCATTGATATCATGCTTAGGAGGAATAGATCTAAGCTTTAAACAATCAATCTCAAGAGAAATTCTATCAACGTTTCTAGCCAAATCATCAACTTTAAGCAATTTCTCTTCAAGAAAAGCATTAAAATTCTTTTGTGAATTCATAAACTCTTTAACACTAGTCTCAAATTCAGAGGGCATCTTATTATAATTTCCATAAGAGTTGTTGTAGGAATTCCCATAATTATTAGAAGGATTACTAGGATATGGCCTAGGATTAAAATTCCCTCTATAAGCGTTATTACCAAAATTATTCCTACCAACAAAATTCACATCCATAGATTCATTGTTATTCTCAATCAAAGTAGACAAAGGCATATCATTAGGATCAGAAGAAACACTCTTAGTAGCAAATAATTTCATAAGTTCATCCATCTTTCCACTCAACACATTGATTTCTTCTATCACATGCACTTTTTTACTAGAAGATCTTTCAGTATGCCATTGAGAATAATTAACCATAATATTATCTAGGAGTTCAGTAGCATCTCCTAAAGTGATTTCCATAAAAGTTCCTCCCACGGCCGAATCCAAAAGATTTCTAGAAGCAAAATTCAATCCGGCATAAAAATTCTGTATAATCATCCACAAATTCAAACCATGAGTAGGGCAATTACGTATCATTAATTTCATTCTCTCCCAAGCTTGTGCAACATGTTCATGATCAAGTTGTTTAAAGTTCATAATATCGTTTCTAAGAGAGATGATCTTAGCGGGAGGAAAATACTTAGATATAAAAGCATCTTTGCACTTGTTCCATGAATCAATACTATTTTTAGGCAAAGACGAAAACCAAGATTTAGCACGATCTCTAAGCAAAAAGGAAATAACTTCAATTTAACGACATCATTATCGACATATTTTTTCTTTTGCATATCACATAAATCAACTAAGCTATTCAGATGAGTAGCGGCATCTTCACTAGGAAGGCCGGCGAATTGATCTTTCATAACAACATTCAACAAAGCAACATTGATTTCACAAGATTCAGTATTAGCAAGAGGAGCAATCGGAGTGCTAAGGAAGTTATTATTATTGGTATTGGTGAAGTCACACAATCTGGTAATATCTTGAGCCATCGCGACAAACAAGCAATCTAACACACGAGAAAACAAGAGCGAACAGGCAAAAAAGGAAAATAGAGAGGGAGGATAGAGAGAGAGAGGGCGAATAAAAGGGCAAGGGTGAAGTGGGGGAGATGAAAACGAGAGGCAAATGGCAAATAATGTAATGCGAGAGGTAGGGATTGTGATGGGTACTTGGTATGTTGACTTTTTGCGTAGACTCCCCGGCAATGGCGCCAGAAATCCTTCTTGCTACGTCTTGAGCTTGCGTTGGTTTTCCCCAAAGAGGAAGGGATGATGCAGCTGAGTAGCGTAAGTATTTCCCTCGGTTTTTGAGAACCAATGTATCAATCCAGTAGGAGGCCACGCTCAAGTCCCTCGTACCTGCACAAAACGATTGCTACTCGCAACCAACGCGATTAGGGGTTGTCAATCCCTTCACGGTCACTTACAAGAGTGAGATCTGATAGATATAATATTTTTGGTATAAAGATGCAAAGTGAAAAGTAAAGGCAAAGTAAAAAGCAAAACAAGATTAAAGTGATGGAGATTGATATGATGAGAATAGACCCGGGGGCCATAGGTTTCACTAGTGGCTTCTCTCAAGAGCATAAGTATTCTACGGTGGGTGAACAAATTACTGTTGAGCAATTGACAGAATTGAGCATAGTTATGAGAATATCTAGGCATGATCATGTATATAGGCATCACGTCCGTGACAAGTAGACCGAAACGATTCTGCACCTACTACTATTACTCCACTCATCGACCGCTATCCAGCATGCATCTAGAGTATTAAGTTAAAAACAGAGTAATGCCTTAAGCAAGATGACATGATGTAGAGAGATAAATTCATGCAATATGAAATAAACCCCATCTTGTTATCCTCAATGGCAACGATGCAATACATTCCTTGCTGCCCCTTCTGTCACTGGGAAAGGACATCGCAAGATCGAACCCAAAGCTAAGCACTTCTCCCATGGCAAGAACTACCAATCTAGTTGGCCAAACCAAACAGATAATTCGAAGAGACTTGCAAAGATAACCAATCATACATAAAAGAATTCAGAGAAGATTCAAATATTATTCATAGATAGACTTGATCATAAACCCACAATTCATCGGTCTCAACAAACACACTGCAAAAAGAAGATTACATCGAATAGATCTCCACAAGAGAGGGGGAGAACTTTGTATTGAGATCCAAAAAGAGAGAAGAAGCCATCTAGCTACTAACTATGGACCCAAAGGTCTGAGGTAAAATACTCACACTTCATCGGAGAGGCTATGATGATGTAGAAGCCCTCCGTGATGACGGCCCTCTTCCGGCGGAGCTCCGGAACAGGCCCCAAGATGGGATCTCGTGGATACAGAAAGTTGCGGCGGTGGAATTAGGTTTTTGGCTCTTGTTCTGATCGTTCGGGGGTACGTATGTATATATAGGAGGAAGGAGTACGTCGATGGAGCACCGAGGGGCCCACGAGGTAGGGGGCGCGCCCTAGGGGGGGCGCCCCCACCCTCGTGACCTCCTCTTTGACTCCTTGGAGTAGGGTCCAAGTCTCCTGGATCATGTTCGTTGAGAAAATCATGTTCCCGACGGTTTTATTCCGTTTGGACTCCGTTTGATATTTTGTTTCTTCGAAACACTGAAATAGGCAAAATACAACAATTCTGGGCTGGGCCTCCGGTTAATAGGTTAGTCCCAAAAATAATATAAAAGTGAAAAATAAAGCCCAATATAGTCCAAAACAGTAGATAATATAGCATGGAGCAATCAAAAATTATAGATACGCTGGAGATGTATCAGGGGGGTACGTGGATATATATAGGAGGAAGAAGTACGTCGGTGGAGCAACAAAGGGCTAACGAGGGTGTAGGGCGTGCCCAGGGGGGTAGGCGCGCCCCCCTGCCTCGTGCCTTCCTCCCTTATTTCTTGATGGCCACTCCAAGTCTCCTGGATCACGCTTGTTGAGAAAATCACGTTCCCGAAGGTTTCATTCCGTTTGGACTCCGTTTGATATGCCTTTTCATCGAAACCCTAAAATAGGCAAAAAAACAACAATTTGGGCTGGGCCTCCGGTTAGTAGGTTAGTCCCAAAAATGATATAAAAGTGTAAAATAAAGCCCATTAACATCTAAAATAGATAATATAATAGCATGGAGCAATCAAAAATTATAGATACGTTGGAGATGTATCAGCCACATGAGGAAGGATCGAGTCCATAATGATGATATACGAGATAGAATTGGGGTAGCACCAATTGAAGAGAAGCTTGTCCAACATCGTCTGAGATGGTTTGGGCATATTCATGGCAGGCATGCAGAAGCTCCAGTGCATAGCAGACGGCTAAAGCGTGCAGAGAATGTCAAGAGAGGGTGGGGTAGACCGAATTTGACATGGGAGGAGTCTGTTAAGAGAGACCTGAAGGATTGGAGTATCACCAAAGAGCTAGCTATGGACAGGGGGTGCGTGGAAGCTTGCTATCCATGTGTCAGAGCCATGAGTTGGTTGCAAGATCTTATGGGTTTCACCTCTAGCCTACCCCAACTTATTTGGGACTAAAGGCTTTGTTGTTGTTGTTGTTGTTGATAGAAAATAATTCACGGATGTGGAAGTGTCATGTATGCATTATAACAATCTTGGCCACATTTAGATATCACACATTTATAGATATTTTGAGTTTCTATAACAATAAAATGAGCATGTTACATTTGTTGATATTCTGTACATGCATGAGTAGAATTTGGCAATCACTAAATGTTCTTTCTGAAGCACAATTAGGAACCTTCAAACCTGAAAGAAAGATACATGACATGAAGCCCTCAAATGACAGAAAAAGGGAAACTTAGCATCCAAAGTTTGTTCTCGCCCTCCAGTTCAGTCCAAATGCTGCCAGAAATGTTAGATGTATACCATATGAAACAAACTGAAAATGCTGTCAGTAACTATTTGGGGGAAGAGGGATCACACTTGAAACAATATCCTCGTTAATCTGTCTATTTGTGTGCTCTTAATTTTATTAATTGTTACTCCTTATGTCTGCGATGATATAACACTTGAAACCGAAAATGGTAGTTTGAGCTTTGCTGACAAAACAATCTGGAAAGAATAGCTAATCAGAGAAAATAAATTAAAAAATGCATCAAGATTAGATAATCAAAAGGTTGGTCTACTTTACCTGGTCCTTGATGTGTGAAGTAACCATTAGGAGCTTCTTGTCTGCAGAAAAAGTGCAGAAAATCTAAGCAAGATAACATAGCCTACTAACTTTATCTAATGGAAAAGTGGAAGCAAATTGAAGGGTTCCTTTGAGCAGATTGCACATCAAAGATATGTGTGATGTTGAACTAAAATGTAGCATGCAGAACGTATATGCATTCTTTGGTGTAAAAAATCTTGTGAATCATATTTCATCTCATTTTAGCCTCTTTCTGAGTTCGCGCGAAAGAATTAAAATTCAATCCATGATTGAGTGGATGAGTCCATGCATAAATCAGTAAGGAAAGTCACTATTTGTTGATTTAGATCTTCGGTACAAATGCCTATCAAAATAAATAAAATTAAACTCTTCCTTTTCAAAAAAGGTTAGGCTCAACCAATTCAAGCAAGATGCATTTGGTTACGATCAGAAAACACACACTATTGTACCATTAAGTTATTATCCAATAATACAACACTAAGCAATGTAAAGAAAAGGCATATAAACTTGCCTTTGTGGCATAAGAATAAAGTAGTTGGAAGGACACAACAGACATACTCACCGAATTGATTGCAATTCTACAACACTGAGAAACTGCATAAACGTTACAACACTTGCCTTTGTGAGGGGTACTTCATAGTTTCATGCTCATTAGCTTTGCATTGGACATGATTGAATGGAATAGTGGATGCAAGCCAAAATGGCGTTATGCTAGTTTACTCTGTCTGAAACTCTTCTAATAATGTTGGCCTCAACATCAGACGAGCTAGCTAGCCGAGTTTTGCACTTCCGCAGAAGGGAAAACCATGGTATATCCGTCAGGCAACAACATCAGTACAACTACAATTACAAAGTAATGCATCTAAATAATATACTTCCAATCCCTTGGTTCCCCAGATCCATAAACAAAATTGAAGGGTGGATGCGAGGCCAATTATAATGACTGAGCAGTGAGCCCCTACCTTGGTTACCATCAGCTGAAGGTCTGAACAGGTCAACAACGCTGTGCCGTTTGTCAGGCACGGTTGTGGTAGCACCTTCAGGAGGCCAAAAGTATCATGGAAAGTCGAGTATGGGCATGCCAGAGAGAGGAGGCTCTAGTTGGGCATAGGTCAGAGGATCCACTTGCGCTGGAGGTTGTGCTGCCAACGGGGGCCCGGGAGTCATCGCGCATGGAGGTAGCCCAAGTTGGTCGTGCCTAAACTGTAGGGTACCGGAAAGGTTCCGATGTGTGCCTGGTACTTTCATCGTGGATCTGTGTGAAGGAAATATGCCCTAGAGGAAATGATAAAATTGTTATTTGTATTTCCTTATATCATGATAAATGTTTATTATTCATGCTAGAATTGTATTAACCGGAAACTTAGTACATGTGTGAATACATAGACAAACAAAGTGTCACTAGTCTGCCTCTACTTGACTAGCTCGTTGAATCAATGATGGTTATGTTTCCTAACCATAGACATGAGTTGTCATTTGATTAACAGGATCGCATCATTAGAGAATGATGTGATTGACTTGACCCATCTGTTAGCTTAGCACGATGATCGTTTAGTTTGTTGCTATTGCTTTCTCCATAACTTATACATGTTCCTATGACTATGAGATCATGCAAGTCCCGAATACCGGAGGAACACTTAGTGTGCTATCAAACGTCACAACGTAACTGGGTAACTATAAAGATGCTCTACAGGTGTCTCCGATGGTGTTTGTTGAGTTGGCATAGATTGAGATTAGGATTTGTCACTCCGAGTATCGGAGAGGTATCTCTGGGCCCTCTCGGTAGTTCACATCACTATAAGCCTTGCAAGCAATGTGCTAATGAGTTAGTTACAGGATGATGCATTACGGAACGAGTAAAGAGAGTTGCCGGTAACAAGATTGAACTAGGTATTGAGATACCTTCGATCGAATCTCAGGCAAGTAACATACCGATGACAAAGGGAACAACGTATATCGTTATGCGGTTTGACCGATAAAGATCTTCTTAGAATATGTGGGATCCAATATGAACATCCTGGTTCCTCTATTGGTTATTAACCGGAGACGTGTCTCGGTCATGTCTACATAGTTCTCGAACCCGTAGGGTCCGCACACTTAACGTTCGGTGACGATCGATATTATGAGTTTATATGTTTTGATGTACCGAAGGTAGTTCGGAGTCCCATATATGATCACGGACATGAAGAGGAGTCTCGAAATGGTCGAGACATAAAGATTGATATATTGGATGACTATATTCGGACACCGAATGAGTTTCGGGGGTCACCGGATAATTATCGGAGTGCAGGGGGGCTATCGGAACCCCCGGGGGGACTAATGAGCCAACATGGGCCTTAGTGGAGAGAGAGAGAGAGTGCCGTCCAAGGTAGGGTCGGGCGCCCCTCCCCCTCTAGTCTGAATTGGACTAGGGAAGGGGGGCGGCGCCCCCTTTCATTCTCTTCTCTCCCTCTCCTTCCTTCCCCCTTCCTCCTCCTAGTTGGACTAGGAAAGGGGGAGTCCTACTCCTACTAGGAGGAGGACTCCTCCCCTCCTTGGTGCGCCTCCAAGGGCCGGCAAGCCTCCCCCCTTGCTCCTTTTTATACGGGGGCAGGGGGCACCCTAGAACACACAAGTTGATCATTGATCCCTTAGCCGTGTGCGGTGCCCCCCTCCACCATAATCCACTTCGGGCATATCATCGTAGTGCTTAGGCGAAGCCCTGTGACAGTAGAATCATCATCACCGTCATCGCGCCATCGTGCTGACAAAGCTCTCCGTCGACCCTCAGCTGGATCGAGAGTTCTTAGGACGTCACCGAGCCGAACGTGTGCAGATCGCGGAGGTGCCGTAGTTTCGATACTGGGATCGGTCGGATCGTGAAGACGTACAACTACATCAACCGCGTTGTCATAACACTTCCGCTTACGGTCTACGAGGGTACGTGGATAACACTCTTCCCCTCTCATTTCTATGCATCACCATGATAGATCTTGCGTGTGCATAAGGATTTTTTTTGAAATTACTGCGTTCCCCAACAGTGGCATCTGAGCCAGGTCTATGCGTAGAACACAAAGAAGTTGTGGGCATGGGTATATACATATTGCTTGCCGTCACTAGTTGATTCTTGATTTAGCGGTATTGTTGGATGAAGCGGCTCAGATCGACATTACGGTGTATGCTTACGTGAGACTGGTTCTACGGACGTGCTTCGCACACAGGTGGCTGGTGGGTGTCAGTTTCTCCAACTTTAGTTGAATCGGATTCAATGAACAGGGTTCTTTCTGAAGATCAAAAAGCAATCACTATACCGCGTTGTGGTTTTTGATGTGTAGGTAAGAACGGTTCTTGCTCAGCCCGTAGCAGCCACATAAAACTTGCAACAGCAAAGTAGAGGACGTCTAACTTGTTTTTGCAGGGCATGTTGTGATGTGATATGGTCAAGACATGATTCCAAATTTTATTGTATGAGATGATCATGTTTTGTAACACAGTTATCGGCAACTGGCAGGAGCCATATGGTTGTTGCTTTATTATATGAATTGCAATCGCCATCTAATTGCTTTACTTTATCTCTAAGCGGTAGCGATAGTCGTAGAAGCAATAGTTGGCGAGACGAGAACGATGCTTCGACGAAGAACAAGGTGTCAAGCCGGTGATGATGGTGATCATGACGGTGCTTTGGAGATGGAGATCAAAGGCACAAGATGATGATGGCCATATCATATCACTTCTATTGATTGCATGTGATGTTTATCCTTTATGCATCTTATTTTGCTTAGTTTGGCGGTAGCATTATAAGATGATTTCTCACTAAATTTCAAGGTATAAGTGTTCTCCCTGAGTATGCACCATTGCTACAGTTCGTCGTGCCGAGACACGACGTGATGATCAGGTGTGATAAGCTCTACGTTCACATACGACGGGTGCAAGCCAGTTTTGCACACCCGGAATACTCGGTTAAACTTGACGAGCCTAGCATATGCAGATATGGCCTCAGAACACTAAGACCGAAAGGTCGAGCGTGAATCATAGAGTAGATATGATCAACATAGTGATGTTCACCATTGAAAACTACTCCATCTCACGTGATGATCGAACATGGTTTAGTTGATATGGATCACGTGATCACTTAGATGATTAGAGAGATGTCTATCTAAGTGGGAGTTCTTAAGTAATTTGATTAATTGAACTTTAATTTATCATGAACTTAGTACCTGATAGTATTTTGCATGTCTATGTTGTTGTCGATAGATGGCCCGTGCTGTTGTTCCATTGAATTTTAATGCGTTCTTAGAGAAAGCTAAGTTGAAAGATGATGGTAGCAACTACACGGACTGGGTCCGTAACTTGAGGATTATCCTCATTGCTACACAGAAGAATTACGTCATGGAAGCACCGCTAGGTGACAAACCTGCTGCAGGAGCAATGCCAGATGTTGTGAACACCTGGCAGACCAAAGCTGATGACTACTCGATAGTTCAGTGTGCCATGCTTTACGGCTTAGAACTGGGACTTCAACGACGTTTTGAACGTCATGGATCATATGAGATGTTCCAGGAGTTGAAGATAATATTTCAAGCAAATGCCCGGATTGAGAGATATGAAGTCTCCAATAAGTTCTACAGCTGCAAAATGGAGGAGAATAGTTCTGTCAGTGAACATATACTCAGAATGTCTGGGTACCACAACCACTTGACTCAGCTGGGAGTTAATCTTCCTAATGATAGTGTCACTGACAGAGTTCTTCGATCACTACCACCAAGCTACAAGAGCTTCATGATGAACTATAATATGCAAGGGATGGATAAAACGATTCCTAAGCTCTTCGCAATGCTAAAGGCTGCGGAGGTAGAAATCAAGAAGGAGCATCAAGTGTTGATGGTCAACAAGACCACCAATTTCAAGAAAAAGGGTAAAGGGAAGAAGGGGAACTTCAAGAAGAACAGCAAGCCTATTGCTGCTCAAGTGAAGAAACCCAAGTCTGGACATAAGCCTGAGACTGAGTGCTTCCACTGCAAAGGGACTGGTCACTGGAAGCGGAACTGCCCCAAGTATTTGGCGAAAAAGAAGGATGGCAAAGTGAAAGGTATATTTGATATACATGTTATTGATGTGTACCTTACTAATGCTTGCAGTAGTGCCTGGGTATTTGATATTGGTTTAGTTGCTAACATTTGCAAGTCGAAATAGGGGCTACGGATTAAGCAAAGATTGGCTAAGGACGAGGTGACGATGCGCGTGGGAAATGGTTCCAAAGTTGATGTGATCCCGTCGGCACGCTACCTCTACATCCACCTTCGAGATTAGTTTTAGACCTAAATAATTGTTATTTGGTGCCAGCGTTGAGCATGAACATTATATCTGGATCTTGTTGGATGCGAGACAGTTATTCATTTAAATCAGAGAATAATGGTTGTTATATTTATATGAGTAATATCTTTTATGGTCATGCACCCTTAAAGAGTGGTCTATTTTTACTAAATCTTGATAGTAGTGATACACATGTTCATAGTATTGAAGGCAAAAGATGCAGAGTTGATAATGATAGTGCAACTATTTGTGGCACTGTCATTTGGGTCATATTGGTGTAAAGCGCATGAAGATACTCCATTCTGATGGACTTCTGGAATCACTTCATTATGAATCACTTGGTACTTGCGAACCATGCCTCATGGGCAAGATGACTAAAACTCCATTCTGCGGAACAATGAAGCGAGCAACAGAGTTACTGGAAATCATACATACTGATGTATGTGGTCCAATGAACATTGAGGCTCGCGGCGGATATCGTTATTTTCTCACCTTCACAGATGATTTGAGCATATATGGGTATATCTACTTAATGAAACAAAGTCTGAAACATTTGAAAAGTTCAAAGAATTTTAGAGTGAAGTGGAAAATCATCATAACAAAGAAAATAAAGTTTCTACGATTCGATCATGGAGGAGAATATTTGAGTTACGAGTTTGGTCTTCATTTGAAACAATGTGGAATAGTTTCGCAACTCACGCCACCCAGAACACCACAGCGTAATGGTGTGTCTGAATGTCGTAATCATACTTTAATAGATATGGTGCGATCTCTGATGTCTCTTACTGATTTACCGCTATCGTTTTGGGTTATGCTTTAGAGATAGATACATTCACGTTAAATAGGGCACCATCTAAATCCGTTGAGACGACACCTTATGAACTCTGGTTTAGCAGGAAACCCAAGTTGTCGTTTCTTAAAGTTTGGGGCTGTGATGCTTATGTGAAGAAACTTCAACCTGATAAGCTCGAACCCAAATCGGAGAAATGTGTCTTCATAGGATACCCAAAGGAGACTGTTGGGTACACCTTCTATCACAGATCCGAAGGCAAGATATTCGTTGCTAAGAATGGATCCTTTCTAGAGAAGGAGTTTCTCTCGAAAGAAGTGAGTGGGAGGAAAGGAGAACTTGATGAGGTAATTGTACCTGCTCCCTTATTGAAAAGTAGTTCATCACTGAAATCAGTTCTAGTGGTTCCTACACCAGTAAGTGAGGAAGCTAATGATGATGATCATGAAACTTCTGATCAAGTTACTACCGAACCTCGTAAGTCAACCAGAGTGAGATCCGCACCAGAGTGGTTCAGTAATCCTATTCTGGACGTCATGTTACTTGACCATGACGAACCTACGTACTATGAGGATGGTGACTTGCATTCGTAAGGTGGCCTCGGAGGAGTTTGGAGTGTCTAGGGGAAGGAGAAGCGAAGATAAGGATACCTGATGGTGGAATGATGATGTCCGGAAGGCGATTAAAGAGAAGAAAGATTGCTTTAGACGCCTATACCTGGATAGGAGTGCAGAAAACGTAGAGAAGTACAAGATGGCGAAGAAGGCTGCAAAGCGAGCTGTCGGTGAAGCAAGGGGTTGGGCATATGAGGACCTCTACCAATGGTTAGGCACGAAGGAAGGCGAAAGGGACATCTATAAGATGGCCAAGATCCGAGAGAGGAAGATGAGGGATATTGGCCAAGTCAAATGCATCAAGGACGAAGCAGGCCAACTCTTGGTGAAGGACGAGGAGATTAAGCATAGATGGCGGGAGTAGTTTGACAAGCTATTCAATGGGGAGAATGAGAGTTCTACCATTGAACTGGACGACTCCTTTGATGAGACTAGCATGCGTTTTGTGTGGAGAATCCAGGAGTCTGAGGTCAAGGAGGCTTTAAAAAGGATGAAAGGAGGCAAGGCGATGGGCCCTGATTGTATCCCCATTAAGGTGTGGAAAGGTCTCGGGGACATAGCGATAGTATGGCTAGCCAAGCTTTTTAACCTCATTTTTTGGGGAAACAAGATGCCAGAAGAATGAATACGAAGTATATTAGTACCAATCTTCAAGAACAAGGGGGGTTTTCAGAGTTGTACTAATTACCATGGAATTAACCTGATGAGCCATACAATGAAGCTATGGGAGAGAGTCATTGAGCACCACTTAAGAAGAATGACAAGCGTGACCAAAAATCAGTTTGGTTTCATGCCTGGGAGGTCGACCATGGAAGCCATTTTCTTGGTACGACAACTTATGGGGAGATATAGGGAGCAAAAGAAGGACTTGCATATGGTGTTCATTGACTTGGAGAAGGCTTATGATAAGATATCGTGGAATGTCATGTGGTGGGCCTTGGAGAAACACAAAGTCCCAACAAAGTACATTACCCTCATCATGGACATGTATGATAATGTTGTGACAAGTGTTCGAACAAGTGATGTCAACACTGATGACTTCCCGATTAAGATAGGACTGCACCAGGTGTCAGCTTTGAGCCCTTATCTTTTTGCATTGGTGATGGATGAGGTCACAAGGGATATACAAGGAGATATCCCATGGTGTATGCTCTTTGCGGATGATGTGGTGCTAGTTGACGATAGTCGGACGGGGGTAAATAGGAAGTTAGAGTTATGGAGACAAACTTTGGAATCGAAAGGGTTTAGGCTTAGTAAAGTAAAACCGAGTACATGATGTACGGTTTCAGTACTACTAGGTGTGAGGAGGAGGAGGTTAGCCTTGATGGCCAGGTGGTACCCCGGAAGGACACCTTTTGGGTATTTGGGGTCAATGCTGCAGGAGGATGGGGTATTGATGAAGATGTGAACCATCGAATCAAAGCTGGATGGATGAAGTGGCGCCAAGCTTCTTGCATTCTCTATGACAAGAGAGTGCCATAAAAGCTAAAAGGCAAGTTCTACAGGACGGCGGTTCGACCCGCAATGTTGTATGGCGCTGAGTGTTGGCCGACTCAAAGGCGACATGTTCAACAGTTACGTGTGGCGGAGATGTGTATGTTGAGATGGGTGTGTGGCCACACAAGGAAGGATCGAGTCCGTAATGATGATATACAAGATAGAGTTGGGGTAGCACCAATTGAAGAGAAGCTTGTCCAACATCGTCTGAGATGGTTTGGGAATATTCAGGGCAGGCCTCGAGAAGCTCCAGTGCATAGCGGGCGGCTAAAGCGTGCAGAGAATGTCAAGAAAGGGTGGGGTAGACCGAATTTGACATGGGAGGAGTCTGTTAAGAGAGACCTGAAGGATTGAAGTATCACCAAAGAGCTAGCTATGGACAGGGGGTGCATGGAAGCTTGCTATCCATGTGCCAGAGCCATGAGTTGGTTGCGAGATCTTATGGGTTTCACCTCTAGCCTACCCCAACTTATTTGGGACTAAAGGCTTTATTGTAGTAGGTGTTGATAGAAAATAATGTACTGATGTGGAAGTGTCATGTATGCATTATAACAATCTTGGCCACATTTAGATATCACACATTTATAGATATTTTGAATTGCTATAACAATAAAATGAGCATGTTACATTTGTCGATATTCTGTACATGCATGAGTAGAATTTGGCTATAACTAAATGTTCTTTCTGAAGTACAATCAAGAACCTTCAAACCTGAAAGAAAGATACATGACATGAAGCCCTCAAATCACAGAAAAAGGGAAACTTAGCATCCAAAGTTTGTTCTCGCCCTCCAATTCAGTCTAAATGCTGCCAGAAATGTTAGATGTATACCATATGAAACAAAATGAAAATGTTGTCAGTAACTATTTGGGGGAAGAGGGATCACACTTGAAACAATATCCTCGTTAATCTGTCTATTTGTGTGCTCTTAATTTTATTTATTGTTACTCGTTATGTCTGTGATGATATAAAACTTGGAACCGAAAATGGTAGTTTGAGCTTTGCTGACAAAACTATCTGGAAAGAATAGCTAATCAGAGAAAATAAATTAAAAAATGCATCAAGATTAGATAATCAAATGGGTGGTCTGCTTTACCTGGTCCTTGATATGTGAAGTAACCATTAGGAGCTCCTTGTGTGTAGAAAAAGTGCAGAAAATCTAATCAAGATAACATAGCCTACTAACTTTATCTAATGGAAAAGTGGAAGCAAATTGAAGGGTTCCTTTGAGCAGATCGCACATCAAAGATATGTGTGATGTTGAACTAAAATGTATCATGCAGAACGTATATGCATTCTTTGGTGTAAAAAAGCTTGTGAATCATATTTCATCTCATTTTAGCCTCTTTCTGAGTTCGTGCGAAAGAATTAAAATTCAATCCCTGGTTGAGTGGATGAGTCCATGCATAAATCAGTAGGGAGAGTCACTTTTTGTTGATTTAGATCTTCGGTACAAATGCCTATCAAAATAAGTAAAATTAAACTCTTCCTTTTCAAAAAAGAAGGCTCAACCAATTCAAGCAAGATGCATTTGGTTACGATCACAAAACACACACTATTGTACCTTTAAATTATTCTCCAATAATACAACACTAAGCAATGCAAAGAAAAGGCATATAAACTTGCCTTTGTGGCATAAGAATAAAGTAGTTGGAAGGATACAACAGACATACTCACCGAATTGATCACAATTCTACAACACTGAGAAACTGCATAAACATTACACCATTTGCCTTTGTGAGGGGTACTTCATAGTTTCACGCTCATTAGCTTCGCATTACGCATGATTGAATGGAACGGTGGATGCAAGCCAAAATGGCATTGTGCTAGTTTACTGTTTCTGAAACTCTTCTAATAATGTTGGCCTCAACATCACACGAGCTAGGTAATCGAGTTTTGCACTTCCGCAGAAGGGAAAACCATGGTATATCCGTCAGGAACCAACATCAGTACAACTACAATTACAAAGTAATGCATCTAAATAATATACTTCCAATCCCTTGGTGCCCAGATCCATAAACAAAATAGAAGGGTGGATGCGAGGCTAATTAAAGACTGAGTAGTGAGCCCTACCTTGGTTACCGTCAGCTGAAGGTCTGAACTGGTCAACAACATTGTGCTGTTTGTCAGGCACGGTTGTGGTAGCACCTTCAGGAGGCCAAAAGCATCATGGAAGGTCGAGTATGGGCATGTCAGAGAGAGGAGGCTCCAGTTGGGCGTAGGTCGTAAGATCCGATTGCGCTGGAGGTTGTGCCACCGACATGGGCCCGGGAGTCATCGCGCATGGAGGTGGCCCAAGTTGGTCGTGCCTAAGCTGTAGTGTACCGGAGGGGTTCCGATGCGTGCCCTGGTACTTTCATCATGGATCTGGGTGAAGGAAATATGCCCTAGAGGCAATAATAAAGTTGTTATTTATATTTCCTTATATCATATGATAAATGTTTATTATTCATGCTAGAATTGTATTAACCGGAAACTTAGTACATGTGTGAATACATAGACAAACAGAGTGTCACTAGTATGCCTCTACTTGACTAGCTCGTTGAATCAATGATGGTTATGTTTCCTAACCATAGACATGAGTTGTCATTTGATTAACAGGATCACATCATTAGAGAATGATGTGATTGACTTGACCCATCTGATTGCTTAGCACGATGATTGTTTAGTTTGTTGCTATTGCTTTCTCCATAACTTATACATGTTCCTATGACTATGAGATCATGCAAATCCCGAATACCGGAGGAACACTTAGTGTGCTATCAAACGTCACAACATAACTGGGTGACTATAAATATGCTCTACAGGTATCTTCGATGGTGTTTGTTGAGTTGGCATAGATCGAGATTAGGATTTGTCACTCTAAGTATGGGAGAGGTATCTCTAGGCCTTCTCGGTAATGCACATCACTATAAACCTTGCAAGTAATGTGCTAATGAGTTAGTTACAGGATGATGCATTATGGAACGAGTAAAGAGAGTTGCCGGTAACGAGATTGACCTAGGTATTGAGATACCGACGATCGAATCTCGGGCAAGTAACATACCGATGACAAAGGGAACAACGTATATCTAAATGCGGTTTGACCGATAAAGATCTTCTTAGAATATGTGGGAGCCAATATGAACATCCAGGTTCCGCTATTGGTTATTGACCGGAGATGTGTCTCGGTCATGTCTACATAGTTCTCGAACCCGTAGGGTCCACACACTTAACATTCGGTGATGATCGGTATTATGAGTTGCTGCCTCTTGAGCACTGCATTGGATTTCCCCGAAGAGGAAGGGATGATGCAGCAAAGTAGCGTAAGTACTTCCCTCAGTTTTTGAGAACCAGGGTATCAATCCAGTAGGAGGCTACGCGCGAGTCCCTCGTACCTGCACAAAACAAATAAATCCTCGCAACCAACATGAATAGGGTTGTCAATCCCTACACGGCTGCTTACGAGAGTGAGATCTGATAGATATGATAAGATAATATTTTTGGTATTTTTGTGATAAAGATGCGAAGTAAAATAAAGGCAAAGTAAAAAGCAAAGGAAATAACTAAGTAGTAGGAGATTAATATGATAAAGATAGACCCGAGGACATAGGTTTCACTAGTGGCTTCTCTCGAGAGCATAAGTATTCTACGGTGGGTGAACAAATTACTGTTGAGCAATTGACAGAATTGAGCATAGTTATGAGAATATCTAGGTATGATCATGTATATAGGCATCACGTCCGAGACAAGTAGACCGACTCCTGCCTGCATCTACTACTATTACTCCACTCATCGACCGCTATCCAGCATGCATCTAGAGTATTGAGTTAAAAACAGAGTAACGCCTTAAGCAAGATGACATGATATAGAGGGATAGACTCATGCAATATGATGAAAACCCCATCTTGTTATCCTCGATGGCAACAATACAATACGTGCCTTGCTGCCCCTACTGTCACTGGGAAAGGACACTACAAGATTGAACCCAAAGCTAAGCACTTCTCCCATTGCAAGGAAGATCAATCTAGTAGGCCAAACCAAACTGATAGTTCGAAGAGACTTGCAAATATAACCAATCATACATAAAAGAATTCAAAGAAGATTCAAATATTATTCATAGATAGACTTGATCATAAACCCACAATTCATCGATCTCAACAAACACACCGCAAAAGAAGATTACATCGAATAGTTCTCCACAAGAGAGGGGGAGAACATTGTATTGAGATCCAAAAAGAGAGAAGAAGCCATATAGCTAATAACTATGGACCCGTAGGTCTGAGGTGAACTACTCACACTTGATCGGAGAGGCTATGGTGTTGATGTAGAAGCCCTCCGTGATCAATGCCCCCTTCGGCGGAGCTCTGGAACAGGCCCCAAGATGGGATCTCATGGATACAGAAAGTTGCGGCGGTGGAATTAGGTTTTGGGCTCCGTATCTGATCGTTTGGGGATATATAGGTATATATAGGAGGAAGGAGTATGTCGGTGGAGCAACAAGGGGCCCACGAGGGTGGAGGGCGTGCCTGGGGGGTAGGCGCGCCCCCTACCTCGTGGCCTCCTCTTTTGTGTCTTGACGTAGGGTCCAAGTCTCCCGGGTCTTGTTTGTTGAGAAAATCACGTTCCCGAAGGTTTCATTCCGTTTGTACTCTGTTTGATATTCCTTTTCTTCGAAACCCTAAAACAGGCAAAAAAACAACAATTCTGGGTGGGCCTCCAGTTAATAGGTTAGTCCCAAAAATAATATAAAAGTGGATAATAAAGCCCAATAATGTCCAAAACAGTAGATAATATAGCATGGAGCAATCAAAAATTATAGATACGTTGGAGACGTATCAAGCATCCCCAAGCTTAATTCCTGCTCTTCCTCGAGTAGGTAAATGATAAAAACAGAATTATTTGTTGCAGGGTGCTACTTGGGATAATTTTAATGTAATTCTTCTTAATTGTGGTATGAATATTCAGATCCGAAAGATTCAAGACAAAAGTTTAATATTGACATAAAAATAATAATACTTCAAGCATACTAACAAAGCAATTATGTCTTCTCAAAATAACATGGCCAAAGAAATTTATCCCTACAAAATCATATAGTTTGGCTATGCTCTATCTTCACCACATAAAATATTTAAATCATGCACAACCCCGATGACAAGCCAAGCAATTGTTTCATACTTTTGACATTCTCAAAACTTTTTCAATTTTCACGCAATACATGAGGGCGAGCCATGGACATAACACTATAGGTGGAATAGAACAGTGGTTGTGGAGAAGACAAAAAGGGGAAGATAGTCTCACATCAACTAGGCGTATCAACGGTCTATGGAGATGCCCATAAATAGATATCAATGTGAGTGAGTAGGGATTTCCATGCAACGGATGCACTAGAGCTGTAAGTATATGAAAGCTCAAAAAGAAACTAAGTGGGTGTGCATCCAACTTGGTTGCTCATGAAGACCTAGGGCGATTTGAGGAAGCCCATCATTGGAATATACAAGCCAAGTTCTATAATGAAAAATTCCCACTAGTATATGAAAGTGATAACATGAGAGACTCTCTACTATGAAGATCATGGTGCTACTTTGAAGCACAAGTGTGGTAAAAGGATAGTAACATTGTCCCTTCTCTCTTTTTCTCCCATTTTTCATTTTTTTTCTTTTTCTTTTTTTATTTGGGCCTTTTCTCTTTTTTATGGCCTCTTTTCTTTCTTTCTTTTTCGTCCGGATTCTCATCCCGACTTGTGGGGGAATCATAGTCTCCATCATCCTTTCCTCACTGGGACAATGCTCTAATAATGATGATCATCACACTTTTATTTTTCTTACAACTCAAGAATTACAACTTGATACTTAGAACAAAATATGACTCTATATGAATGCCTCCGGCGGTGTGCCGAGATATGCAATGAATCAAGAGTGACGTATGAGAGAATTATGAATGGTGGCTTTGCCACAAATACGATGTCAACTACATGATCATGCTAAGAAATATGACAATGATGGAGTGTGTCATAATAAATGGAACGGTGGAAAGTTGCATGGCAATATATCTTGGAATGGCTATGGAAATGCCATAATAGGTAGGTATGGTGGCTATTTTGAGGAAGGTATATGGTGGGTGTATGATACCGGCGAAAGGTGTGCGGTATTAGAGAGGCTAGTAAAGGTGGAATGGTGAGAGTGCGTATAATCTATGGACTCAACATTAGTCATAAAGAACTCATATACTTATTGAAAAAATCTACAATTTATCAAAACAAAGTATTACGTGCATGCTCCTAGGGGGATAGATTGGTAGGAAAAGACCATCGCTCGTCCCCGACCGCCACTCATAAGGAAGAAAAACAAAAAATAAATCATGCTTCGACTTCGTCACATAATGGCTCACCATACGTGCATGCTACGGGAATCACAAACTTTAACACAATTATTTCTCAAATTCACAACTACTCAACTAGCACAACTTTAATATCACCATCTTCATATCTCAAAACAATTATCAAGCATCGAACTTCTCATAGTATTCAACACACTCATAAGAAAGTTTTATTATTAATCTTGTATACCAAGCATATTAGGATTTTAAGCAAATTACCATGCTATTTAAGGACTCTCAAAATAATCTAAGTGAGGCATGAGAGATCAATAGTTTCTATAAAACAAATCCACCACCGTGCTCTAAAAGATATAAGTGAAGTACTAGAGCAAAACTACATAACTCAAAAGATATAAGCGAAGCACATAGAGTATTCTAACAAATTTCAAATCATGTATGGATCTCTCAAAAGGTGTGTAAAGAAAGGATGATTGTGGTAAACTAACAAATAAAGACTCAAATCATACAATACGCTCCAAGCAAAACACATATCATGTGGCGAATAAAAATATAGCTCCAAGTAAAGTTACCGATAGAAGTAGACGAAAGAGGGGATGCCTTCCGGGGCATCCCCAAGCTTTGGCTTTTAGGTGTCCTTAGATTATCTTGGGGGTGCCATGGGAATCCCCAAGCTTAGGCTCTTGCCACTCCTTGTTCCATAATCCATCAAATCTTTACCCAAAACTTGAAAACTTCACAACACAAAACTTAAAGTAGAAAATCTCATGAGCTTCGTTAGCGAAAGAAAACAAAAGACCACTTCAAGGTACTGTAATGAACTCATTATTTATCTATATTGGTGTTATACCTACTGTATTCCAACTTCTGTATGGTTTATAAACTATTTTACTAGCAATAGATTCATCAAAATAAGCAAACAACACACGAAAAACCGAATCTGTCAAAAACAGAACAGTCTGTAGTAATCTGTAGCTAGCGAAAGATCTGGAACCCCAAAGATTCTAAAATAAATTTCTGGGAGTGAGAAATTTATCTATTAATCATCTGAAAAAATAATTAACTAAATATATCTTTTCAAATAAAAATGACAGCATTTCTCGTGAGCGCTAAAGTTTCTGTTTTTTACAGCGAGTGTAACAAGACTTTCCCCAAGTCTTCCCAACGGTTCTACTTGGTACAAACACTAATTAAACACAAAAAACACAACCAAAACATAGGCTAGATAAATTATTTATTACTAAACAGGAGCAAAAAGCAAGGAATAAAAATAAAATTGGGTTGCCTCCCAACAAGCGCTATCGTTTAACGCCCCTAGCTAGGCATAACAAGCAAGGATAGATCTAGGTATTGCCATCTTTGGTAGGCAATCCATAAGTGGCTCTCATAATATATTCATAAGGTAATTTAATTTTCTTTCTAGGAAAGTGTTCCATGCCTTTCCTTAATATAAATTGGAATCTAATATTTCCTTCCATCATATCAATAATTGCACCAATCGTTCTAAGGAAAGGTCTACCAAGAATAATAGGACATGAAGGATTGCAATCTATGTCAAGAACAATAAAATATACGGGAACATAATTCCTATTTGCAACAATAAGAACATCATTAATTCTTCCCACAGGTTTTTTAATAGTGGAATCCGCAAGGTGCAAGTTTAAAGAGCAATCATCAACATCACGGAAACCTAACAAATCACACAAAGTCTTTGGAATCGTGGAAACACTACCACCCAAATCACATAAAACATAGCATTCATGATCTTTAATTTTAATTTTAATAGTTTGTTCCCACTCATCATAAATCTTTCTAGGGATAGAAACTTCCAATTCAAGTTTTTCTTCATAAGATTGCATCAAGGCATCAACGATGTGTTTAGTAAACGCTTTATTTTGACTATAAGCATGAGGAGAATTTAGCACGGATTGCAACAAGGAAATACAATCAATCAAAGAGCAATTTTCATAGTTAAATTCCTTGAAATCCATAATAATGGTTTTAGCAACATCTAGGGTTTTAATTTCTTCAATCCCACTTTTATCAATTTTAGCATCAAGATCAAAAAATTCCGAATTCTTGGAACGCCTTCTAGGTAAAGGTGGATCATATTCAGTCCCATCATTATCAAGATTCATATTGCAAAACAAAGATTTAATAGGGGACACATCAATAACTTTTAGATCTTCCTCTTTATTTTCATAGGAACTACAAGAACACACTCTTATAAAGGCATCTTTCTTAGCACGCATCCTAGCGGTTCTTTATTTGCACTCATCAATGGAAATTCTCATGGATTTGAGAGACTAATTGACATCATGCTTAGGTGGAATAGATCTAAGTTTAAAAGAATCAACATCAAGAGTAATTCTATCAACGTTCCTAGCCAAATCATCAATCTTAAGCAATTTTTCTTCAATCAAAGCATTGAAATTCTTTTGCGAAGTAATAAATTCTTTAATATTAGATTCAAAATCAGAGGGCATATTATTATAATTTCCATAAGAATTGTTGTAGGAATTACCATAATTATTAGAGGGATTACTAGGATAAGGCCTAGGGTTGAAATTTCCTCTATACTCATTGTTACCAAAATTGTTCCTACCAACAAAATTCACATCCATAGATTCATTATTATTCTCAATCAAAGTAGACAAGGGCATATCATTAGGATCAGAAGAAACACTCTTATTAGCAAATAATTTCATAAGTTCATCCATCTTTCCACTCAAAACATTAATTTCTTCTATCCCATGCACCTTTTTATTAGTAGATCTTTCAGTATGCCATTGAGAATAATTAACCATAATATTATCTAGGAGTTTAGTAGCTTCTCCTAAAGTGATTTCCATAAAAGTGCCTCCCGCGGCCGAATCTAAAAGATTTCTAGAAGCAAAATTCAATCCGGCATATTTTGTATAATCATCCACAAATTTAAACCATGAGTAGGGCAATTACGTATCATTAGTTTCATTCTCTCCCAAGCTTATGCAACATGTTCATGATCAAGTTGCTTAAAATTCACAATATCGTTTGTAAGAGAGATGATCTTAGTGGGAGGAAAATACTTAGAGATAAAAGCATCTTTGCACTTATTCCATGAATCAATACTATTTTTAGGCAAAGACGAAAACCAAGCTTTAGTACGATCTCTAAGCGAAAAAGGAAATAGCTTCAATTTAACAATATCATTATCCACATCTTTCTTCTTTTGCATGTCACACAAATCAACGAAGCTATTTAGATGGGTAGCGGCATCTTCACTAGGAAGGCCGGAAAACGGATCTTTCATGACAAGATTCAGTAGAGCAGTATTAATTTCACAAGATTCAGCATCGGTGTCGGTGTCAAAACCGGCGGATCTCGGGTAGGGGGTCCCGAACTATGTGTCTAGGCCGGATGGTAATAGGAGGTAGGGGACACAATGTTTTACCTAGGTTCGGGCCCTCTTGATGGAGGTAAAACCCTACGTCCTTCTTGATTAATATTGATGATATGGGTAGTACAAGAGTAGATCTACCACGAGATCAGAGAGGCTAAACCCTAGAAGCTAGCCTATGGTATGATTGTATGTTGTGGTTGTTGTCCCCTACGGACTAAAACACTCCGATTTATATAGACACCGGAGAGGGTTAGGGTTACACAAGGTCGGTTAAAAAGGAGGAGATATCCATATTTGTATTGCCTAGCTTGCCTTCCACGCCAAGTAGAGTCCTATCCGAACACGAGACGAAGTCTTAAATCTTGTATCTTCATAGTCTAACAGTCCGGCCAAAGGATATAGTCCGGCTGTCCGGAGACCCCCTGATCCAGGACTCCCTCAGTAGCCCCTGAACCAGGCTTCAATGACGATGAGTCCGGCACGCAGTATTGTCTTCGGCATTGCAAGGCGGGTTCCTCCTCCGAATACACCATGAAAGAATTTGAATACAAGGATAGTGTCCGACCCTGCAAAATAAGTTCCACATACCACCGTAGAGAGAATAATATTTTCACAAATCTAATTTGCTGACTTGTTTTGGCAGCATGACGTTATGTCATGGCCCGGTGATTATTTGAACCGTTTTTCTTCAACCAGCTCCACACATAACGCGAGGCGGTTTCTTGACACGTCTTGTCAAAGCAGAGATCGTGTTCCCCCCAATTACGGGATTCTCATTAATACGGTCGTGGGTAACCCAACCGTGTCTAGGACTCCTAGATTGTAGGCAAGTCCCAAACAGCTACGGAGAGGACGCTTGATATTCACCCTCTTTATAAAGGGACAAGGTTTTCGCTTTTTCCCTCTCGTGCTCAATCGAAGCCTCCCCCGCCTCGAGTTCTAACACCCAAACCCAGGTCAGGTGCTCCGGATCTTCAATCATGTCCGGATCCAGCCTTCAAGGCCGGTGGATGCCCTCCTCCGTCATGGAAGAGGATATCAAGAAGTTGAGGGAGGCCAGATACCTGACCGCCGAGGTTTCGCATCGGCTGCCTGCTCGAGGGCAGGTCGTCCCCACTCTCGAACCCGACGAGAATGTCGTGTTCGTCTCCCACTTCCTCCAAGGCCTAAGCCTCACTCTGGATCCCTTCGTCAGGAGTTTGATGTTCTATTACGGGCTAGATTTCCACGATCTAGCTCCGGACTCCTTTCTCCACATCTCGACATTTATTGTCGTGTGTGAGGCCTTCCTCCGCATTACCCCTCACTTCGGCATGTGGCTCAAGACCTTTGAAGTGAAGCCAAAGATGATCGAGGGGCAACATGCAGCGTGTGGAGGTGCGTCAATAGGCAAGATGGCAGGAGCACCATGGCCGAAAGGTTCCTTTCCAGAGGTGTCCAAATTATGGCAACGGGAGTGGTTTTACGTCATGGCTCCCAGAAATGCCAAGTGGGCGGCTGCCCCGCTTTACGCTCGGGCCCCCCACCACAACTGATGTCATTGATTAGCAGAGGTCTGAGTTGGGGTCCAACCAAGGACGTGCCTATACTGCAAAGCCGCATTCAAGATCTCTTCGAGGGAGATTTTAATTTGGTTGTGGTAATGCAAGTTATGCTGGTTCGTCGAGTCCAGCCTTGCAAACGCCGGCCCCTTCGCTTGTGGGAGTTCAACCCAGAAGGACCGCGTGCCATTCAAAGTTTCCTCGGCCTGACGCACGAGGAGATGTACAAGTTATTCTTTGGACCTCAAATAGAGTGTCCGGATACTACCGAGGACGTGGGCCTTAGCTATAACCGCACCGCCGAACAAGTAAGAAATCCTCTAGCCGAACACACCGTCTTTTATTCATTATGAAGTTATTTCTGAGAGATCGCTCTTTGACCAGGACTGGCTAACAAAGGCGAAGATGATTCGGTGTTCGGCCCCCCTCCCTGAGGGTTTGGAAAATCCGGTATTGGAAAAGATGCTCGATCTCGCACCTTGCCCGGAGCCCTCGAAGGAAGATACAGAGGGGAATAATATGGGCTGAAGAGGGCCCCCATCGCTGCCAGTTCCAACCGAGGGAATGAGCGCCTCCATAAAGGAGGATAACCGGGGGAGGAAGAGGAGTGCTTCCGAGTATCCGGAAGCCGAGGCCTCCAAATGGGAGAAGAAGTCTCCAACAGAGGGTCCTGCCTCGGGGGGTGCTCTTGACGCACAAAGTCCGCGGGGGAATCAGCCCTCCAACGAGTCGTAAGTGATCCAAAAAATGCTTTAATAGTGAAGGTATACTATCTTTCTTCTGAGAAAATAACCGCTGCATATATCTTGCAGTTCGGGTCTTAGCCCTTCTCAGCTGAGCTCGTCTTCGGGGGATCTTCTTCCGGAGATGATGGAGAGCGAAACGCCTCCCCCGGACTCCTCCGCTCAAGAAGCGGGCGACCCCGAAGTGTCGTCATGGAGGGCCTCTCCGAATCCGGTGAGGCCAGAAGATAATCCCATAGACCCCCGAAGTCCCCAACGTCCGGCTCTCGAAGAGAGCAAACAAAAGAGTCCGACACCGTCTGGTATGCGGTCAGACATTCTGAGGGAGCTGTTGGGGCGAGCGGCCATCTCAGAAGAACACCGTGCGCTCATGGGTACGGTGATGGAAAGAATTTCGTCCACCGAAAGCGGATTACATGAAGCCTTTATGAGTCTACTGATAGGCTTTGAGGTACGTGAGATAATATGTGATAGTACCGCACATGTTAGGTGTGCCCTGTGTAGATAGTAGCCCCTGAGACTCTGGTTGTCGTCGAGAACGGCGGGGAATAGAGGATCATAGTCCCAGGCAATAACCAGACCGCCTTTATGTGCAGGTGGTGGAAGCTCCGGTGGCTAGCTGGACTAGTGAGTTTGCCAAATTAAAACGGCAACTGGATGCGGTAGATGCCGACATCGAGCTTGTTAACAAGCGGCTTGACGAATCATAGGGTAAGTAATGTTTTTTGGTGATTGTCACACAATAAGAGCAGCATGATGCCAGTATCTTTAATATATTGTGACTGCAGACGGAGCTGCCACCGTGGAGACCCTTAGGGCGGAGCTCGCCCGAGCCAAGGAACAAGTGAGGGTTAGTATTGCGGCTGCTTTGAAGGCGGCCGAGGAGTTAAGAGCCGAGAAGGCCGCCCATTGCGAAAGAAAAGAAAAGATGGCCAAGATGGCCGTAGAATTAAAAGGCACTACCGACCATTGCCAGTTCCTTGAGGAGGAGAACCGAGTGAAGGTAGCGGACCTGGAGAAGGCCACTATGGCGACCAAAGACAGTCGCTCTGCTATGAGGGTGAAGAAGGAGGAGCTGCGCGAAGCCGGGGATATTGCGGCTGGGAAGCCCTTTCTGCTGCAGAGGAAGTTTGGAGATCCGCGGTATGCCCCTCTGGATCGGCTGTGGAGTTTGGCAGACGCATATATGGATTTGGCGGCGAGCGCTGTCGATGCGGTCGAATACTTCCAAGATCAATCAGGTCGTGAAGTGGACAAGCTATTCTGGTCGCAATTCAACATTCCAGAGAGTCCGCTTCCCTTGACTGATCAGCTAGCTGAATGGGCCGAACTTAATAGGTTGTCCGGACTCGCCATGAGGTCTGTTGTAGGTCAGTTGTGGCCGGAGAAGCCGAAGCCGAACAACTATTTCAGCTTAGTGCGGCAGTTCCTTGGCGCGGTGCCGTGCATCAATGCGATGAAGAGGTCAGCGTGCATAGAAGGCTCGCGGATGGCCTTTGCCCGTGTCAAGGCATACTGGGCGGATATGGATGCTACCACTATTGCGGTGCAAGGTTCGGCCATGGGCCGAGTAGCTGTCGAGCACTATTTTGAAGAGGTTCTTGAGGGTGCTCGTTTGATAGAGTCCCAGTGGTCGAAGAATATTATGTTTGAATGACATGTATTCCCATTGTAAACATAATGTTTTTATGAAATATGGTAAGGCTGCATTTATACTTTTGCCGGAAAGTAATGTGATGCCTCCTGTGCGACCGTTTATGTATATATGTATATAACCTGAAAGATTGCAGTCGTTGGCTTCAACCCCCACGCATATAATGCGGAGGTGCTCGCAAAAAACGGGTGTTCACACTTAACCCAATGTCTTGGTCCTATTAAGGAGGTGATAGCGCAGCGAACGAGGCAACCGGACTATAATGCTTTAACACTTTCACTTAGCCATAGGAGTTTGATAGTGGGACTACTAGATAGCCCCTGGTGGCTCCGCACTCTCCCGATCTCGGGGTGCGTACATGCCTGGCCGGATAACAGCCCTTCGTTAAGGCGGAGGAATTCTAACATTCTGATAGGTCATCGAGTGGTTGACCAGTCTCACGCTATATCATGACAGTCAGTTTTCGGCTTTCTCTACTGAGGTGCTCGTCCGGATGAACCAGGGCACAATTGCAGTAGTTCTCCTGGTGCTGCCTTAGCCGATAAAGCGGAACGTAAGGCACCAAATCACAGGAGCCGGGCAAACCCAACATTTGACCAAAGACAATGATTCAGAGCTGATGCATATAAGGCCAAACTCGTGACGCCGAACACTCCCTAAGGTATTCGGTCTTTATGGTATAAACCGGGCCTAAATAGTGCCCTTTGTAAGAAGCCCCTTGTGTCTAGGTACGTGCAATACTCTGACGTGGCCACATGCCAAGACGTTAGCATCCTTCTCAATTGTACTGAGAATTCGAAGGATGTGTATCAACAAGAGACAGTAAAAAAGGTTTACGCAGGGTCTTAATCTAAAAAGAATCCTTGGAGCGGGTCCCTGCTGCACGTCTGCGCCTGTGTCTCCGTTGTGCCGTATCCTGGACGGGTGTAGCACGATGACCATCTGTAAAAGAGAGGAACTTAGGTGAAAAAGTTGTCGTGCAAAAAGATAGTTTTTAAAGAAAACATGTATAACTAGAAATGAGTAGAAATTGCCACTTGTGTGCGTGCGTTGATCCCCTTGTATTTATAATAGGGGCGTGGCCATCAATCAGGTACAAATTACATATAGCGGCGCCGGACTCGTCTAACCGCGTCCGTGGTCTTGACGACCTATCAAATGCTTTAGTTGGTGAGGCTGTTTTTAGTGTGTGGCTGCCAAGGCAGTCACATTCTCTTCAGCGCGCAAAGATCGCTTAATACTTCCGTTCACTGTAATGATGCCACGTGGACCGGGCATCTTGAGTGTGAGGGAAATGTAATGCGGTATTGCATTAAAGCGAGCAAAAGCTTCGCGTCCAAGTAGTGCTTGATAACCGCATTGGAACGGAGCAATGTGGAAGGTTAAATGTTTGCTAAGGGAGTTATCGAGGAAGCCGAATATAACCTTTAGTAGCAGGGAGCCCGTGCAATGAGCCCCTGGACTAGCATTACTCCTTTAAGGGTAGTATTGCTTAGGCAAATTTTCGTTGGGTCTATCCCCCATTTGCAGATTGGTATCCTGGTATATTCAGGTTTAAACTGCTTGCCCACCGTCCATCAGGACTCGTGTAAGTGGTATTCCCGTCATTATTGGGTCCTAATACCGGGGCACCCATCCTCACGCCGGATACTTTGCTGAGTAATCCCGATGGTCAAAGTGATCGGTTGAAACGACCCAGTTGGCGGGACCCGCGGTGGATTAGGGTTTACCAGGGGTGCTATTGTAACACCCCGGATGTAATTTACCTAATATGTACTCCAACTCTTGCCATTTCCGGCGCTAAGTTATTTTATTTCCTCAGGTTCGGGTTTTTGTCTCCGTGTGTTGTTGTCGTTGTCATGCATCTCATATCATGTCATCATGTGCATTGCATTTGCATACGTGTTCGTCTCATGCATTCGAGCATTTTCCACGTTGTTCGTTTTGCATTCCGGCGCTCCTATCTCCTCCGGTGGTCATTTCTCCCTTCTTTTCGTGTGTGGGGGTTAAACATTTCCGGATTAGACCAAGAATTGCCAAGCGGCCTTGGTTTACTACCGGTAAACCGCCTGTCAAGTTTCGTACCATTTGGACTTCGTTAGATGTTCCAACGGCTAACCAAGAGACCGAGAAGGCCTCGTGTGTGTTGCAGCCCAACACCCCTTCAATTTGGCCCAAAACCCTCTCCATCTTCTAGAGCGTTCGATCACGATCGCGTGGCCGAAAACCGCACCTCATTTGGACTCTCCTAGCTCCTCCTATGCCTATAAATAGGCCCTCCTCCGAATTCCCGGATCTCCTTCGTCCCCAAACCCTAAAAATCGCCCGTCGTGAGCCGGACATGTCCGCCGCACTGGACACCGTGTCCGCCATGCCCGCGGCCACTGAGGCTCCGCCACGTGGCACACCGGGCTCCTCCCGCCGCCGGCCCGTCCCGGCCCGAAGCCGCTCCCGCCTGGGCCAGAGTCGCCGCGCCCCGCCGCCCGGCTTCTTCCCCGCGCCCGGCCGCCACTTCGCCGTGCGGCGCCGTCTCCGGTGAACTCCGGCGCCGCCTCATCGCTCCGCCGCGCCGCCCCGGCCTCGCCCCGCCCGCCTCCTCCTCCCGTAGCGGCGAGCGCCGCCACCGGACGCCACCGCGCCGCCGCAGGCCTCCGGCGCCGACCCCCCTCACTCCGGCCGCCCCCGACAACTACGGCGCCGACCTCCCGGGCGATCCTCGGGAACCGGGCTGCTACAGTACCCCAGATCCAGATCTGGATCTCGGGTTGACTTTTATCCCTAACCCTAATTATTTTGCTATGTTCCTCATGCCGTAACTTTGCATCCGTAGATCCGTTTTGGACGTGTATCATATCAAAATGTTCGTCTCAGAGAGTACATCGTTTCATCGCATTGCATCGTTTTTATTTGAGTTCATCTTGATGCCCGAAATGCTGTTGGAAGAGTGCTATTTGAGTTAATTGTCAGATCTGCTGCACCAAATAGCTATTTGTCATTTTTGGCACGATTATTGTGTGCACGATATGCTCCTGAGCTCTACATGTGTTTTGTTTTTTGTTTTGCCATCTTTACAGAGGTGTTATCCATGTATTTTTGCGATATTTGCGGTGACTAGCACAAGCTTGCAAAGTGGTGCATTCGTTAGTGCTGATTTCAGGGACTTAGCAATTTCACTAAGTCCTTGATTTGTTTTTATCAACATGTCATATGTTCATGTTGTTTCCTAGTGATCCGTGCCTCTCTTGAGGATGATCAGTAAGTATGATTTGTTAATCTTGTTGTGCTCTATCCATCCATGTCTTTGTTTGCAATTATGGAGCACCCTAGCTTGAGTCAATCGAGCTCTACTTTTGCTACTTCATGAATCTGGGCAGATTGTCTACTTGTTGGCGATTTTGCCGAGGATGTGGTTGTTGATCCGTGCATGCTATTTTGTTGTTCTTGCCATGTCTTGCTTATATAATGTGTATTCTTCATGGGTGTATGCTTAGATTGTCATGCCTTGCTCTGTAGTGAGTGCATCGAGCTCGTGAACATGCCTACTCATTAACAGATTTGCATGCTCCAGTTTTTCACTGAGTCTGAGATCTGATTATGTTTTTGCCATGTTCACATGCTTGCAATTGTATTTTCTGATCCCTTTTGGCTCAAGGCCACTAAGGGACTTTTGTTAAGATCGTTGAGTAGCTCCAGGTCATGCCTTAGTATGACATGTTAAGTTCCTGTATCATATAGTTTTCATGCTCCAAAGTGTGCTACCTGATCTGAGATTCCAGACTAGTGTTAATTTCACTAAGTCTGAAACCTGTTTACCAATTGCACTTTTCCCATGCTTGTTTGAACCTGTTAATGGATGAATTGGCCATAGCTCAGTGTTCATCTTTTGTCAAGAATTATGAGTGGATCCCTGCCATGTATTTTTTTGCCATGTTTGAGTGTTGTAGCATATTTAACTTGTTGCATTTAGATGGCTACTTGCTGTTTATCGCAGACCGGTGCCATATTTGTTTTGCTTGCCATTTCCAAACCGTGCATCCGATTCCGGCGATCTTTATATCGTTTTCAACCGAAATCACCTCACCTTTCCAGTGGCACTCTTAGATTTCCAAGTTGAGGCCAGGTTCATTCATTCCTTGTCAAATCTTGCATATGCATCACATGTCGCATCCCGCATAGCATACCATGTTTGCATCATGTTGTTTGAGCTTTGCACGTGGTTGATTGTGTTCCTTTTGCTTGTTTGTCTTGTTTGGGTAGAGCCGGGAGACGAGTTCGCTAACGAGGATCCCGTTGAGTTTTCTTTCGAGGATCCAGTCAACTCTGACAACTTTGCAGGCAAGATGATCATACCCTCGAAATCACTTCTATCTTTGCTTTGCTAGATGCTCGCTCTTTTGCTATGCCTATGCTACGATGCCTACCACTTGCTTATCATGCCTCCCAAATTGCCATGTCAAACCTCTAACCCACCATGTCCTAGCAAACCGTTGATTGGCTATGTTACCGCTTTGCTCAACCCCTCTTATAGCGTTGCTAGTTGGAGGTGAAGATTGGAGATCGTTCCTTGTGGGAACATTATTTTCTTGTTGGGATATCACTATATTATCTTGTTATCTTAATGCATCTATATACTTGGTAAAGGGTGGAAGGCTCAGCCTTTTGCCTAGTGTTTTGTTCCACTCTTGCCGCCCTAGTTTCCGTCATATCGGTGTTATGTTCCCGGATTTTGCGTTCCTTACACGGTTGGGTAATAATGGGAACCCCTTGACAGTCCGCCTTGAATAAAACTCCTCCAGCAATGCCCAACCTTGGTTTTACCATTTGCCACCTAGCCTCTTTTTCCCTTGGGTTTCTGGAGCCCGAGGGTCATCTTATTTAAACCCCCCCCCCCCCCGGGCCAGTGCTCCTCTGAGTGTTGGTCTGACCGAGCAGACTGCGGGGCCACCTCGGGGCAACTTGAGGTTTGGTTTTACTCGTAGGATGTCTCATCTGAGTGTGCCCTGAGAACGAGATATGTGCATCTCCTATCGGGATTTGTCGGCACATTCGGGCGGTGTTGCTGGATTTGTTTTAACTTGTCAGGGTTGTCTTGTAGAATCGGGATGCCGAGTCTGATTAGAATGTCTCGGGAGAAGGTATATCCTTCGTTGACCGTGAGAGCTTGTCATGGGCTAAGTTGGGACTCCCGTGCAGGAATTTGAACTTTCGAAAGTTGTGCCTGCGGTTATGGGCAAATGGGAATTTGTTAATGTCCGGTTGTAGATAACTTGAACCTTAACTTAAATAAAATGAATCAACTGAGTGTGTAACCGTGATGGTCTCTTCTCGGCGGAGTCCGGGAAGTGAACACGGTGTTGGAGTAATGTTTGCCGTAGCTGGTTCTATAGTTCTTCGTTCGTGCTTTGCCTTCTCTTCTCTCTCTCTTTTGCGAACAGGTTATCCACCATATATGCTAGTCGCTTGCTGCAGCTCCACATATTACCTTTCCTTACCTATAAGCTTAAATAGTCTTGATCGCGAGGGTGCAAGATTGCTGAGTCCATGTGGCTCACAGATTACTTCCAAACCAGATGCATGGCCCGATGACTCCGTTCTAGATGATGCACTTGAGCTCAAGTGGGAGTTCGACGAAGACTCACGCCGTTACTATGTGTCTTTCCCTGATGATCAGTAGTGGTGCCCAGTTGGGGCGATCGGGACCGTGTCGCATGTTGGGTTGATCTTTTATTTTGGTACCGTAGTTGGACCATGAGTGATTGGATGATGTAATGCTATTTATGTACTTTGTTTGACGTGGCGAGTGTAAGCCAACTATGTACCTTTCCCCTTATAATGTATTACATGGGATGTTGTGAAGATTACCTTACTTGCGACATTTCTTTAAATGCGGTTATGCCTCTAAGTCGTGCTTCAACACGTAGGAGATATAGCCGCATCGAGGGCATTACAAGTTGGTATCAGAGCCTTCCCCGACCTTAGGAGCCCCCATTGCTTGATCATTTTTAGCAGCCGTTGTTGAGTCTAGAAAAAAATGTTTTGAGTCATTTAGGAATTATATATCGGAGAGTTTAGGAATTCTTTTTACTCCCCAGTCCCTTCATCGCTCTGGTAAGGCATCCTGACGTAGAATTTTGACTCTTCTCTTCTCAAATTTCACTAATTTTTTTAGGATCACGCGGGTATCTTGGAATCGTTCCGATCGATTTGTGATGAGAACATTGTTCTTGGTGCCTCTTGTCATTTAGGGGTTGTGGCAGTGTCCCGGGGAGTAGAGCTCCGAGGTGTTGTCGTCACAATTTTATCGTTGCAGTTCTGGAATACCTGAGTTTAGTTCGCCGACATCGAAAATCTCGTTTATGCAGTTGTTGGTGAGATAACCTCGACGCCACCCAATACTGGGGCGGGAGTTCGTGAGTATTGCCATAACTTGTATAACGGATGCTTTTTGAAGGTTGAGGTAGATGGTTTCCGAAGTTTTTCTCGGTTATGTGTTGAAGGATGGATACAGCTGGATGTAGGATTTGCTAGATTTGGGTGAGATATTATGCTTCCCCTGTATCCCCAACACCTGATTGCATAACCGGAAAGGTTCGGGAGTTTCATAGGTGGGAATTCTTGTAGCTCTAGCTCTTCTTCCACGGATATTTGGTTTGAGATTGGGTGATCTTTACCGAGTATTCGTTCTTGATCCATACCTTGTTGATTTATTCCTCTACCTAAATTCTAAGTGGCTTCTCAATTTATGGATATGTGACCATTTCAATTGGAATGCATTCGTTCATTTTGTTCGGATGTGAAGACTATATGTTGCAATTTCTACCCGTTGGATTCAGCTTCAATTTTATCTGTCAATGTGCTAATGGATGTCAACCTCTTCAGGATGGCTCCTCCAACGTGCACGACTCTGAATCCTGATCCATCACCACCACCTCCACCTCCGGAGGCATGGCAAGCTGTGATGGCCGCTACCAATGCAAACACACAGTTGATCATGCAAATTCTTCAAGAGCGCAACCAAGCGAACCAACGCAACCAGGGCAACAATCAGAATCACTTTGCTACACTCAACCAGTTCCTTGCTAACCAGCCAAAGACCTTCAGCAATTGTGTTGAGGCAACTGATGCTGACGATTGGCTTGTGGACTTATGCAAGCATTTCGAGTGCAGTAACGTCAGGCCTGAGGACTTTGTCAAGTTCGCTTCCTTCCAACTCAAAGACCAAGCTGCAGAATGGTTCCAGCAGTACAACGATTCCAGAGGAGGTCGTGTGATTACCTGGGATGAATTCCGTCAAGACTTCAAAGATCATCATATTCCTCAGAGCATGGTTGAAAGCAAGCGTGAGGAATTCCGCAACCTGAAGCAAGGCTCTTTGTCTGTCTATGACTACAACAAGTTGTTTCAGAAGCTCGCCCGCTTTGCTAAGTAGGACGTCCCTGATGAGAAGAGCATGATATACCAGTTCAGGGGTGGTCTCAGAGAAGAAATCCAGCTAGCTCTTGTTCTCTTTGAGCCCTTGAGGTATGATGAGTTCTACAACATGGCATTGAAGCAAGAGGCTGCTCAACTGAAGTGTGATGCCTCCAAGAAACGAGTCAGAGATGCTACTCCTTCCTCTACTCAAGTGGCCAAGCAGGAGAAGTATTGGCTTCCTCCTCCTCCGTTCTGTTAGCCGTATCAATAGAAGAGCAAAGGTGGCAGTGGATCTTCCCACCCACCCAACCCTGGCTTTCAGAACAAGACATCGTCTCAAGCTTCAAGATCGAGTGCTCCGTATCACCGTCCGCTTTCAGAGGTCACGTGCAACAAGTGCCAACAGAAGGGTCACTATGCCAACAAATGCTTCAATCAGAGGCGTCTCCCTCCTCCTCCTCCTGTGAGATCGGCAAGTACAGCTGTGGTCAAGCACGCCAAGGTCAACTTGATGAATGAAGCGTAGGCAGAGGACTCGTCAGATGTCATCATGGGTAACCTTCCTGTTAATGATGTTCCTGCAAAAGTACTTTTTGATACTGGTGCATTGCATTCTTTCTTGTCATGCCCATTTGCATCGAAGCACAATGTTGATACTAAGGTCATGCCCAAAGTCATGCAAGTTGTTTCTCCCGGCAAGCTTTTGACTTCTAGTTTGGTTTCTCCCGATATCTCTATCATGTTGGGCGATTACAAGTTTATTTCTTCTCAGGTGGTTCTTGGCAACTCGGATATTGATCTTATTCTCAGAATGGATTGGCTTTCTAAGCACAAGGCGCATCTTGATTGTGCAGCCAGGCAGATTCAATTGACTCATTCGTCTGAGGATGTAATTGTCTTTGCCGCTCGCGATGATACAATCCGTCTGTTTTCTCTCAATGAGAAGGGTGAACTGGATGCCATCTCACAAATTCCAGTCGTTTGCGAATATCAAGACGTCTTTCCAGAAGAGCTTTCAGGAATGCCTCCGCACCGGCCAGTTGAATTCGTCATCGATCTTGAGCCTGGCACGAAACCGGTTTGCAAGCGTCCTTACAAGCTCGGACCTGAAGAGTTGAAGGAGCTGAAGAAGCAACTCGATATTCAAGAACGAATGGGTCTCATCCGACCTAGTTCTTCTCCGTGGGGTTGTGGAGTTCTTTTTGTGAAGAAGAAGGATGGAATGGGCCGACTTTGTGTTGACTACCGTCCATTGAACAAGAAGACTATCAAGAACAAGTACCCACTTCCCAACATCAACGAGCTGTTCGAACAACTCAAAGGTGCTCAAGTATTCTCCAAGCTTGATCTCCGTATGGGTTATCACCAGATTCGAATCCGTGAGCAAGATATTCCCAAGACGGCTTTCAGAACAAGCTATGGTTCATATGACTACACTGTCATGTCTTTTGGCCTCGTCAAGGCTCCTCCGAACTTCATCTTCAACGCCTACACGAATGACTTTGTTTTGGTCTATCTCGACAACATTCTGGTCTTTTCGAACAACAAGGAAGATCACGCCAAGCACTTGCGTTTGGTGCTCGATAAGCTCAGGGAACATCAGTTCTACGCCAAGTTCTCAAAGTGTGAGTTTTGGCTCGATGAGGTTCTATATCTTGGGCATATCATCTCTGCCAAGGGCATTGCGGTGAATCCTGAGAAGGTGTCTACAATTGTGAATTGGGAACCACCTCAGAATGTGAAGCAACTCCATAGCTTCCTCGGTCTCGCAAGCTAGTGTCGAAGGTTCATGGAGAACTTTTCTAAGATCGCGAAGTCTCTTTCAAATCTTCTCCAGAAGCACGTCAAGTACGTTTGGTCTTCGGAATGTGACATCGCTTTCAACACTTTGAAAGAGAAATTGGTCACTGCTCTAGTTCTGACTCCTCCTGATGAATCCAAACCGTTCGAGGTCTTCTGCGATGCCTCTCTTCAAGGTCTTGGTGCAGTGTTGATGCAAGAGAAGAAAGTTGTGGCTTATACCTCTCGCCAGTTGAATCCCAACGAGAAGAACTACCCCACTCATGGCCTTGAGTTGGCGGCAGTTGTGCATGCTCTTTTGACTTGGAGACATCTCTTATTGGGAAGAAAAGTGGACATCTTCACTGACCATAAGAGTCTCAAGTACATCTTCACGCAGCCTAATCTCAACCTTAGGCAGACCCGTTGGGCCGAAATGATTCAAGAGTATAATCCGAGTATCGAGTATACTCCAGGCAAGGCCAATGTGATTGCTGACGCATTGAGCAGGAAGGCTTACTGCAATAGTCTAATTATCAAGCCTTACCAACCCGAGCTTTGTGAAGCTTTCCGCAAACTCAATCTGCAAGTTGTTCCTCAAGGTTTCCTCGCCAACCTTCAAGTCTCTCCTACTTTGGAAGATCAGATTCGCGAGGCTCAACTTCTTGATGCTATGGTGAAGAAGGTGAAGATTGGGATTGCCAAGAGTCAACCCAAGTACAAGTGCTACCGCCTTGATGACAAGGACACTCTCTTCTTCGAGGATCGTATTGTTGTGCCCAAAGGTGACCTTCGTAAAGTGATCATGAATGAGGCTCACAATTCACTCCTCTCCATCCACCCTGGGAGCACGAAGATGTATCAGGACCTCAAGCAGGCTTATTGGTGGACTCGAATGAAGCCCGAGATTGCTCAGTTCGTGAATGAATGTGATGTCTGCAGAAGAGTGAAGGCAGAACACCAAAGGCCAGCTGGTCTCCTCCAACCTCTTGCCATTCCAGAATGAAAGTTTGACCACATTGAGATGGACTTCGTGACTGGGTTTCCAAAGTCCAAACGTGGCAATGATGCTATATTCGTTGTCATCGACAAACTCACTAAAGTGACTCACTTTCTACCTATCAAAGAGTCTATCACTGCAGCTCAATTGGCGGAGCTGTATACCTCTCGAATTGTCTCGCTGCACGACATTCCACAGGTGATCTCTTTAGACCGTGGCAGCATCTTTACCTCCAAGTTTTGGGATTCTTTTCAGAAGGCCATGGGCACCAACATCCGCTTCAGCACAGCTTTCCATCCTCAAACTAGCAGTTAAGTCGAGCGTGTCAATCAGATTCGTGAAGATATGCTCAGGGCTTGTGTGATCTCCTTCGGCATGAAGTGGGAAGATTGTCTTCCATACGCCGAATTCTCCTACAACAACAGTTTTCAATCAAGTTCGGGCAAGGCCCCATACGAAATTCTGTATGGCAGGAAGTGCCGTACTCCACTCAACTGGTCAGAAACCGGTGAACGTCAACTTCTGGGAAATGACTTAATCACAGAGGCAGAGGAGATGTGTAAAGTCATTCGAGATAACCTCAAAGCAGCGCAATCGCGCCAGAAGAGCTACTATGATAGTAAGCACCGTGATTTGGCTTTCGAGATCGGAGATCATGTTTACCTCCGCGTCTCTCCTATGAAAGGTACTCGTCGCTTTGGTATCAAAGGGAAGCTTGCCCCTAGATACGTGGGTCCTTTCAAGATCGTCAGCAAGAGAGACGATCTCGCCTATCAACTCGAGCTTCCTTCAAACTTTGCAAATGTGCACGATGTGTTCCATGTCTCTCAGCTCCGTAAGTGCTTCAAGACTCCTGACCGCATCGTCAACTTCGAAGACATTGATCTCCAAGAAGATTTCTCTTATCGTGAGCACCCCGTGGCTATTCTTGAAGAGACTGAACGCAAGACTCGCAATAAGTCAATCAAATTCCTCAAAGTCAAGTGGTCACACCATTCCGACCGTGAAGCCACCTGGGAACGCGAGGATCACCTCCATTCTAAGTACCCGGCGTTCTTCCAGTTCTAGATCCTGGGACGAGATCCTTTCGTAGTGGTGGAGTGTTGTAACACCCCGGATGTAATTTACCTAATATGTACTCCAACTCTTGCCGTTTCTGGCGCTAAGTTATTTTATTTCCTCGTGTTCGGGTTTTTGTCTCCGTGTGTTGTTGTCGTTTTCATGCATCTCATATCATGTCATCATGTGCATTGCATTTGCATACGTGTTCATCTCATGCATTCGAGCATTTTTCCCGTTGTCCGTTTTGCATTCCGTCGCTCCTATCTCCTCCGGTGGTCATTTCTCCCTTCTTTTCGTGTGTGGGGGTTAAACATTTCCGGATTGGACCGAGACCTGCCAAGCTGCCTTGGTTTACTACTGGTAGACCGCCTGTCAAGTTTCGTACCATTTGGACTTCGTTAGATGCTCCAACGGTTAACCGAGGGACCGAGAAGGCCTCGTGTGTGTTGCAGCCCAACACCCCTCCAATTTGGCCCAAAACCCACTAAAACCCTCTCCATCTTCTAGAGCGTTCGATCACGATCGCGTGGCCGAAAACCGCACCTCATTTGGACTCACCTAGCTCCTCCTATGCCTATAAATAGGTCCTCCTCCCAATTCCCGGATCTCCTTCGTCCCCAAACCCTAAAAATCGCCTGTCGCGAGCCGGACATGTCCGCTGCGCCGGACACCGCATCCGCCGCCGCCCGCGGCCACTGAGGCTCTGCCACGTGGCACGCCGGGCTCCTCCCGCCGCCGGCCCTCCGCCGCTCCCGCCTGGGCCAGAGTCGCCGCGCCCCGCCGCCCGGCTTCTTCCCCGTGCCCGGCCGCCACTTCGCCACCCGGCGCCGTCTCCGGCGAACTCTGGCGCCGCCCCGCCGCCTCATCGCTCCGCCGCGCCGCCCCGGCCTCGCGCCGCCCCGGCCTCGCGCCGCCCGCCTCCTCCTCCCGCAGTGGCGAGCGCCACCACCAGACGCCACCGCGCCGCCGCAGGCCTCCGGCGCCGACCCCCCTCACTCCGGCCGCCCCCGACAACTCCGGCGCCGACCTCCTAGGCGATCCTCGGGAACCGTGCTGCTACAGTACCCTAGATCCAGATCTGGATCTCGGGTTGACTTTTATCCCTAACCCTAATTATTTTGCTATGTTCTTCATGCCGTAACTTTGCATCCGTAGATCCGTTTTGGACGTGTAGCATATCAAAATGTGCGTCTCAGAGAGTACATCATTTACTCTCATTGCATCATTTTCATTTGAGTCCATCTTGATGCCCGAAATGCTGTTGGAAGAGTGCTATTTGAGTTAATTGTCAGATCTGCTGCACCAAATAGCTATTTGTCATTTTTGCCATGATTATTGTGTGCATGATATGCTCCTGAGATCTACATGTGTTTTGTTATTTATTTTTCCATCTTTACAGAGGTGCTATCGATGTATTTTTGTGATATGTGTGGTGACTAGCACAAGCTTGCAAAGTGGTGCATTCGTTAATGTTGATTTCAGGGACTTAGCAATTTCACCAAGTCCTTGATCTGTTTTTATCAATATGCCATATGTTCATGTTGTTTCCTAGTGATCCGTGCCTCTTTTGAGGATGATCAGTAAGGATGATTTGTTAATCTTGTAGTGCTATATCCATCCATATCTTTGTTTGCAATTATAGAGCACCCTAGCTTGAGTCAATCGAGCTCTACATTTGCTACTTCGTGAATCTGGGCAGATTGTCTACTTGTTGGCGATTTTGCCGAGGATGTTGTTGTTGATCCGTGCATGCTATGTTGTTGTTCTTGCCATGTCTTGCTTATATAATATGTATTCTTGATGGGTGTATGCTTAGATTGTCATGCCTTGCTCTGTAGTGAGTGCATCGAGCTCGTGAACATGCCTACTCGTTAACAGATTTGCATGCTCCAGTTTTTCACTAAGTCTGATATCTGATTATGTTTTAGCCATGTTCACATGCTTGCAATTGTATTTCTGATCCCTTTTGGCTCAAGGCCACTAAGGGACTTTTGTTAAGATCTTTGAGTAGCTCCATTCCATGCCTTACTATGCCATGTTAAGTTCTTGTATCATATAGTTTTCATGCTCCAAAGTGTGCTACCTAATCTGAGATTCCAGACTAGTGTTAATTTCACTAAGTCTGAAACCTGTTTACCAATTGCACTTTTCCCATGCTTGTTTGAACCTGTTAATGGATGAATTGGCCATAGCTCAGTGTTCATCTTTTGTCAAGCATTATGAGTGGATCCCTGCCATGTATTTTGTTGCCATGTTTGAGTGTTGTAGCATATTTAACTTGTTGCATTTAGATGGCTACTTGCTATTTATCGCAGACCGGTGCCATATTTGTTTTGCTTGCCATTTCCAAACCGTGCATCCGATTCCGGCGATCTTTATATTGTTTTCAATCGAAATCACCTCACCTTTACAGTGGCACTCTTGGATTTCCAAGTTGAGGCCAGGTTCATTCATTCCTTGTCAAATCTTGCATATGCATCACATATCGCATCCCTCATAGCATACCATGTTTGCATCATGTTGTTTGAGCTTTGCACGTGCTTGATTGCGCTCCTTTTGCTTGTTTGTCTTGTTTGGGTAGAGCCGGGAGACGAGTTCTCTAACAAGGAGCCTGTTGAGTTTGCTTTCGAGGATCCAGTCAACTCCGACAACTTTGCAGGCAAGATGATCATACCCTCGAAATCACTTCTATCTTTGCTTTGCTAGATGCTCGCTCTTTTGCTATGCCTATGCTACGATGCCTACCACTTTCTTATCATGCCTCCCAAATTGCCATGTCAAACCTCTAACCCACCATGTCCTAGCAAACCATTGATTGTCTATGTTACCGCTTTGCTCATCCCCTCTTATAGCGTTGCCAGTTGCAGGTGAAGATTGGAGATCGTTCCTTGTTGGAACATTATTTTCTTGTTGGGATATCACTACATTATCTTGTTATCTTAATGCATCTATATACTTGGTAAAGGATGGAAGGCTCGGCCGTTTGCCTGGTGTTTTGTTCTACTCTTGCCGCCCTAGTTTTCGTCATATCGATGTTATATTCCCGGATTTTGCGTTCCTTACGCGGTTGGGTAATAATGGGAACCCCTTGACAGTCCGCCTTGAATAAAACTCCTCCAGCAATGCCCAACCTTGGTTTTACCATTTGCCACCTAGCCCCTTTTTCCCTTGGGTTTTCGGAGCCCAGGGTCATCTTATTTAAACCCCCCCCCCGGGCCAGTGCTCCTCTGAGTGTTGGTCCGACCGAGCAGACCGTGGGGCCACCTCGGGGCAACTTGAGGTTTGGTTTTACTCGTAGGATGTCTCATCTGAGTGTGCCCTGAGAATGAGATATGTGCAGCTCCTATCGGGATTTGTCGGCACATTCAGGCGGTGTTGCTGGATTTGTTTTAACTTGTCGGAGTTGTCTTGTAGAACCGGGATGCCGAGTCTGATCGGAATGTCTCGGGAGAAGGTATATCCTTCGTTGACCGTGAGAGCTTGTCATGGGCTAAGTTGGGACTCCCCTGCAGGGATTTGAACTTTCAAAAGCCGTGCCCGTGATTATGGGCAGATGGGAATTTGTTGATGTCCGATTGTAGATAACTTGAACCTTAACTTAAATAAAATGAATCAACTGAGTGTGTAACCGTGATGGTCTCTTCTCGGCGGAGTCCGGGAAGTGAACACGGTGTTGGAGTAATGTTTGCCGTAATTGGTTCTCTAGTTCTTCGTTTGTGTTTTGCCTTCTCTTCTCGCTCTCTTTTGCGAACAGGTTAGCCACCATATATGCTAGTCGCTTGCTGCAGCTCCACATATTACCTTTCCTTACCTATAAGCTTAAATAGTCTTAATCGTGAGGGTGCGAGATTGCTGAGTCCCTGTGGCTCACAGATTACTTCCAAACCAGATGCAGGGCCTGATGACTCCGTTCCAGATGATGCGCTTGAGCTCAAGTGGGAGTTTGATGAAGACTCATGCCGTTACTATGTGTCTTTCCCTGATGATCAGTAGTGGTGCCCAGTTGGGGCGATCGGGACCGTGTCGCATGTTGGGTGGATCTTTTATTTTGGTACCGTAGTCGGACCATGAGTGATTGGATGATGTAATGCTATTTATGTACTTTGTTTGACATGGCGAGTGTAAGCCAACTATGTACCTTTCCCCTTATAATGTATTACATGGGATATTGTGAAGATTACCTTACTTGCGACATTGCTTTCAATGCGGTTATGCCTCTAAGTCGTGCTTCGACACGTAGGAGATATAGCCGCATCGAGGGCGTTACAGCTATGGATCGACATACTTGGTCCAGAATTTTGTTCAGGCTGGACAGTTCATCTCTGGCGCCTTTAGAGGGCGGCTTTTGCTGACCTGGCCGAGAGCTTCGGAATCCGGCGTTTACCGTCGTGCTCTTCGGGCTGTCTTCTTTATTCCGACGCTTATTATTTTTGCTGCGTCATGATTTCCCGTTTTCATCTCTAACTTCTGATGTGCTTGGGTCGCTGGTGCTGCATCTGGCTACCAGCTGTCCTCACCCGCGCAAAAGCGGGTCATGAGGTTTGTTAATGCTGCCATTGTTCTCGGCTTTTCTTGGCCGAGGTGTCTGGCAAGCCATTCGTCGCGGACGCTATGCTTAAAAGATGCCAAGGCTTCGGCGTCCGGGCAGTCAACTATTTGGTTCTTCTTAGTAAGAAACCTGTTCCAAAGCTTTCGGGCTGACTCTCAGGGCTGTTCAGTTATAGGACTCAAATCGTCCGCATCCGGGGGTCGGACATAAGTCCCTTGAAAATTTGCCCGAAAAGCGTCTTCGAGCTCTTCCCAGCTTCCAATGGAGTTTTCGGGGAGGCTTTTAAGCCAGTGCCGAGCTGGCCCTTTGAGCTTGAGGGGTAAGTACTTGATGGCGTGGAGATCATCTCCTCGAGCCATATGGATATGGAGGATATAGTCCTCAATCCAGACCCCAGGGTCTATTTTTCCGTCGTATGCCTCCATGTTTACGGGTTTGAATCCCTCTGGAAATTCATGGTCCAGCACCTCATCGGTGAAACATAGGGGGTGTGCGGCACCCCTGCATTTGGGTGTACCGCGTTGTTCTGATGTTTGTTGTGTTACATCATATGCTGGGGCGCGCTTGCGTGGTCCATACATGGATCTGGTTGCGCCGTCCTTTTGGTGCGAGCCCTCGTGTGGATCGCGTATTGGCTTGTGAGTGGCGTTGTTTGCCGCTCCATGTTGGCCGTGAGGTCGTCTATCCGGCCAGGTGGCCATTTTGATTTTTGGTTGTGGGGGATCTAGGGCCTCCTCATCGAATTCGGGTAGCAACTTCCACTTCGGGTAGCTCTTGGTGGGGCGATTACCACCATACTTCACTGCTGTGTTGAGTACTTTACTCCATCTGATTTGGAGTGTGTCCTGCGCAGCCTTGAGCCCTTGCTTCTGCTTTTTCAGACTCCTCGCGGTGGCAACAAGCCTTTGACGGGCATTCTGCTGCTCCGGGTGCCTGTCCGGTGTTATGTCATCCGGACTATTATCTCTGACAGAATTGGTTTGTTCGGTTTGATTCTCCGTATTGCCGTGGTCCGGTAGTGGTTCGCCCTGCTCCACCGCTGGGTCTGTATGATCGTTATTTCTGCCGAGGCGGGATTTGGGGCGGTGCTTACGCCGCCGCTTTGACTGCTTCTCGAGGGGACAAGCCTTCATTGCGTCCTTCCATTCCTCGTCGTCGTCTTCTTTTGGTGTGTCCACCATGTATACGTCATATGATGAGGTGGACGTCCCGCGCCCTGTGGGCGGTGGTTCCTCTTCGCCTCCCACATCGTCGTCCATACCGTCGATGTCTTCGGAGTCGAAGTCGAGCATGTCGGTTGAGTCATCGATAGTGGCTACTAAGTGGGTGGTGGGTGGGCCTCGAATTTCTTCATCGTCCGCATCACAGTCCTGCCTGACATAGTTCGGCCAGGATTCTCCTGACAAGGAGAGAGACCTTAATGAGTTCAGTATGTCGCCAAAGGGCGAGTGCTGAAAAATACCTGCGAAGGTAAACTCCATGATCGGTGCCCAATCGGATTCGATAGGAACGGGCGCAGGCGATTCGAAGTCCGTGGCCGGAGAAGGATCCGGCAGTTTAACAACATAGCTCTCATGCAAGGCAAGGTCGATGTTCGGCTTGATTGCCGCTGAGGGTAAGGCATCCGTGGCGGGGTCCATCCACCCATCCGCGGAAGGCGCAACTGGCTCCGAATTGAGGGTCGGAGCGGCTGCTGGTGCGATCTCCTTAACACTGTCTGATGGGAGAGCTAAGTCATGCTCGTCGTGACCGCGTGGCGCACAAGGCAGAGGCTCGAATCCATCGAAGATCAAATCTCCATGGATATCGGCCATGTAGTTTAAGCTTCCAAACCTGACCTGGTGGCCAGGGGCGTAACTTTCCATCTGCTCCAGATGGCCAAGCGAATTGGCCTGCAGTGCAAAGCCGCCGAACACAAAGATCTGTCCGAGGAGAAAAGTCTCACCCTGGACCACATCTCTATCGGTGATAGTAGGAGCCATCAAGCCTAACGGCAACGACACAAAGGAAATCTCAATGAAAGCACCAATGTCGGTGTCAAAACCGGCGGATCTCGGGTAGGGGGCCCCGAACTATGCGTCTAGGCCGGATGGTAACAGGAGGCAGGGGACACAATGTTTTACCTAGGTTCGGGCCCTCTTGATGGAGGTAAAACCCTATGTCCTGCTTGATTAATATTGATGATATGGGTAGTACAAGAGTAGATCTACCACGAGATCAGAGAGGCTAAACCCTAGAAGCTAGCCTATGGTATGATTGTATGTTGTGGTTGTTGTCCCCTACGGACTAAAACCCTCAGGTTTATATAGACACTGGAGAGGGTTAGGGTTACACAAGGTCGGTTACAAAGGAGGAGATATCCATATCCGTATTGCCTAGCTTGCCTTCCACGCCAAGTAGAGTCCTATCCGGACACGAGACGAAGTCTTCAATCTTGTATCTTCATAGTCTAACAGTCCGGCCAAAGGATATAGTCCGGCTGTCCGGAGACCCCCTAATCCAGGACTCCCTTAATCGGTAAGAGGAGCAATTGGAGTGCTAATAAAATCATTGTTGTTGGTATTGGTTAAGTCACATAATTTAGTATTATCTTGAGCCATCATGACAAGCAAGCAACTAACACTCAAGCAAACAAAAAACAAGCGGGCAAAAAGAGGCAAATAGAGAAAGAGATAGAGGATAGAGAGAAAGAGAGAGGGCGAATAAAACGGCAAGGGTGAAGTGCAGGAGAGGAAAACAAGAGGCAAATGGCAAATAATGTAATGCGGAAGATAAGGGTATGTGATGGGTACTTGGTATGTTGACTTTTGCGTAGACCTCCCTGGCAACGGCGCCGGAAATCCTTCTTGCTACCTCTTGATCACTGTGTTGGTTTTCCCCGAAGAGGAAGGGATGATGCAGCAAAGTAGCGTAAGTATTTCCCTTAGTTTTTGAGAACCAAGGTATCAATCCAGTAGGAGGCTACACGCGAGTCCCTCGTACCTGCATCCTCGCAACCAACGCGAACAGGGGTTGCCAATCCCTACACGGCCACTTACGAGAGTGAGATCTGATAGATATGATAAGATAATATTTTTGGTATTTTTGTGATAAAGATGCAAAGTAAAATAAAGGCAAAGTAAAAAAGCAAAGGAAATAACTAAGTAGTATGAGATTAATATGATAAAGATAGACTTGGGGGCCATAGGTTTCACTAGTGGCTTCTCTCGAGAGCATAAGTATTCTACGGTGGGTGAACAAATTAGAGCAATTGACAGAATCGAGCATAGTTATGAGAATATCTAGGTATGATCATGTATATAGGCATCACGTCCGAGACAAGTAGACCGACTCCTGCCTGCATCTACTACTATTACTCCACTCATCGACCGCTATCCAGCATGCATCTAGAGTATTAAGTTAAAAACAGAGTAACGCCTTAAGCAAGATGACATGATGTAGAGGGATAGACTCATGCAATATGATGAAAACCCCATCTTGTTATCCTCGATGGCAACAATACAATACGTGCCTTGCTGCCCCTACTGTCACTGGGAAAGGAAACCGCAAGATTGAACCCAAAGCTAAGCGCTTCTCCCATTGCAATAAAGATCAATCTAGTAGGCCAAACCAAACTGATAATTCAAAGAGACTTGCAAAGATAACCAATCATACATAAAAGAATTCAGAGAAGATTCAAATATTATTCATAGATAGACTTGATCATAAACCCATAATTCATCGGTCTCAACAAACACACCGCAAAAGAAGATTACATCAAATAGTTCTCCACAAGAGAGGGGGAGAACATTGTATTGAGATCCAAAAAGAGAGAAAAAGCCATCTAGCTAATAACTATGGACCCGTAGGTCTGAGGTGAACTACTCACACTTCATCGGAGAGGCTATGGTGTTGATGTAGAAGCCCTCCGTGATCGATGCCCCCTCCGGCGGAGCTCCGAAACAGGCCCCAAGATGGGATATCGTGGATACAGAAAGTCAGTGGAATTAGGTTTTTGGCTCCGTATCTGATCGTTTAGGGGTACGTAGGTATATATAGGAGGAAGGAGTACGTCGGTGGAGCAACAGGGGGGCCACGAGGGTGGAGGGCGCGCCTGGGGGGGTAGGCGCGCCCCCTACCTCGTGGCCTCCTCTTTTGTGTCTTGATGTAGGGTCCAAGTCTCCTGGGTCTTGTTTGTTGAGAAAAATCACGTTCCCGAAGGTTTCATTCCGTTTGGATTCCGTTTGATATTGCTTTTCTTCGAAACCCTAAAACAGGCAAAAAAACAACAATTCTGGGTTGGGCCTCCGGTTAATAAGTTAGTCCCAAAAATAATGTAAAAGTGGATAATAAAGACCAATAATGTCCAAAATAGTAGATAATATAGCATAGAGCAATAAAAAATTATAGATACGTTGGAGACGTATCATGAGTTTATGTGTTTTGATGTGACGAAGGTAGTTCGGAGTCCCGGATATGATCACGGACATGACGAGGAGTCTCGAAATGGTCAAGACATAAAGATTGATATATTGGATGACTATATTCGGACACCGGATGAGTTCCGAGGGTCACCGGATAATTATCGGAGTGTACGGGGGTTATCGGAACCCCCGAGGGGACTAATGAGCGAACATGGGCCTTAGAGGAGAGAGAGAGGGCCGGCCAAGGCAGGGTCGCGCGCCCCTCTCCCTCTAGTCCGAATTGGACTAGGGAAGGGGGGCACCCCCCCTTTCCTTCTCTTCTCTCCCTCTCCTTCCTTCCCCCTTCCTCCTCCTAGTTGGACTAGGAAAGGGGGGGTCGTACTCCTACTAGGAGGAGGACTGCTCCCCTCCTTGGCGCGCATCCAAGGGTCGGCCGGCCTCCCCCTTGCTCCTTTATATACGGGGGCAGGGGGCACCCTTGAACACACAAGTTGATCGTTGATCCCTTAGCTATGTGCGGTGCCCCCTCCACCATAATCCACTTCGGTCATATCATCATAGTGCTTAGACGAAGCCCTGCAACGGTAGCATCATCATCACCATCATCACGCCATTGCGCTAACAAAGCTCTCCCTCGACACTCAGCTGGATCGAGAGTTCGTGGGACGTTACCGAGCCGAACATGTGTAGATCGCGGAGGTGCCGTAGTTTCGGTACTAGGATCGGTCGGATCGTGAAGACGTACGACTACATCAATCGCGTTGTCATAACGCTTCCGCTTACGGTCTATGTGTTGGGGAACGTAGTAATTTCAAAAAAAATCCTACGCACACGCAAGATCATGGTGATGCATAGCAACGAGAGGGGAGAGTGTGATCTACGTACCCTTGTAGACCGATAACGGAAGCGTTAGCACAACGCGGTTGATGTAGTCGTACGTCTTCACGGCCCGACCGATCAAGCACCGAAACTACGGCACCTCCGAGTTCTAGCACACGTTCAGCTCGATGACGATCCCCGAACTCCGATCCAGCAAAGTGTCGGGGAAGAGTTCCGTTAGCACGACGGCGTGGTGAAGATCTTGATGTATTACCGTCGCAGGGCTTCGCCTAAGCACCGCTACAATATTATCGAGGATTATGGTGGAAGGGGGCACCGCACACGGCTAAGAATATGATCACGTGGATCAACTTGTGTCTAGAGGTGCCCCCCTGCCCCCGTATATAAAGGAGCAAGGGAGGAGGAGGCCGGCCCTAGGAGGGGGCGCGCCAAGTGTGGAGTCCTACTAGGACTCCCTAGTCCTAGTAGGATTCCACCTCCCATATGGAATAGGAAAAGAGGAAGGGAAAAGGAGAAGGAAGGAAGGAGCGCCCCCCTTCCCTAGTCCAATTCAGACCAGACCAAGGGGAGGGGTGCGGCCACCCTTGAGACCCTTTTTCTTCTTTCCCGTATGGCCCAATAAGGCCCAATACGTATTCTCGTAACTCTCCGGTACTCCGAAAAATACCCGAATCACTCGGAACCTTTCCAATGTCCGAATATAGTCGTCCAATATATCGATATTTACGTCTCGACCATTTCGAGACTCCTCGTCATGTCCCCGATCTCATCCGGGACTCCGAACTCCTTTGGTACATCAAAAATCATAAACTCATAATATAACTGTCATTGAAACCTTAAGCGTGCGGACCCTACGGGTTCGAGAACAATGTAGACATGACCGAGACACGTCTCCAGTCAATAACCAATAGCGGAACCTGGATGCTCATATTGGCTCCCACATATTCTACGAAGATCTTTATCGGTCAGACCGCATAACAACATACGTTGTTCCCTTTGTCATCGGTGTGTTACTTGCCCGAGATTCGATCGTCGGTATCTTAATACCTAGTTCAATCTCGTTACCGGCAAGTCTCTTTACTCATTCCGTAATACATCATCTCACAACTAACTCATTAGTTGCAATGCTTGCAAGGCTTATGTGATGTGCATTACCGAGAGGGCCCAGAGATACCTCTCCGACAATCGGAGTGACAAATCCTAATCTCGAAATATGCCAACCCAACATGTACCTTTGGAGACACCTGTAGAGCTCCTTTATAATCACCCAGTTACGTTGTGACGTTTGGTAGCACACAAAGTGTTCCTCCGGCAAACGGGAGTTGCATAATCTCATAGTCAAAGGAACATGTATAAGTCATGAAGAAAGCAATAGCAACATACTAAACGATCGGGTGCTAAGCTAATGGAATGGGTCATGTCAATCACATCATTCTCCTAATTATGTGATCCCGTTAATCAAATAACAACTCTTTTGTTTATAGTTAGGAAACATAACCATCTTCGATTAACGAGCTAGTCAAGTAGAGGCATACTAGTGACACTCTATTTGTATATGTATTCACACATGTATTATGTTTCCGGTTAATACAATTCTAGCATGAATAATAAACATTTATCATCATATAAGGAAATAAATAATAACTTTATTACTGCCTCTAGGGCATATTTCCTTCAGTCTCCCACTTGCACTAGAGTCAATAATCTAGTTCACATCGCCATGTGATTCAACACTAAGAGTTCACATCACCATGTGATTAACACCCATAGTTCACATCGTCATGTGACCTATACCCAAAGGGTTTACTAGAGTCAATAATCTAGTTCACATTATTTATGTGATTAACACCCAAAGAGTACTAAGGTGTGATCGTGTTTTGCTTGTGAGATAATTTTAGTCAACGGGTCTGTCACATACAGATCCGTAAGTATTTTGCGAATTCTATGTCTACAATGCTCTGCACGGAGCTACTCTAGCTAATTTCTCCCACTTTCAATATGTATCTAGATCGAGACTTAGAGTCATCTAGATCTATGTCAAAACTTGTATCGACGTAACTTTTTACGACGAACCTTTTGTCACCTCCATAATCGAGAAATATTTCCTTATTCCACTAAGGATAATTTTGACCAATGTCCAGTGATCTACTCTTAGATCACTATTGTACTCCCTTGCTTAACATAGTGTAGGGTATACAATAGATCTGGTACACATCATGGCATACTTTATAGAACCTATGGCTGAGGCATAGGGAATGACTTTCATTCTCTTTCTATCTTCTGCCGTGGTCGGGCTTTGAGTCTTACTCAATTTCATACCTTGTAACACAGCCAAGAACTCTTTCTTTGATTGTTCTATTTTTGAACTACTTCAAAATATTGTCAAGGTATGTACTCATTGAAAAAACTTATCAAGCGTCTTGATCTATCTCTATAGATTTTGATGCTTAATATTAAAGCAGCTTCACCGAGGACTTTCTTTGAAAAACTTCTTTAAAAACACTCCTTTATGCTTTGCAGAATAATTCTACATTATTTCCGATCAACAATATGTCATTCACATATACTTATCAGAAATGTTGTAGTGCTCCCACTCACTTTCTTGTAAATACAGGCTTCACCGCAAGTCTGTATAAAACTATATGCTTTGATCATACTATCAAAGCGTTTATTCCAACTCTGAGAGGCTTGCACCAGTCCATAAATGGATCGCTGGAGCTTGCACACTTTGTTAGCTCCTTTTGGATCGAAAAAACCTTCCGGCTGCATCATATACAACTCTTCTTCCAGAAATCCATTCAGGAATGTAGTTTTGACATCCATTTGCTGGATTTCATAAAATGCGACAATTGCTAACATGATTCGGACAGACTGAAGCATAGATACGAGTGAGAAACTCTCATCATAGTCAACACCTTGAACTTGTCGAAAACCTTTTTTGCGACAATTCTAGCTTTGTAGATAGTAACACTACTATCAGCGTCCGTCTTCCTCTTGAAGATCCATTTAATCTCAATGGCTCGCTGATCATAGGGCAAGTCAATCAAAGTCCATACTTTGTTCTCATACATGGATCTCATCTCAGATTTCATGGCCTCAAGCCATTTTGCGGAATCTAGGCTCATCATCGCTTCCTCATAGTTCGCAAGTTCGTCATGGTCTAGTAACATGACTTCCAGAACAGGATTACCGTACCACTTTGGTGCGGATCTCACTCTAGTTTACCTACGAGATTCGGTATTAACTTGATCTGAAGTTACATGATCATCATCATTAGTCTTCCTCACTAATTGGTGTAGTAGTCACAGGAACAGATTTCTTGTGATGAACTACTTTTCAATAAGGGAGAAGGTACAATTACCTTATCAAGTTCTACTTTCCTCCCACTCACTTCTTTCAAGAGAAACTCCTTCTCTAGAAAGGATCCATTCTTAGCAACGAATGTCTTGCCTTCGGATCTGTGATAGAAGGTGTACCCAATAGTCTCCTTTGGGTATCCTATGAAGACATATTTCTCCGATTTGGGTTTGAGCTTATCAGGATGAAACCTTTTCATATAAGCATCACAATCCCAAATTTTAAGAAACGACAACTTTGGTTTCTTGCCAAACCACAGTTCAGATTGTGTTGTCTCAACGGACTTAGATGGTGCCCTTTTAAACGTGAATGCAGCTGTCTTTAATGCATAACCCCAAAACGATAGTGGTAGATCGGTAAGAGACATCATAGATCGCACCATATTTAATAAAGTACGGTTATGATGTTCGGACACATCATTATGCTGTGGTGTTCCAGGTGGCGTGAGTAGTGAAACTATTTCACATTGTTTTAACTGAAGGCCAGACTCGTAACTCAAATATTTTACCTCTACGATCATATCGTAGAAACTTTTATTTTCTTGTTACGATGATTCTCCACTTCACTCTGAAATTCTTTGAACTTTTCAAATATTTCAGACTTGTGTTTCATTAAGTAGATATACCCATATCTGCTCAAATCATCTGTGAAGGTCAGAAAATAATGATACCCGCCACGAGCCTTAACACTCGTCGGATCTCATACATCAGTATGTATTATTTCCAATAAGTTAGTTGATCGCTCCATAGTTCCGGAGAACGGCATTTTAGTCATCTTGCCCATGAGGAATGGTTCACAAGCATCAACTGATTCATAATCAAGTGATTCCAAAAACCCATTAGCATGGAGTTTCTTCATGCGCTTTACACCAATATGACCTAAACGGCAGTGCCACAAATAAGTTGCACTATCATTATTAACTTTGCATCTTTTGGTTTCAATATTATGATTATGTGTATCACTACGATCGAGATCCAACGAACTATTTTCATTGGGTGTGTAACCATATAAGGTTTTATTCATGTAAACAGAACAACACTTTATTCTCTTACTTAAATGAATAACCGTATTACAATAAACATGATCAAATCATATTCATGCTCAACGCAAACACCAAATAACACTTATTCAGGTTCAACACTAATCCCGAAAGTATAGGGAGTGTGCGATGATGATCATATCTATCTTGGAACCACTTCCAACACACATCGTCACTTCACCCTTAACTAGTCTCTGTTTATTCTGCAACTCCCGTTTCGAGTTACTAATCTTAGCAACTGAACTAGTATCAAATACTGAGGGGTTGCTATAAACACTAGTAAAGTACACATCAATAAAATGTATATCAAATATACTTATGTTCACTTTGCCATCCTTCTTATCTGCCAATCACTTGGGGTAGTTCCGCTTCCAGTGACCAGTCCGTTTGCAGTAGAAACACTTAGTCTCAGGTTTAGGACCAGACTTGGGCTTCTTCACTTGAGCAGCAACTTGCTTGCTGTTCTTCTTGAAGTTCCCCTTCTTCCCTCAGCCCTTTTCTTGAAACTAGTGGTCTTGTCTACCATCAACACTTGATGTTTTTCTCGATTTCTACCTTCGTCAATTTCCGCATTACGAAGAGCTTGGGAATCGTTTCCGTTATCCCTTGCATATCATAGTTCATCATGAAGTTCTACTAACTTGGTGATGGTGATTAGAGAATTCTGTCAATCACTATCTTATCTGGAAGATTAACTCCCACTTGATTCAAGCGATTGTAGTACTCAGACAATCTGAGCACATGCTCACTAGTTGAGCGATTCTCCTCCATCTTTTAGCTATAGAACTTGTTGGAGACTTCATATCTCTCAACTCGGGTATTTTCTTGAAATATTAACTTCAACTCCTGGAACATCTCATATGCTCCATGACGTTCAAAACGTCTTTGAAGTCCCGATTCTAAGCCATTAAGCATGGTGCACTAAACTATCAAGTAGTCATCATATTGAGCTAGCCAAACGTTCATAACGTCTGCATCTGCTCCTGCAATAGGTCCGTCACCTAGCGGTGCATCAAGGACATAATTCTTCTGTGCAGCAATGAGGATAAACCTCAGATCACGGGTCCAATCTGCATCATTGCTACTAACATCTTTCAACACAATTTTCTCTAGGAACATATCAAAATAAACATAGGGAAGCAACAACGTGAGCTATTGATCTACAACATAATTTGCAAAATACTACCAGGACTAAGTTCTTGATAAATTTAAGTTCAATTAATCATATTACTTAAGAACTCCCACTTAGATAGACATCCCTCTAATCCTCTAAGTGATTACGTGATCCAAATCAACTAAACCATGTCCGATCATCACATGAGATGGAGTAGTTTCATTGGTGAACATCGCTATGTTGATCATATCTGCTATATGATTCACGCTCGACCTTTTGGTCTCCGTGTTCTAAGGCCATATCTGTATATGCTTGGCTCGTCAAGTATAACCTGAGTATTCTGCGTGTGCAACTATTTTGCACCCGTTGTATTTGAACATAGAGCCTACCACACCCGATCATCACGTGGTGTCTCAGCACGAAGAACTGTCGCAACGGTGCATACTCAGGGAGAACACTTCTTGATAATTAGTGAGAGATCATCTTATAATGCTACCGTCAATCAAAGCAAGATAAGATGCATAAAAGATAAACATCACATGCAATCAATATAAGTGATATGATATGGCCACCATCATCTTGTGCTTGTGATCTCCATCTTCGAAGCACCGTCATGATCACCATCGTCACCGGTGCGACACCTTGATCTCCATAGTAGCATCGTTGTCGTCTCACCAATCTTATGCTTCCACGATTATCGCTACCGCTTAGTGATAAAGTAAAGCATTACAGTGCGATTGCATTGCATACAATAAAGCGACAACCATATGGCTCCTGCCAGTTGCCGATAACTCGGTTACGAAACATGATCATCTCATACAATAAAATTTAGCATTATGTCTTGACCATATCACATCACAACATGCCCTGCAAAAACAAGTTAGACATCCTCTACTTTGTTGTTGCAAGTTTTATGTGGCTGCTACGGGCTTAAGCAAGAACCAATCTTACCTACGCATCAAAACCACAATGATAGTTTGTCAAGTTGGTGCTGTTTTAACCTTCGCAAGGACCGGGCGTAGCCACACTCGGTTCAACTAAAGTTGGAGAAACTGTCACCCGCTAGCCACCTTTGTGCAAAGCACGTCGGGAGAACCAGTCTCGCGTAAGCGTACGCATAATGTCGGTCCGGGCCGCTTCGTCCAACAATACCGCCGAACCAAAGTATGACATGCTGGTAAGCAGTATGACTTATATCGCCCACAACTCACTTGTGTTCTACTCGTGCATATAACATCAACACATAAAACCTAGGCTCGGATGCCACTGTTGGGGAACATAGTAATTTCAAAAAAAATTCCAACGCACACGCAATATCATGGTGATGCATAGCAACGAGAGGGGAGAGTGTGATCTACATACCCTTGTAGACCGACAGCGGAAGCGTTAGCACAACGCGGTTGATGTAGTCGTACGTCTTCACGACCCGACCGATCAAGCACCGAAACTACGGCACCTCCGAGTTCTAGCACATGTTCAGCTCGATGACAATCCCCGAACTCCGATCCAGCAAAGTGTCGGGGAAGAGTTCCGTTAGCACGACGGCGTGGTGATGATCTTGATGTATTACCGTCGCAGGGCTTCGCCTAAGCACCGCTACAATATTATCGAGGATTATGGTGGAAGGGGGCACCGCACACGGCTAAGAATACGATCACGTGGATCAACTTGTATCTAGAGGTGCCCCCCTGCCCCCGTATATAAAGGAGCAAGGGAGGAGGAGGCCGGCCCAAGGAGGGGACGCGCCAAGTGTGGAGTCCTACTAGGACTCCCTAGTCCTAGTAGGATTCCACCTCCCATATGGAATAGGAAAAGAGGAAGGGAAAAGGAGAAGGAAGGAAGGGGCGCCCCCCTTCCCTAGTCCAATTCGGACCAGACCAAGGGGAGGGGTGCGGCCACCCTTGAGACCCTTTTTCTTCTTTCCCGTATGACCCAATAAGGCCCAATACGTATTCCCGTAACTCTTCGGTACTCCGAAAAATACCCGAATCACTCGGAACCTTTCCGATGTCCGAATATAGTCATCCAATATATCGATCTTTACGTCTCGACCATTTCGAGACTCCTCGTCATGTCCCCGATCTCATACGGGACTCCGAACTCCTTCGGTACATCAAAACTCATAAACTCATAATATAACTGTCATTGAAACCTTAAGCGTGCGGACCCTACGGGTTTGAGAACAATGTAGACATGACCGAGACACGTCTCCAGTCAATAACCAATAGCGGAACCTGGATGCTCATATTGGCTCCCACATATTCTACGAAGATCTTTATCGGTCAGACCGCATAACAACATACGTTGTTCCCTTTGTCATCGGTATGTTACTTGCCCGAGATTCGATCATCGGTATCTTAATACCTAGTTCAATCTCGTTACCGGCAAGTCTCTTTACTCGTTCAGTAATACATCATCTCACAACTAACTCATTAATTGCAATGCTTGCAAGGCTTATGTGATGTGCATTACCGAGAGGGCCCAGAGATACCTCTCCGACAATCGGAGTGACAAATCCTAATCTCGAAATACGCCAACCCAACATGTACCTTTGGAGACACTTGTAGAGCTCCTTTATAATCACCCAGTTACGTTGTGACGTTTGGTAGCACACAAAGTGTTCCTCCGGCAAACGGGAGTTGCATAATCTCATAGTCATAGGAACATGTATAAGTCATGAAGAAAGCAATAGCAACATACTAAACGATCGGGTGCTAAGCTAATGGAATGGGTCATGTCAATCACATCATTCTCCTAATGATGTGATTCCGTTAATCAAATAACAACTCTTTTGTTTATGGTTAGGAAACATAACCATCTTCGATTAACGAGCTAGTCAAGTAGAGGCATACTAGTGACACTCTGTTTGTCTATGTATTCACACATGTATTATGTTTCCAGTTAATACAATTCTAGCATGAATAATAAACATTTATCATGATATAAGGAAATAAATATTAACTTTATTATTGCCTCTAGGGCATATTTCCTTCACTATGAGGGTACGTGGATAACACTCTTCCCCTCTCATTGCTATGCATCACCATGATAGATCTTGCGTGTGCGTAGGATTTTTTTTGAAAGTACTGCGTTGCCAACAGTGGGATCCAAAGTGTAAGGTATATTTGGTGCCATCGTTGAGCATGAACATTATACATGTTCCAAAGTGAAAGTTATATTTGATATACATGTTATTGATGTGTACCTTAGTAATGCTCGGAGTAGTGCTTGGGTATTTGATATTGGTTCAATTGCAAACATTTGCAACTCGAAACAAGGGCTATGGATTAAGTGAAGATTGGCTAAGGACGAGGTGACGATGCGCGTGGGAAATGGTTCCAAAGTCGATGTGATCAACATCGGCACGCTACCTCTACATCTACCTTCGGGATTAGTTTTAGACCTAAATAATTGTTATTTGGTGCCAGCGTTGAGCATGAACATTATATCTGGATCTTGTTTGATGCGAGATAGTTATTCATTTAAATCAGAGAATAATGGTTGTTCTATTTATATGAGTAATATCTTTTATGGTCATGCACCCTTAAAGAGTGGTCTATTTTTACTAAATATTGATAGTAGTGATACACATGTTCATAGTATTGAAGCCAAAAGATGCAGAGTTGATAATGATAGTGCAATTATTTGTGGCACTGCCGTTTGTGTCGTATTGATGTGAAGCGCATGAAGAAACTCCATTCTGATGGACTTCTGGAATCACTTGATTATGAATCACTTGGTACTTGCGAACCATGCCTCATGGGAAAGATGACTAAACTCCGTTCTCCGGAACAATGGAGCGAGCAATAGAGTTATTGGAAATCATATATACTGATGTATGTGGTCCAATGAACATTGAGGCTCGCGGCGGATATCATTATTTTCTCACCTTCACAGATGATTTGAGCAGATATGTGTATATCTACTTAGTGAAATATAAGTCAGAAACATTTGAAAAGTTCAAAGAATTTCAGAGTGAAGTGGAAAATCATCGTAACAAATAAAACAAAGTTTCTACGATCCTATCGTGGAGGAGAATATTTGAGTTACAAGTTTGGTCTTCATTTGAAACAATGCGGAATAGTTTCGCAACTCACACCACTCGGAACACCACATCGTAATTGTTGGGGATATTACTACTGGATGTAAACCGGCCTTGTGTAGCCGGGTTTACTCCTTGAAGATTAGAAGCCCATGAAGATGCAAGGATGATGGCGCTTTACGAAGGCCCAAGGCCCAAAGGCGGGTTAAAGCCTGTAAATGTAAACCGACCTAATCATGTAACTTGTATTGTAAGATGGGAAGGATAGAGACCGAACTGGACACGTTTATGATCCGGCCTCGGGACTCTGTAGCCCGGTGGGCGTCAACCTATGTATATAAAGGGACGACCCGGCAGCGGTTTAGGGACAGACAACAACTCGAGAGCCAGACAAAGCAGATTCGCTCCCTGGCCTTCGAAACCCTAGCAATACCAATCACAACTAGAGGTAGGCTTTTACCTTCATTGAAGGGGCCGAACTAGTATAAAATCCCTGTGTCCCCTTGTCCGGTTAACCCCTTTGATCTAACCCGTAGCAATGGCTCCACGACTAAGTTCTTTCACAAGGACATCTGCCATGACAAACCCACGATAGTTGGCGCCCACCGTGGGGCTATCGCATGATGGTTTTGAGTTCTTGAAGGGTAGCTTTGATGGACTTAAGGGATACGCTGTGGGCCGGATGACGAAGAGTCGTCGCGGCAAGCTCTACATCGACAATGCAGGATAGGGTCCCGAGGCCGATTCAATCGAATACGGGTACCGGGTCCCCTTCGGTTGGATTCATGTCTTCATCGGCAAGATCGACGAACTGGCCCCTGAGCCGGACATCTGCACCGACGTCATCGAAACGGCTTGGTGTGCAAGTTCTTCGCCGGTTCAGCCCGTGGCAAAGCATGTTTTCATAGGGGTCATCCATGGAGCGAGATACGAGGACGGACCGGTGTCCGATGGAGAGACCGTGGTCTGTTTTGATGACGAGTCTTCCGGAGAGACCGAATCACTTTACCAGTTACAGGACGGCCAGATTGATGGAGGATCCGAGGGCAACAGTATTCCGGATTCCCCTGATCTGCCAAATCGGGCCGCCATCTTCATGGCCGGCACACAATCAGCGCCTCATTCATCGGCCGCAGCAGCAATACTCTCCGGTTCAACAACGGCCACACCGACAGGGGCAGGAAGCTCTGCGCCGCCTCCGGCCCAAGTCCTGTCCGATTTGTTCGACGCTTTGGCAACGTTGATAGCTGCGGAGGTGGATGCAGCAGCCAGGGATCAGCACAATGCGGAGATTGCAAAGGTGAAAGATCAGATAACTCAGGCTAAAGCGGACCTGGCGATAGAGAACGCTAGGATGGCTACAGAACGGGCTGAATTGGAAGCCCAGGCCTACCGGATTAGGCTGGATCAGAACGCTTCAGAGGAAGTAATGAGAAGAAGGTATCGATCGCGTCTCCCATCAGTTTATGAGCCGCAGAATCTCTTCAACACACCAGGAGCAGGAGCTGGTAACCAACCCATACTAAACCGGGCAGAGGCACCGGAAACAGGAGCGCCAGTTCAACCGCGCACGATGGACCCGCCTCGCCACAACAACGTTGTGCCACAGTATGTACCAACACCTCCCGGGCATTATTCCAACCCGTTGGACAATATTGTGGCTGCCGCTTCACACCTGGCAGCCCTCCCAACCGACGGCGAGTCACCAGTGGTGGTTGAAGCACGTCGGGCTAGGGATATCCTTCAAACAGCACTAAATCAGCAGCAGGCATATTCACACAGTCGTGAGAGGATTCATTCCACTCCCCATCCAAGCCGGAGCTATAGCAGACACATGGAGGACGAACCGGCTGTGTCCAGCAGTGCACGTCGCCGAAATTCACCACGAGGAAACAACCCGGCAGGGGGAGGCGCTAATGTGCAGGATGTTGTGGACCACGGTGATACGTCTCCAACGTATCTATAATTTTTTATTGCTCCATGCTATATTATCTACTGTTTTGGACTATATTGGACTTTATTTTCCACTTTTATATTATTTTTGGGACTAACCTATTAACCAGAGGCCCAGCCCAGAATTGTTGTTTTCTGCCTATTTCAGTGTTTCGGATAAACGGAATATCAAACGGAGTCCAAACGGAATAAAATCTCCGGGAACGTGATTTTCTCACCGAACGTGATCCAGGAGACTTGGACCCTGCTCCAAGGAACAAAAGAGGCGGTCACGAGGGTGGGGGGCGCCCCCCTAGGGCGCGCCCCCTGCCTCGTGGGCCCCTCGTTGCTCCTCCGGCGTACTTCTTCCTCCTATATATACACGCGTACCCCCAAATGATCAGAACAGGTGCCAAAAACCTAATTCCACTGCCGCAACTTTCTGTATGCACGAGATCCCATCCTGGGGCCTGTTCCGGAGCTCCGCTGGAAGAGGGCCGTCATCACGGAGGGCTTCTACATCATCATAGCCTCTCTGATGAAGTGTGAGTAGTTTACCTCAGACCTTCGGGTCCATAGTTAGTAGCTAGATGGCTTCTTCTCTCTCTTTGAATCTCAATACAAAGTTCTCCCCCTCTCTTGTGGAGATCTATTCGATGTAATCTTCTTTTGCGGTGTGTTTGTTGAGACCAATGAATTGTGGGTTTATGATCAAGTCTATCTATGAATAATATTTGAATCTTCTCTGAATTCTTTTATGTATGATTGGTTATCTTTGCAAGTATCTTCGAATTATCTGTTTGGTTTGGCCAACTAGATTGGTAGTTCTTGCCATGGGAGAAGTGCTTAGCTTTGGGTTCGATCTTGCGGTGTCCTTACCCAGTGACAGAAGGGGGAGCAAGGCACGTATTGTATCGTTGCCATCGAGGATAACAAGATGGGGTTTTCTTCATATTGCATGAATTTATCTCTCTACATCATGTCATCTTGCTTAAGGCATTACTCTATTTTGAACTTAATACTCTAGATGCATGCTGGATAGCGGTCGATGAGTGGAGTAATAGTAGTAGATGCAGAATCGTTTCGATCTACTTGTCACGGACGTGATGCCTATATACATGATCATGCCTAGATATTCTCATAACTATGCTCAATTCTGTCAATTGCTCAACAGTAATTTGTTCACCCACCGTAGAATATTTATGCTCTTGAGAGAAGCCACTAGTGAAACCTATGGCCCCCGGGTCTATTCTCATCATATCAATTTCCATTACTTTAATCTTGCTTTGCTTTTTACTTTGCCTTTACTTTTTACTTTGCATCTTATACCAAAAATATTATATCTATCAGATCTCACTCTCGTAAGTGACCGTGAAGGGCTTGACAACCCCTAATCCTGTTGGTTGCGAGTAGCTATCGCTTTGTGCAGGTACGAGGGACTTGAGCGTGGGCTCCTACTGGATTGATACCTTGGTACTCAAAAACTAAGGGAAATACTTATGCTACTCTGCATCCCTTCCTCTTCGGGGAAAACCAACGCAAGCTCAAGACGTAGCAAGAAGGATTTCTGGCACCATTGCCGGGGAGTCTACGCAAAAAGTCAACATACCAAGTACCCATCACAATCCCTATCTCTCGCATTACATTATTTGCCATTTGCCTCTTGTTTTCCTCTCTCCCCCAATTCACCCTTGCCGTTTTATTTGCCCTCTCTCTCTCCCTATCCTCCCTCTCTATTTGCCTCTTTTTTGCACGTTTGCTTTTTGTTTGCCCGTGTGTTAGATTGCTTGTTTGTCGCGATGGCTCAACCGAGATTTGGTGATCTTCACCTTAAAAGGTTAGAGGAGATCGAAACCAATGTTACGAAGTTTATAGTTTTGCAATTTGAGCATAATAATTTCTTTAGAAACGAGCTTAAGGAATAAAAAGTTTTATGAGTTATATGAATAAAGAGCTTGATGATATCTCTAAAGAATTTGAGGGTATAAGATCCCAAATTGCTCGTCTAGAAAAGATGACTGCTGAAATTTCGGATATGCAAGCCACCTTAGTTAATAAGATGGCTATTAAACCGGATTCCTATGAAAATCAAGATGAAGATCTAAAAGTTATTAATGTGTCTCCTATTAAATCTTTATTTTACAATATGAATCTTGATGAAACTGAATATGATCTTCCTTTACCTAGAAGGCGTTCTAAAAAATCGGAGTGTTTAGATCTTAATGATCAAATTGATGAAAATGGGATTGAAAGAAATAAAAATCTAGATGTTGCTAAACCCACTATATTGGATTTCAAGGAATTTAATTATGAAAGTTGCTCTTTAATTGATTTTATTTCCTTGTTGCAATCTGTGCTAAATTCTCCACATGCTTATAGTCAAAATAAAGCCTTCACCGAACATATTGTTGATGCCTTGATGCAATCTTATGAAGAAAAACTTGAGTTGAAAGTTTCTAATCCCTAGAAAACTCTATGATGAGTGGGAACCAACTATTAAAATTAAAATTAAAGATCATGAGTTTTATGCTTTGTGTGATTTGGGTGCTGGTGTCTCTACTATTCCCAAGACTTTGTGTGATTTACTAGATTTCCGTAATTTAGATGATTGCTCTCTAAACTTGCATCTTGCAGATTCCACTATTAATAAACCTATGGGAAGGATTAATGATGTTCTTATTGTTGCAAATAGGAATTATGTGCCCGTAGATTTTATCGTTCTTGATATAGATTGCAATCCTTCTTGCCCTATTATTCTTGGTAGACCTTTCCTTAGAACGGTTGGTGCGATTATTGATATGAAGGAAGGGAATATTAGATTTCAATTTCCATTAAAAAAGGGCATGGAACACTTTCCTACAAAGAAAATAAACTTACCATATGAAACTATCATGAGAGTCACTTATGGATTGCCTACCAAAGATTGCAATACCTAGATCTATCCTCGCTTTTATGCCTAGCTAGGGGCGTTAAACGATAGCGCTTGTTGGGAGGCAACCCAATTTTATTTTTATTCCTTGCCTTTTGCTCCTGTTTAGTAATAAGTAAATTATTTAGCCTCTGTTTTTTTTGTGTTTTTTTGTGTTTAATTAGTGTTTGTGCCAAGTAGAACCGTTGGGAAGACTTGGGGAAAGTCTTGTTGAACTTGCTGTAAAAAACAGAAACTTTAGCGCTCACGAGAACTGCTGTCATTTTTATTTGAAGAGTGATATTTAGTTAATTCTTTTTGAAGATGATTAATAGATAAATTTCTCACGTCCATCAATTTATTTTAGAATTTTTAGTGTTTCAGATCTTGCGCTAGCTACAGATTACTACAGACTATTCTGTTTTTGACAGATTCTGTTTTTCGTGTGTTGTTTGCTTATTTTGATGAATCTATGGCTAGTAAAATAGTTTATAATCCATAGAGAAGTTGTAATACAGTAGGTTTAACACCAATATAAATAAATAATGAGTTCATTACAGTACCTTGAAGTGGTCTTTTGTTTTCTTTCGCTAACGGAGCTCACGAGTTTTCTATTTTGAGTTTTGTGTTGTGAAGTTTTCAAGTTTTGGGTGAATTATTTTGATGGATCATGGAACAAGGAGTGGCAAGCGCCTAAGCTTGGGGATGCCCATGGCACCCCCAAGATAATCCGAGGACACCAAGAAGTCAAAGCTTGGGGATGCCCTGGAAGGCATCCCCTCTTTCGTCCACTTCCATCGGTAATTTACTTGGAGCTATATTTTTATTCACCAACATGATATGTGTTTTGCTTGGAGCGTCTTGTATTATTTGTTTCTTTGTATGCCACAATCATCCTTGCTGTACACACCTTTTGAGAGAGCCATACATGAATTAAAATTTGATAGAATGCTTTATGTGCTTCACTTATATCTTTGAGCTAAGTAGTTTTGCTCTATGTGCTTCACTTATATCTTTTGAGCTAGATAATTTTGCTCTATGTGCTTCACTTATATCTTTTGAGCGTTATAATTTTGCTCTATGTGCTTCACTTAGATCTTTTAGAGCACGGTGGTGGATTTGTTTTAAAGAAACTATTGATCTCTCATGCTTCACTTAAATTATTTTGAGAGTCTGTTAATAGCATGGTAATTTGCTTAATAATAATATGCTTGGTGTTCAAGATTTGTGAAACTTTCTTTTGAGTGTGTTGAATACTAAGAAAAGATTGAAGCATGATAATTGTTTTGAGATATGGAGGTGATAATATTAAAGTCATGCTAGTTGAGTAGTTGTGAATTTAAAGAATACTTGTGTTAAGGTTTGTGATTCCCATAGCATGCATGTATGGTGAACCGTTACGTGATGAAGTCGGAGCATGATTTATTTATTGATTGTCTTCCTTATGAGTGGCGGTCGGGGATGAGCGATGGTCTTTTCCTACCAATCTATCCCCCTAGGAGCATGCGCGTAATACTTTGCTTTGATAACTTCTAGATTTTTGCAATAAGTATATGAGTTCTTTATGACTAATGTTGAGTCCATGGATTATACGCACTCTCACCCTTCCACCTTTGCTAGCCTATCTTATACCGCGCACCTTTCGCCGGTATCATACACCTACCATATACCTTCCTCAAAACAGCTACCATACATACCTATTATGGCATTTCCATAGCCATTCTGAGATATATTGCCATGCAACTTTCCACCGTTCCGTTCATGACACATTCATCATTGTCATATTGCATATCCCGGTACACCGCCGGATGCATTCACATAGAGTCATATTTTGTTCTAAGTATCGAGTTGTAATTGTTGAGTTATAAGAGAAATAAAAGTGTGATGATCATCATTATTAGAGCATTGTCCCAATGAGGAAAGAATGATGGAGACTATGATTCCCCCATAAGTCGGGATGAGACTCCGGACGAAAAATAAAAAAAAGGCCAAAGAAGCCCAAATAAAAAGAGGCCATAAAAAAGGACCAATTAAAAAATGAGAGAAAAAGAGAGAAGGGACAATGTTACTATCCTTTTACCACACTTGTGCTTCAAAGTAGCACCATGATCTTCATAGTAGAGAGTCTCTCATGTTATCACTCTCATATACTAGTGGGAATTTTTCATTATAGAACTTGGCTTGTATATTCCAATGATGGGCTTCCTCAAAAATTGCCCTAGGTCTTCATGAGCAAGCAAGTTGGATGCACACCCACTTAGTTTATTTTTGAGCTTTCATATACTTATAGTTCTAGTGCATCCGTTGCATGGCAATCCCTACTCACTCACATTGATATCTATTGATGGGCATCTCCATAGCCCGTTGATATGCCTAGTTGATGTGAGACCATATTCTCCTTTTTGTCTTCTCCACAACCACCATTCTATTCCACCTATAGTGCTATATCCATGGCTCACGCTTATGTATTGCGTGAAGATTGAAAAAGTTTTGAAAAGGTTAGAGTATGAAACAATTGCTTGGCTTGTCATCGGGGTTGTGCATGATTTAAATACTTTCTGTAGTGAAGATGGAGCATGGCCAGACTATATGATTTTGTAGGGATAACTTTCTTTGGCCATGTTATTTTGAGAAGACATAATTGCTTTATTAGTATGCTTGAAGTATTATTATTTTTTATGTCAATATAAACTTTTGTCTTGAATCTTTCTAATCTGAATACTCATACCACAATTAAGAAGATTTACATTGAAATTATGCCAAGTAGCACTCCGCATTAAAAATTCTCTTTTTATCATTTACCTACTCGAGGACGAGCAGGAATTAAGCTTGGGGATGCCTGATACGTCTCCAACGTATCTATAATTTTTGATTGCTCCATGCTATATTATCTATTGTTTTGGACTATATTGGGCTTTAGTTTCCACTTTTATATTATTTTTGGGACTAACCTATTAACCGGAGGCCCAGCCCAGAATTGTTGCTTTTTGCCTATTTCAGTGTTTCGGATAAATGGAATATCAAATGAAGTCCAAACGGAATAAAATCTTCGGGAATGTGATTTTCTCACCGAACGTGATCCAGGAGACTTGGACCCTGCTCCAAGGAACAAAAGAGGCGGTCACGAGGGTGGGGGCGCCCCCCCCCCCCCCAGGGCGTGCCCCCCTGCCTCGTGGGCCCATCGTTGCTCCTCCGGCATACTTCTTCCTCCTATATATACACATGTACCCCCAAACGATCAGAACAGGAGCCAAAAACCTAATTCCATCGCCGCAACTTTCTGTATTGACGAGATCCCATCCTGGGGCCTGTTCCGGAGCTCCGCCGGAAGAGGGCCGTCATCACAGAGGGCTTCTACATCATCATAGCCTCTCCGATGAAGTGTGAGTAGTTTACCTCAGACCTTCGGGTCCATAGTTAGTAGCTAGATGGCTTCTTCTCTCTCTTTGAATATCAATACAAAGTTCTCCCCCTCTCTTGTGGAGATCTACTCCATGTAATCTTGTTTTTGCGGTGTGTATGTTGAGACCGGTGAATTGTGGGTTTATGATCAAGTCTATCTATGAATAATATTTGGATCTTCTCTGAATTCTTTATGTATGATTGGTTATCTTTGCAAGTCTCTTCGAATTATCCGTTTGGTTTGGCCAACTGGATTGGTAGTTCTTGCCATGGGAGAAGTGCTTAGCTTTGGGTTTGATCTTGCAGTGTCCTTACCCAGTGACAGAAGGGGCAGCAGGGCACGTATTGTATCTTTGCCATCGAGGATAACAAGATGGGGTTTATTTCATATTGCATGAATTTATCTCTCTACATCATGTCATCTTGCTTAAGGCGTTACTCTGTTTTTAACTTAATACTCTAGATGCATGCTGGATAGTGGTCGATGAGTGGAGTAATAGTAGTAGATGCAGAATCATTTCGATCTACTTGTCATGGACATGATGCCAATATACATGATCATGCCTAGATATTCTCATAACTATGCTCAATTCTGTCAATTGTTCAACAGTAATTTCTTCACCCACCGTAGAATATTTATGCTCTTGAGAGAAGCCACTAGTGAAACCTATGGCCCCCGGGTCTATTCTCATCATATCAATCTCCATTACTTTAATCTTGCTTTGCTTTTTTACTTTGCCTTTACTTTTCACTTTGCATCTTTATACCAAAAATACCAAAAATATTATATCTATCAGATCTCACTCTCGTAAGTGACCGTGAAGGGCTTGACAACCCCTAATTGCGTTGGTTGCGAGTAGCTATCGCTTTGTGCAGGTACGAGGGACTTGAGCGTGGTCTCCTACTGGATTGATACCTTGGTTCTCAAAAACTGAGGGAAATACTTACGCTACTCTGCTGCATCATCCCTTCCTCTTCGGGGAAAACCAACGCGAGCTCAAGACGTAGCACACGGCCGCGCACGTCGGGAAGCCGAGTTAGTAGCTCGACATGAAGCACGACAACATACTCCAGCCGGTTCGCCCTACCGCTTCAGTAGAGCCAGGTGCGGTGTTCAGTTCCTTAGGGGTGCCGTGTCTCACCCCCGCTCTGCGTAATGTGAGACTGCCCAAGGACTTTAAGGGACCTCGTAAGGTACCAAATTACACCGCCGATTTGCAACCAGAGGCATGGGTGTAAAGTTATGAGATGGCAATGGAGATGTTAGATGTGGATGAGGCAGTGTGTGCTAAATATTTCACCATGATGTTGGAAGGAATAGCTCATACTTGGTTGAAGAGCTTACCAACCAACTCTGTCGGATCATGGACTGAATTGAAGCACCGATTTATCCAGAACTTCAAAGATACTTGTAAGCAGCCAATGTGAATCATTGATCTGGCCGCTTGTGTCCAAGAGGAAGGGGAGTCCACGACCCATTGGGTCAAACGGGTCTCGGTGATTTTGCACTCATCGGATCATATCAATGCAGACACCGCAGTGTTAACATTAGAGGGCAATTGTCGTTTCAAGCCGCTCAAACAGAAATTAGGAAGGCTCAAACGTCACTGCAACGATATGTCAACGCTCATGGCCGCTTTGGTTAAATACGCCGATTCAGATAATACCAAGGACCTGGATTTAGAGGAGGACAAACCGGGGAAAGGGAAAAAGAACGGCAACGCCAAGGGTCAACAGCCTAATCCGGCAGGCCATGGGAACAACAGTAAGCGCAAGGCCAACAGCAGCTTGGACTTTTTGCTAACACCAATGCTCAGGAGAATGGCCAGCGCCGTAAGGGCAAGCAGCCCAAGAGGGGTGGAGGTTCAGGCCCTAATTTGGAGTGCCTGTTAAATCAGCCCTGTCCAAAGCATGGATCAAAGGAGAAGCCAACATCGCATCTTTGGAAGGATTGTTATATCATGCGGGATTTCAAAAATTCCAGTATGTTCCGGTATGATAGTGGCCCGCCCGGCGGTTCAGGAGGTGGTTTCCACGGGCCGGGTTACGGAGGTGGTGGTTCCGGTTTAGGGTTTCAAGGTAACCAAACTGGACACATCAATCAAGGGCACCAAGGCAACCAGGGAGGCTACAACCATCAGGGGAATCAGCAGCAGCATCAGTTAGGTTACCAGAGCAATCCCAAGTAGCTAAATAGCGGGCAATACCATGTTTTCACCAGTAGTTTGTGTAAGCGTGATCAGAAACTTCACAAAAGAGCAGTAAACTCTATTGAACCGGCAGTACCTCAGTATTTACGCTGGTCTGAGCAACCCATTTTGTGGAGTAGGGAGGATCACCCACCCCGTGTTGATAATCCGGGTCACTTGGCCCTGGTGGTAGCCCCGCAAGTCGGGGGATACAAGTTTACTAAAGTGCTCATGGATGGCGGAAGCAATATCAACATTCTGTATTATGACACATTCCGTCGTATGGGGTTGACAGATAAGAATCTTAAACCGTCAAATACCGTTTTTCATGGCGTGGTGCCTGGTAAGTTTGCATATCCTGTTGGCAAGATAGCCTTAGAGGTGGCTTTTGGAGATGATTATGATTCAAGGTCAGAAACATTGACGTTTGAGGTGGTAAAAATCAAAAGTCCGTACCATGCCTTGTTTGGGCGGCCGGCTTATGCTAAATTCATGGCAAGGCCATGTTATGTTTATTTACAGCTTAAAATGCCAGGTCATAAGGGGACTATCATAGTACATGGAAGCAGAAAGATCGCTTTGGAATGTGAGGAAGGTGATGCGGCTTATGCTGAGTTGGTTTGTGCCACGGAGGAGCTAAAATTCTATAAGGAGCAAGTTGATCCGGCAGACATAACTTCTTTGAAAAAGCCAACTACGGAACACGATCCGACATTGAAGTTTAAATCGGCCACAGATACTAAGATGGTTGACTTTTGTTCCTGGCGATCCATCCAAACAGTTCAGCATCAGCGCTAACCTGGATCCCAAATAGGAAAGCGCGCTCATCGAGTTCATCCGTGAGAATCAGGACATCTTTGCACGGAAACCTTCTGACATGCCAGGTGTACCGAGGGAACTCGCTGAGCACACACTTAACATTGATCCTAAGTTTAAACCGGTCTGACAGTTTCTCCGCCGCTTCAATGAAGAAAGGCGTAAGGCTATTGGTTAAGAGGTAGCCCGTCTGTTGGCCGCAAGGTTTATTGTAGAGGTTTTTCATCCAGAGTGGTTGGCTAATCCGGTGCTGGTTCTTAAGAAAAATGGCACTTGGCGTATGTGTGTGGATTACACAGATTTAAACAAAGCTTGCCCTGCATACCCCTTTGCTCTCCCTCGCATTGATCAGATAATTGATGCAACGGCAGGTTGTGACCGTTTGTGTTTTCTGGATGCGTATTCTGGTTATCATCAAATCAAGATGGCAGTTAAGGACCAGGAGAAGACAGCTTTTATAACTCCCTTTGGAGCCTTCTGCTATGTTTCCATGCCTTTTGGACTCAAGAGTGCCCAGGCAACTTACCAGCGATGTGTTCAGAATTGCCTTCATAAGCAAATTGGGCGCAATGTTCATGCATATGTGGATGATATTGTGGTAAAGTCCAGAAAGTAGGAGACATTGATAGATGATTTGAGAGAAACCTTTGACAATCTCCGGGTTTACAAGATGATGCTCAATCCGGAGAAGTGTGTCTTTGGTGTCCCGGCAGGCAAGCTCTTGGGTTTTCTGGTGTCAAACAGAGGCATTGAGGCTAATCCGTAATTTTTTTAGCAATTACATCCTTGGCTAAACCAGTCTGTATCAACGATGTTCAACGTCTGGCCAGCCGGATTACAGCCTTGAGCCGGTTTATCAGTCGCCTTGGAGAGAAGGCCATCCCCTTATATCAGATGCTCAAGAAAACAGATAACTTTGTCTGGAGCGAGGCAGCTGATAAAGTGTTTGAGGATCTGAAGAGGCAGCTAGCTGAACCGCCCATGCTTGCAGTGCCAATCGATAAAGAGCCGTTATTACTATATGTGGCTGCTAATGCCCGGGCTGTTAGCGTAGCCATTGTGGTAGAGCGCAAGGAGCTTGGCAATGAATATTCGGTTCAACGGTCGGTTTATTATATCAGCGAGGTGCTCATTGAGTCAAAGCAGAGGTATCCGCATTGGCAGAAGCTGGTGTATGGAGTATTTATGGCAAGCCAGAAGCTTAAACATTATTTTCAGGGCCATCCCATCATAGTGGTCAGTTCAGCTCCTCTGGGCGATATCATTCAAAATAGAGAAGCAACTAGCCGGATTGCCAAGTGGGCTATTGAGCTTGGACCTCATGGGCTCAAATATATACCCCGCACAGTGATCAAATCCCAGGCACTCGTGGACTTCATCAATGATTGGATGGAGTTACAGGCACCTGAAGAGAAACCAGATAATACATATTGGACTATTCATTTTGATGGGTCCAGATAGTTGGAGGGCTCGGGGGCTGGAGTCATACTAACTTCCCCACGAGGTGACAAGTTTTGTTATGTCCTCCGTTTATTGTTCCCTTGTACGAACAATGCAGCTGAATATGAGGCTTTGCTCCACGGTCTTCGGATGGCTAAGGAGATGAATTTGAGCCGGGTTAAGTGCTTTGGTGATTCAGATCTAGTGGCTCAGCAGGTGTCTGACACTTGGGATTCTAAGGACCCACTCATGGCTGCATATCGGCAAGAGGTGGACACAGTGGCTGGTCACTTTAAGGGTTATCAGGTGGACCATATAGACTGGTGGAAGAATGAAGCGGCGGACGCTTTAAGTCGTCTTGGTTCCCAGCGTCAACCGGTCCCGCCCAATGTCTTTCTTGATGTGTTGCATAATCCGTCAGTCAAGGTGCCAACCGAAGAAGATTTGGCTATTCCTGATCCGGAGGCTCAGTTGGTGGCAGCTCTGCATGCCATACCGGATTGGACAATCTCATATCTGGCTTACATGAACCGGGGCGAGTTACCAGACGATGAAACATTGGCCCGGCAGACAATCCGGCGTTCCAAGTCCATGACCATACTCAACGGGGAGTTACATCGCTACAGCGTTTCAGGAGCAATTCAGTGTTGCGTTTCTCCTCAAGAAGGTTGTGAGATTTTGCGAGAAATCCATGAAGGGGACTGCGTTCACCATGCCGGTTCAAAGTCTTTGGTTGCTAAAGCTTTTCGCCATGGTTTTTACTGGTTGACGGCACATGCTTATGCGGAAGATTTAGTCAAGAGATGTGACGGGTGTCAAAAATTCACCCGCTGTGCGCACGTTCCGGCTCAAGAGTTGCGGATGATTCCAATTACGTGGCCGTTTGCAACTTTGGGGCTTGATATGGTTGGACCCTTCAAGCGATCTAAGGACAAAAAGACCCACCTGTTAGTAGCAGTTGATAAATTCACCAAATGGGTGGAGGCAGAGCCAGTCAGCAAGTGTGATGCAGCCACGGCGGTTCAATTCATCAAAAAGGTGATATTCCGGTTTGGTTTTCCACACAACATTATAACAGATAATGGTACTAACCTGTCAAAGGGGGAGATGGAAGAATTTTGTCAACGTGAGCACATCCGGCTCGATCTAGCGTCGGTGGCTCACCCCCAGTCTAATGGTCAAGCAGAGAGGGCAAATCAGGAAATTCTATGAGGTATCAAACCCATGCTTATGGTTCCCTTAAAGCGGACGCCGGGTTGTTGGGTTGAAGAGCTACCTTCTGTGTTATGGAGCATCAACACCACACCCAATAGGTCTACGGGTTACACACCTTTCTTCATGGTCTATGGAGCGGAGGTAGTTCTTCCTAGTGACATCCGTCACGACTCGCCCCGTGTGACAGCTTATGTTAAAGCTGATAATGAGAAGGCACGTCAAGATTCTCTGGACCTGTTGGATGAAGAGCGTGATCTGGCAGCAGCACGATCGGCGATTTATTAGCAAGATCTCCGACGTTATCACAGCCGCTGGGTTAAAACCAGAACCTTTCAAGAAGGCGATTTGGTGCTCCGGCTCATCCAGGATCAAACTGATATGCACAAGTTATCCCCACCTTGGTAAGGACCCTTTGTGGTCAGCAAAAATCTGCACAATGGATCTTACTACCTCATTGATGTTCAAGAGCATAAAGACTCACGTCAATCGGAGGAGGAGACCAAGCGGCCATGGAACATAGCTCTCCTTCAGCCTTACTATACTTGAAGCCATAGGCTCTTCATCTGTACATATTTATGACAGTGTATATATTATATAATAAACCGGAGACTCCGATTAAGCGGGGTATCTGTTCTTTTTACATCATGTGTATGCTATATGAGTTTACTGACAAAGCGGAGTTTTTTAATCCGGTCTTAGCAGTTGCACGGGTATGAAACAAATCACTAGGGGGCTTGGTCATATTTGAACTACAGCTATACCTCTTGATCGGTTTTGAAACCACGAAGGGATATCACTAGGGGGCTTGGTTGTTATCACACCATAGCTACACCTCTTGATAGGCATTTAAGCCACAAAAGAAAAATATGTGGAGCCAAAGAGAGTGTTGCACAAAGCACAGACTCAAACATGGGCACACATTGAGCACAGCTCACAAAGTTACTTGGGGGCTCTTTTTGCAAAGCAACAAAGAGTTTGAAAGGACCCTTGTAATTGGCTATCAAGCCACGGCTTGGAAGCCTGGTGTATTCACCTAAAAACCCAGGTTAACCTGCCTTCATCAGGTAAGCCACTCCTGTCCAGGTAATCCTAGTATGACCCATCGAACGTTTGACATGTCAATCTTTTATAGACCCTGAACTTGTCAAAGTTAAAACGATGATTGGTTAATTTGAGGCCCATCTTAAAAGGCTTTGTTAAATGGCTTAACTCAGAGGCCTGGCAGCCCATGAAAAGCCTCGATTTGGAGCCTGACAGCTCGTAAAAAGCCTTGCATATTTTCCTTTTTGAGTTTTATTTGTTGAAGTTCATAAGTATTTTTTGATAAACCGGCGTCCTTGACCCGGCTTGCTTTTCAACTACAAGTTGTCGGCACATCATCAATTATAAAACCAGTGTTTATTGACCCGGTCTGGTTTGACTAAATCACCAGTGTTATAAAGAAAACCTGGTAGTTATCCCGGTCCGGTTTAATATATAGACTGGTATTTCAAAAGATGGGATTATCAATGTTCCGGATTGGTACTAACACCTTTGCCGTATACACTGTTGGTCAACCAATGAGGTATGTTATGTACAAACACTTCAATTATTTCATCTATGTATACTTCCTGGACATTATGACCCGTCTAGTGGTAAACCGCTAGATACTTTTAAATTGTTGTACCCAGGAACACAATTCCATGGGTTATGCATAAATATATTTCAAAAGGTGGCACCAGTTGTCAGGAGGCATTACAAAACATGCTCGATGGCACGGCAAATAACGGAGTTTTGGCTATCTTATTACAAGAAGCTTTCAAAGCGGCTCCAACGGCGTAATTGTTTTTCACAAGATCGGCACACCGTGGCAAGTAAACCGGCGACCAGTTTAGGACGCTTCGTCTGGACGGTTTGATGGTTGAGGGTCAGTTGGTGTGGGCACTTCTTCATCCCTCCCCAGCCGCTGGAAATCAACCGTCGACCAATCGATTCCAGTTAAAGCTTGAAATACTGCTTCCTCATGGATAAGATTGGAGGGGTTAATATCAGGAGCATAAGTGTGCTTACGAATCGGAGGCACAAGTTCTTCAACTTCATGGATGTCGGCCGGCTGTCTTTTCCCTTCAGCGTCGTAAACCGGTTGGAAATGGGACAAGTCTGTATCAACAGCCAGTTTGCTGGCTACTGGCTGCATCTGTTTGGTCAGCCGCTGGAGGTCATCAATGTCAAAGTTTGAACTGTCTTCCTTCACACCTGGATATCCTTTAATAATATCATCCACTTCAAGGTCTGGAATCCAGGCTTTGGCTCGAATCAGTGCGGTTAAAGCTCCTGACCTGGCAGATGCCTTCTTCAATTCGGCAATACGGGCTGGTAACACGGCCAACTTCTCAAGTGTTTCTTTAATCAAAGTTGGGGCCGGTTTGTTGTAAGCTGCTGTGCAAATAGCCCGCTGAGACCCAGAGTACAGCTGTTCAACCAATGTATATGCCGCTTTGAGCTTCATCCGCATGTCTGTCCCAAGATGAGCGATCCGAGTACCTGCCAAAGATTTTTATCAATGTGCTCGTCAGTGATACGATTCATTGACTTACGCCAACATATAAGCAGACACTTACCAAAGATAGCAGAAGTCATAGCATTGATTTGCCGTTTCAAACCAGCTAGTTCATCTGCAACTAGTTTCAGGGCTGCCTCGGCGTCTTCAGCTCTTTTGGTTAAACCAGATTTTTCGATTTCCCAGTTAGCCCGATCATTGTTGAAAGATTCCTTCAGTCTCTCCATTACGGCCAGGGCTTGAGTCAGCTCCTCTTTGGCTTTTGCAGCTTCTGCTTGTTGTGACTTAACATTCTCTTGCAAGTCAGAGTTTCGGGCATCTTTGCTTCTCAGTTCAGCCTGCAACATTGAAGGTCTATTAAGTAACAGGTTATATATGTTCTAAGTACAAAGCGTATAACAAGTTATGCACTTCATACTTGGGGGCTAATGCCTATTTGCTCTAAAGTACTACATTTTATACAAGTCTCCAGAACAATGCAAGCATTATCCTTGACACTTGGGGGCTAATGTGCATCTGTTCTAAAATAGATGTATGGATTAAAATCCGGATTAACTTGCCAAGTTAAACCGGCCTTTGGGGGCTATGTTGCAGAAATTTATTTAATTGTTAAAAGATGAGTCTTGTCTCTTCTTAGAGACCTGCCATTGTGTGGATCAATGATAAGAAACTTAAACTGTTACAAAGACCTGGTTTATGATTAACATCATAAAACGGTCCTTGGGGGCTACTTGGGATAGTGTTTCGGCTATAAATCAATAAACAAAGGGAGAGGAATTTACCTCATATCGCTCTTTCAGCAAGTTCACCAAACCGGCCTCATAGTCCCGGTTTGAGTGCAGACGGTTCAAGAAGCCAGAGTGAAGCTCTTCAGTGTTAAGATGAGCATAGCTTGATAAATCGCTGCTCCATTTGCCTTTTTCCCTAGCAGCTTGCTCTTCTTTGGCACTATGTTGAGCCAAGATAACGAGATGGCCAAGAGAGCTATGGCCCATTCCAGTAATGATGACATCATCTCCTTGACCTTCAGTATGTTTGGCTGGTGGCAATGGAGTATCGGCATTTCTCACCGGACTAGCCCGGTTCGGCTCTGCCGGTTCAACGTCAGGTCCTGCAGGTTCAGCGTCAACTGGTTCATTGGTATTTTGGCCTTGAAGGGGCGGCTCGCCAGAGGCGGCTTCAGGATGAAGGCCCTCCGGTTCACAAGTATGTTCCGGTTCACCTCTGAGTTCTTCTTCAAAAGTGGCCGGGTCTTCGGGCGGATTGGTGACCCGAGCTTTCTTGCTGGGTCTATCTTTGGCCCTGCAAACAAAAATACAAAAGGATTAATATCTTATTCAAGTTCTATGATGCATTGAAGGAAAAGGTGTTACAACTTACCCGGCCACAGTTTTCAGAGGAGGGAGTTGTTGCTGTCGACTCGCCAGATGATGAGGGAGGTGTCACCTGATAATTTGAATCGGACGGATTAAAAGGTTGTCTGAAATAACCTGCCTTGGGGTAAGAATGGTCAGAAGTAGGAGAGACCTTAGACCGGCGCTTCTGAACCGGGGTATAAGGTAAACTGGCTGAAGTGACCTGTTGGCCACTGTGTCGGGTTGTTCGGTGAGCTTCATGCTGTCGAGTCTTCAAAATAAATGTTGGATCCAAGTGAGCAAGAGGATGAGAAAAGCTTACTTTTCGGACTGCTTGGCGGGTTTTTTGTGTTGGCATAGAGTCTGAACCGAAGGAAAGGGTAATTACCTCTACATCATCAGCTTGACTGCCTTCTACGTCCTCCTGAGGAATATCATTGTTAATGAGATGCATGAAAAGAGAGCCAAGTGAGTCAAGTTCTACCTCAACTTCTGGATCATCAGTGTCATCATCAAGCTCCATTTTAATCCGGTCAGCCATTTTCCGTTTTGACGTCCGTTTGACGGCTTTGGTTTTGGGGTGAGATGGTTTGACCGCTTTGTCCATAGTTGGTTTTACCGCTTTTTCTACGGTTTTCCATTTCCAGAAGGGGTCATCACCCTATACATACATACACAGAAAAAGGATTACAGGTTGCACAAAATGAAAGCATTAGAGATAAAAAGGAAGTATAATGCTTACAACAGGCGGTTTGTTCTTGCCATAGAAGGGACTCAAACCGGTTTGGCTACAGACCAGTTCCGATTCATTCAGGATCTTCTTTACACCTTCAGTGACTTCTTCATCAGATAGTTGAAGGTTGCAATGACGTTGAGGGTCGTCAACCTCACCGGTATACTCACACATTAAACCGGGACGCCGGCTTCTAGGCAAGATGCTCCAAGATATCCAACAGCACACGAAATCCACACCTGTTAAACCATTGGCCATAAAGGCCCAGAGTTTGGCGAGTTGAGGGGCATATTTCGCCCTTTCGGCGGAGCTTAAGCGTTGCGGCATCGGATGGGTGTTGGAAAGACGGTGATCATGAAAGCCTGGAAGGGGATTTTTATCTTCAGGTGAAGTGTCTCTGCAATAAAACCAAGTTTGATTCCATTCCTTTGGGTGGCTGTGATGTTTGGCATGAGGAAACTCAACTTCTTTCCGCTTTTGGATCGAGACACCACCAAGTTCAGTGTTCGGTCCATTTACAAACTCTGTGCGCCGGTTTAAGTAAAAGAAGTCCCGAAACAGTTCTGCAGTTGGTTCTTCTTGTAAGTACGCTTCACAGAAGACCTGGAAGTTACATAGGTTGGATACTGAATTGGGCCCAATGTCTTGGGGATGGAGTTGGAAATTGGCAAGCACATCCCGGTAAAACTTTGACCCTGGCGGTTTGAAGCCACGGCTTATATGGTCAACAAAGACCACCACCTCACTCTACCTTGGGGTTGGAGGATTTTCTATTCCTGGAACTCGCCATTTAATTTCAGTTTTCTTAGGCAGGGAGCCGATGCTGACCATCTCATTCAACTGAGTCTCAGTGACCCGGGAACGAGCCCAGTTGCAAGCAGTGAATTGTTTGGCCATTGCGAAACAAACAAGCTGAAAATGAAATGCCGGTTTATAAATCACTCATGATGATATGCAAGATACAATGGAGTAACAAACGTACCGATATGCGAAATGGCATTAACCGGAAACCAATGCAATAAGGGGTGAAAGGTAATACCAGGACAGGAGTACTCAGACACTGTTAAACCGGAGTATAACTTTGAAGGTAAAAGGCTCCTCCGGTTTAGCAGAGGGCTAATGGTATAGATTGCTTATACAAGGTTAAACCGCCTATGTTGGCGTGACGAGAAACAGATTTCACAGAGACATATGAAAATTTCAGATCTAAGGTAAGACAGAAAAGCAAAATATTTCGACCTAAAAAGGGTAAGACCCGAAACAGTTTATGAAGGACTACATCAGCTTTTGCGCATATGGATTTATGGTGGTAACAGAAGATTAGCCACGGTAAGGGATACGATAAGTGCGAAGCATTCATCTACATGCCAAGGAAGAACAGCACCAAAAGCTCCGATGAACTTCAAGAACCGCGAAGAGCAGGGAAACCCTAATGGATCTAGAAAGGAAGGGGGAAGGACTTACTACGACTGCGGAAGCAGCGGAGGTGTGCTGCGGAACTCTGGTACGAATAGGTCAATGCAGCGGCCGACGGTGAAGCAGAGGCGAGGCTTGAAGATGACAGCGGCGCTCAGGTGCGGAGGCGTCGCGAGGAAGAAGAAGGGATGAAAGGATAGCGGAAGGAAAAGAAAGGGGTTTTCTGCCCCTATTTATAAGGCGGAGCGATAAAACGGCAAGTGCGGGAATCGAGGAGCCCAAAAAATGGATAAGTTAATAAAGGTGTCGCCTCGATGACTGAATACACATTAAATGAAGGTAATCTTCGACATCAACGTTTGGATGACGTCAGGGCGGTTTATCATAATCTGGAAGTATGACGTCATGACAGTTTACAAGATCAAGGTGAAGATATGAGGGAAGAATTTTTCTAAGTGTAGAAGATTGACATGAACAAGTTCAAACCAATCTAGGGCCTAATGTTGGGGATATTATTACTGGATGTAAACCGGCCTTGTGTAGCCGGGTTAACTCCTTGAAGATTAGAAGCCCATGAAGATGCAAGGATGATGGCGCTTTATGAAGGCCCAAGGCCCAAAGGCGGGTTAAAGCCTGTAAATGTAAACGGACCTAGTCATGTAACTTGTATTGTAAGATAGGAAGGATAGAGACCGAACCGGACACGTTTATGATCCGGCCTCGGGACTCTGTAGCCCGGTGGGTGTCAACCTATGTATATAAAGGGACGACCCGTCAGCGGTTTAGGAACAGACAACAACTCGAGAGCCAGACAAAGCGGACTCGCTCCCTGGCCTTCGAAACCCTAACAATACCAATCACAGCTAGACGTAGGCTTTTACCTTCCTTGAAGGGGCCGAACTAGTATAAAATCCCCGTGTCCCCTTGTCCGGTTTAACCCCTTTGAGCTAACCCATAGAGATGGCTCCACGACTAAGTCCTTTCACAAGGACATCTGGCGTGACAAACCCACGACAGTAATGGTGTGTTCGAACGTCGTAATCATACTTTAATAGATATGGTGCGATCTATGATGTCTCTTACTGATTTACCGCTATCGCATTGGGTTATGCTTTAGAGATAGCTACATTCACGTTAAATAGGGCACCATCTAAATCCGTTGATACGACACCTTATGAACTTTGGTTTAGCAAGAAACCCAAGTTGTCGTTTCTTAAAGTTTGGGGCTGTGATGCTTATGTGAAGAAACTTCAACCATATAAGCTTGAACCCAAATCGGAGAAATGTGTCTTCATAGGATACCCAAAGGAGACTGTTGGGTACACCTTCTATCACAGATCCAAAGGCAAGATATTCGTTGCTAAGAATGGATCCTTTCTAGAGAAGGAGTTTCTCTCGAAATAAGTGAGTGGGAGGAAAGTAGAACTTGATGAGGTAATTGTACCTGCTCCCTTATTGGAAAGTAGTTCATCACTGAAATCAGTTCCAGTGATTCCTACACCAGTAAGTGAGGACGCTAATGATGAGGATCATGAAACTTCTGATCAAGTTACTACCGAATCTCGTAGGTCAACCAGGGTGAGGTCCGCACCAGAGTGGTTCGGTAATCCTGTTCTGGAGGTCATGTTACTTGACCATGACGAACCTACGAACTATGAGGAAGCGATGATGAGCCCAGATTCCGCAAAATGGCTTGAGGCCATGAAATCTGAGATGGGATCCATGTATGAGAACAAAGTGTAGACTTTGGTTGACTTGCCCGATGATCGACAAGCCATAGAGAATAAATGGATCTTCAAGAAGAAGACTGACGCTCACGGTAATGTTATTGTCTACAAAGCTCGAGTTGTTGCAAAAGGTTTTCGACAAGTTCAAGGAGTTGACTACGATGAGACCTTCTCCCCCGTAGCGATTCTTAAGTCCATCCGAATCATGCTAGCAATTGCCGCATTTTATGATTATGAAATTTGGCAAATGGATGTCAAAACTGCATTCCTTAATGGATATCTTAAAGAAGAGTTGTATATGATGCAACCATAAGGTTTTGTCGATCCAAAAGGTGCTAACAAAGTGTGCAAGCTCCAGCGATCCATTTATGGACTGATGCAAGCCTCTCGGAGTTGGAATATACACTTTGATAGTGTGATCAAAGTATATGGTTTTATACAGACTTTTGGAGAAGCCTGTATTTACAAGAAAGTGAGTGGGAGCTCTGTAGCATTTCTGATATTATATGTGGATGACATATTGTTGATCAGAAATGATACTGAATTTCTGAATAGCATAAAAGGATACTTGAATAAGAATTTTTCAATGAAAGACCTCGGTGAAGCTACTTATATATTGGGCATCAAGATCTATAGAGATAGATCAATACGTTTAATTGGACTTTCACAAAGCACATACCTTGATAAAGTTTTGAAAAGGTTCAAAATGGATCAGGCAAAGAAAGGGTTCTTGCCTGTGTTACAAGGTGTGAAGTTGAGTTAGACTCAATTCCCGACCACTACAGAAGATAGAGAGAAAATGAAAGTCATTCCCTATGCTTCAGCCATAGGTTCTATCATGTATGCAATGCTGTGTACCAGACCTGATGTGTGCCTTCCTATTAGTTTAGCAGCGAGGTACCAAAGTAATCCAGGAGTGGACCACTGGACAACAGTCAAGAACAACCTGAAATACCTGAAAAGGACTAAGGATATGTTTCTCATTTATGGAGGTGACAAAGAGCTCGTCGTAAACGGCTACATCAATGCAAGCTTTGACACTGATCCGGATGACTCTAAGTCACAAACCGGATACATATTTTTATTAAATGGTGGAGCTGTCAGTTGGTGCAGTTCCAAGCAGAGAGTCATGGCGGGATCTACGTGTGAATCAGAGTACATAGTTGCTACGGAAGCAGCAAATGAAGGAGTCTAGACGAAGGAGTTCATATCCGATCTAGGTGTCATACCTAGTGCATCTGGTCCAATGAAAACCTTTTGTGACAATACTGGTGCAATTGCCTTGGCAAAGGAATCCAGATTTCACAAGAAAACCAAGCACATCAAGAGACGCTTCAATTCCATCCGTGATCAAGTCAAGGAGGGAAACATAGAGATTTGCAAGATACATACGAATCTGAATGTTGCAGACCCGTTGACTAAGCCTCTCTCACGAGCAAAACATGATCAACACAAAGACTCCCTGGGTGTTATAATCATTACAATGTAATCTAGATTATTGACTCTAGTGCAAGTGGGAGACTGAATGAAATATTCCCTAGAGGCAATAATAAAGTTGTTATTTATATTTCCTTATATCATATGATAAATGTGAAGGAAATATGCCCTAGAGGCAATAATAAAGTTATTATTTATTTCCTTATAATCATGATAAATGTTTATTATTCATGCTAGAATTGTATTAACCGGAAACATAATACATGTGTGAATATATAGACAAACAAAGTGTCACTAGTATGCCTCTACTTGACTAGCTCGTTAATCAAAGATGGTTATGTTTCCTAACCATAAACAATGAGTTGTTATTTAATTAACGGGATCACATCATTAAGAGAATGATCTGATTGACATGACCCATTCCATTAGCTTAGCACCCGATCGTTTAGTATGTTGCTATTGCTTTCTTCATGACTTATACATGTTCCTATAACTATGAGATTATGCAACTCCCGTTTACCGGAGGAACACTTTGGGTACTACCAAACGTCACAATGTAACTGGGTGATTATAAAGGAGTACTACAGGTGTCTCCAAAGGTACATGTTGGGTTGGCGTATTTCGAGATTAGGTTTTGTCACTCCGATTGTCGGAGAGGTATTTCTGGGCCCTCTCGGTAATGCACATCACTTAAGCCTTGCAAGTATTGCAACTAAATGAGTTAGTTGCGGGATGATGTATTACAGAACAAGTAAAGAGACTTGCCGGCAACGAGATTGAACTAGGTATTGGAATACCGACGATCGAATCTCGGGCAAGTAACATACCGATGACAAAGGGAACGACGTATGTTCTTATGCGGTCTGACCGATAAAGATCTTCGTAGAATATGTAGGAGCCAATATAGGCATCCAGGTCCCGCTATTGGTTATTGACCGGAGACGAGTCTCGGTCATGTCTACATTGTTCTCGAACCCGTAGGGTCCGCACGCTTAAGGTTACGATGACAGTTATATTATGAGTTTATGCATTTTGATGTATCGAAGGTTGTTCGGAGTCCCGGATGTGATCACGGACATGACGAGGAGTCTCGAAATGGTCGAGACATAAAGATTGATATATTGGAAGCCTATGTTTGGATATCGGAAGTGTTCCAGGTGAAATCGGGATTTTACCGGAGTACCGGGAGGTTACCGGAACCCCCTGGGAGCTAAATGGGCCATGATGGGCCTTAGTGGAAAAGAGAAGAGGCAGCCCTACATGGGCCGCGCGCCCCTCCCCTCCCTTGGTCCGAATTGGACAAGGAGAGGGGGCCGGCCCCTCTCTCTCTTTTCCCCCTTCCACAAGTCCTATTCCAACTAGGATTGGGGGGGAATCCTACTCCCACATGGGAGTAGGACTCTCCTGGCGCGCCCTATGTGGCCGGCCAGCGTCCCCCCTTTGGTCCTATATATACTGAGGCAGAAGCACCCTAGAGACACACAAGTTGATCCACGTGATCTTTTCCTTAGCCGTGTGCGGCGCCCCCAGCCACCATAGTCCTTGATATTATTGTAGCGGAGTTTAGGCGAAGCCCTGCTGCAATAGTACATCAAGATCGTCACCACGCCGTCGTGCTGACGGAACTCTTCCCTGACACTTTGCTGGATCGGAGTCCGGTGATCGTCATCGAGCTGAACGTGTGCTAAAACTCGGAGGTGTCGTAGTTTCGGTGCTTGATCGGTCGGGTCGTGAAGACGTACGACTACATCAACCAAATGCTTCCGTTGTCGATCTACTAGGTATGTAGATCACACTCCCCCCTCTCGTTGCTATGCATCACATGATCTTGCGTGTGCATAGGATTTTTTTTGAAATTACTACGTTCCCCAACAGTGGCATCCGAGCCTAGGTTTTATATGTTGATGTAATATGCACGAGTAGTACACAGGTGAGTTGTGGGCGATATAAGTCATACTGCCTACCAGCATGTCATACTTTGGTTCGGCGGTATTGTTGGATGAAGCGGCCCAGACCGACATTACGCGTACGCTTACGCGAGACCGGTTCTCCCAACGTGCTTAGCATAGAGGTGGCTTGTGCGTGACAGTTTCTTCAACTTTAGTTGAACCAAGTGTGGCTACGCCCGGTCCTTACGAAGGTTAAAACGGAGTCAAATTGACAAACTATCGTTGTGGTTTTGATGCGTAGGTGAGATTGGTTCTTACTTAAGCCCGTAGCAGCCACGTAAAACTTGCAACAACAAAGTAGAGGACGTCTAACTTGTTTTTGCAGGGCATGTTGTGATGTGATATGGTCAAGACATGATGCTGAATTTTACTGTATGAGATGATCATGTTTTGTAACCGAGTTATCGGCAACCGGTAGGAGCCATATGGTTGTCGCTTTATTGTATGCAATGCAATCGCGATGTAATGCTTTACTTTATCACTAAATGGTAGCGACAGTCGTAGAAGCACAAGCTTGGCGAGACGACAACGATGCTACGATGAAAATCAAGGTGTCACGCCGGTGACGATGGTGATCACGACGGTGCTTCGGAGATGGAGATCACAAGCACAAGATGATGATGGCCATATCATATCACTTATATTGATTGCATGTGATGTTTATCTTTTATGCATCTTATCTTGCTTTGATTGACGGTAGCATTATAAGATGATCTCTCACTAATTATCAAGAAGTGTTCTCCCTGAGTATGCACCGTTGCGAAAGTTCTTCGTGCTGAGACACCACGTGATGATCGGGTGTGATAGGTTCTATGTTCAAATACAACGTGTGCAAAACAGTTGCACACGCGGAATACTCATGTTATACTTGACGAGCCAAGCATATACAGATATGGCCTCGGAACACGGAGATCGAAAGGTCGAGCGTGAATCATATAGTAGATATGATCAACATAATGATGTTCACCAATGAAACTACTCCATCTCACGTGATGATCAGACATGGTTTAGTTGATTTGGATCACGTAATCACTTAGAGGATTAGAGGGATGTCTATCTAAGTGGGAGTTCTTTAAGTAAATTAACTGAACTTAAATTTATCATGAAACTTAGTACCTGATAAGTATCTTGATCGTTTATGCTTGTTTGTAGATAGATGGCTCGTGCTGTTGTTCCATTGAATTTTAATGCGTTCCTTGAGAAAGCAAAGTTGAAAGATGATGGTAGCAATTACACGGACTGGGTCCGTAACTTGAGGATTATCCTCATTGCTGCACAGAAGAATTACGTCCTGGAAGCACCGCTGGGTGTCAGGCCTGCTGCAGGAGCAACGTCGGATGCTATGAACGTCTGGCAGAGCAAAGCTGATGACTACTCGATAGTTCAGTGTGCCATGCTTTATGGCTTAGAATCGGGACTTCAACGATGTTTTGAACGTCATGGAGCATATGAGATGTTCCAAGAGTTGAAGTTAATATTTCAAGCAAATGCCCGGATTGAGAGATATGAAGTCTCCAATAAGTTCTATAGCTGCAAGACGGAGGAGAACAGTTCTGTCAGTGAGCATATACTCAAAATGTCTGGGTATAATAATCACTTGATTCAATTGGGAGTTAATCTTCCAGATGATTGCGTCATTGACAGAATTCTTCAATCACTGCCACCAAGCTACAAGAGCTTTGTGATGAACTATAATATGAAAGGGATGAACAAGACTATTCCCGAGCTCTTCGCGATGCTAAAAGCTGCGGAGGTAGAAATCAAGAAGGAGCATCAAGTGTTGATGGTCAACAAGACCACTAGTTTCAAGAAAAAGGGCAAAGGGAAGAAGAAGGGGAACTTCAAAAAGAATGGCAAGCAAGTTGCTACTCAAGAGAAGAAACCCAAACCTGGACCTAAGCCTGAAACTGAGTGCTTCTATTGCAAGCAGACTGGTCACTAGAAGCGGAACTGCCCCAAGTATTTGGCGGATAAGAAGGATGGCAAGGTGAACAAAGGTATATGTGATATACATGTTATTGATGTGTACCTTACTAATGCTCGCAGTAGCACCTGGGTATTTGATACTGGTTCTGTTGCTAATATTTGCAACTCGAAACAGGGACTACGGATCAAGCGAAGATTGGTTAAGGATGAGGTGACGATGCGCGTGGGAAACGGTTCCAAAGTCGATGTGATCGCAGTCGGCACGCTACCTCTACATCTACCTTTGGGATTAATATTAGACCTAAATAATTGTTATTTGGTGCCAGCGTTAAGCATGAACATTATATCTGGATCTTGTTTGATGCGAGACGGTTATTCATTTAAATCAGAGAATAATGGTTGTTCTATTTATATGAGTAATATCTTTTATGGTCATGCACCCTTGAAGAGTGGTCTATTCTTGTTGAATCTCGATAGTAGTAACACACATATTCATAATGTTGAAACCAAAAGATGCAGAGTTGATAATGATAGTGCAACATATTTGTGGCACTGCCGTTTAGGTCATATCGGTGTAAAGCGCATGAAGAAACTCCATACTGATGGACTTTTGGAACCACTTGATTATGAATCACTTGGTACTTGCGAACCGTGCCTCATGGGCAAGATGACCAAAACACCGTTCTCCGGCACTATGGAGAGAGCAACAGATTTGTTGGAAATCATACATACAGATGTATGTGGTCCGATGAATATTGAGGCTCGTGGCGGATATCGTTATTTTCTCACCTTCACAGATGACTTAAGCAGATATGGGTATATCTACTTAATGAAACATAAGTCTGAAACGTTTGAAAAGTTCAAAGAATTTCAGAGTGAAGTTGAAAATCATCGTAACAAGAAAATAAAGTTTCTACGATCTGATCGTGGAGGAGAATATTTGAGTTACGAGTTTGGTGTACATTTGAAAAATTGTGGAATAGTTTCGCAACTCACGCCACCTGGAACACCACAGCGTAATGGTGTGTCCGAACGTCGTAATCGTACTTTACTAGATATGGTGCGATCTATGATGTCTTTTACTGACTTACCGCTATCGTTTTGGGGATACGCTATAGAGACTGCTGCATTCACGTTAAATAGGGCACCATCAAAATCTGTTGAGACGACGCCTTATGAACTGTGGTTTGGCAAGAAACCAAAGTTGTCGTTTCTAAAAGTTTGGGGCTGCGATGCTTATGTGAAAAAGCTTCAACCTGATAAGCTCGAACCCAAATCAAAGAAATTTGTCTTCATAGGACATCCAAAGGAAACTATTGGATACACCTTCTATCACAGATCCGAAGGCAAGACTTTTGTTGCTAAATTCGGAAACTTTCTGGAGAAGGAGTTTCTCTCGAAAGAAGTGAGTGGGAGGAAAGTAGAACTTGACGAGGTAACTGTACCTACTCCCTTATTGGAAAGTAGCACATCATAGAAAACTGTTTCTGCGACATCTACACCAGTTAGCGAGGAAGCTAATGATGATGATCATGAAACTTCAGAACAAGATACTACTGAACCTCGTAGATCAACCAGAGTAAGATCCGCACCAGAGTGGTACGGTAATCCTGTTCTGAAAGTCATGCTTCTAGATCATGATGAACCTACGAACTATGAAGAAGCGATGGTGAGCCCAGATTCCGCAAAGTGGCTTGAAGCCATGAAATCTGAGATGGGATCCATGTATGAGAACAAAGTATGGACTTTGGTTGACTTGCCCGATGATCGGCAAGCAATTAAGAATAAATGGATCTTCAAGAAGAATACTGACGCTGACGGTAATATTACTGTCTACAAAGCTCGACTTGTCGCAAAAGGTTTTCGGCAAGTTCAAGGAATTGACTACGATGAGATCTTCTCACCCATTAGCGATGCTTAAGTCTGTCCGAATCATGTTAGCAATTGCCGCATTTTATGATTATGAAATTTGGCAGATGGATGTCACAACTGCATTCCTGAATGGATTTCTGGAAGAAGAGTTGTATATGATGCAACCAGAAGGTTTTGTCGATCCAAAGGGAGCTAACAAAGTGTGCAAGCTCCAGCGATTCATTTATGGACTGGTGCAAGCCTCTCGGAGTTGGAATAAATGTTTTTATAGTGTGATCAAAGCATTTGGTTTTATACAGACTTTTGGAGAAGCCTGTATTTACAAGAAAGTGAGTGGGAGCTCTGTAGCATTTCTGATATTATATGTGGATGACATATTACTAATTGGAAATGATGTAGAATTTCTGGATAGCATAAATGGATACTTGAATAAAAGTTTTTCTATGAAAGACCTCGGTGAAGCTGCTTACATATTAGGCATTAAGATCTATAGAGATAGATCAAGACGCTTAATTGGACTTTCACAAACCACATACATTGACAAAATTTTGAAGAAGTTCAAAATGGATCAAGCAAAGAAAGGGTTCTTGCCTGTGTTACAAGGTGTGAAGTTGAGTAAGACTCAATGCCCGACCACTGCAGAAGATAGAGAGAATATGAAAGATGTTCCCTATGCATCAGCCATAGGATCTATCATGTATGCAATGCTGTGTACCAGACCTGATGTGTGCCTTGCTATAAGTCTAGCAGGGAGGTACCAAAGTAATCCAGGAGTGGATCACTGGACAACGGTCAAGAACATCCTGAAATACCTGAAAAGGACTAAGGATATGTTTCTCATATATGGAGGTGACAAAGAGCTCATCGTAAAAGGTTACGTTGATGCAAGCTTTGACACTGATCCGGACGATTCTAAATCGCAAACCGGATACGTGTTTACATTAAACGGTGGGGCTGTAAGTTGGTGCAGTTCTAAACAAAGCGTTATAGCGGGATCTACATGTGAAGCGGAGTACATAGCTACTTCAGAAGCAGCAAATGAAGGAGTCTGGATGAAGGAGTTCATATCCGATCTAGGTGTCATACCTAGTGCATCGGGTCCAATGAAAATCTTTTGTGACAATACTGGTGCAATTGCCTTGGCAAAGGAATCCAGATTTCACAAGAGAACCAAGCACATCAAGAGACGCTTCAATTCCATCCGGGATCTAGTCCAGGTGGGAGACATAGAGATTTGCAAGATACATACGGATCTGAATATTGCAGACCCGTTGACTAAGCCTCTTCCACGAGCAAAACATGATCAGCACCAAGGCTCCATGGGTGTTAGAATCATTACTGTGTAATCTAAATTATTGACTCTAGTGCAAGTGGGAGACTGAAGGAAATATGCCCTAGAGGCAATAATAAAGTTATTATTTATTTCCTTATAATCATGATAAATGTTTATTATTCATGCTAGAATTGTATTAACCGGAAACATAATACATGTGTGAATATATAGACAAACAAAGTGTCACTAGTATGCCTCTACTTGACTAGCTCGTTAATCAAAGATGGTTATGTTTCCTAACCATAAACAATGAGTTGTTATTTGATTAACGGGATCACATCATTAAGAGAATGATCTGATTGACATGACCCATTCCATTAGCTTAGCACCCGATCGTTTAGTATGTTGCTATTGCTTTCTTCATGACTTATACATGTTCCTATAACTATGAGATTATGCAACTCCCGTTTACCGGAGGAACACTTTGGGTACTACCAAACGTCACAACATAACTGGGTGATTATAAAGGAGTACTACAGGTGTCTCCAAAGGTACATGTTGGGTTGGCGTATTTCGAGATTAGGTTTTGTCACTCCGATTGTCGGAGAGGTATCTCTGGGCCCTCTCGGTAATGCACATCACTTAAGCCTTGCAAGCATTGCAACTAAATGAGTTAGTTGCGGGATGATGTATTACAGAACAAGTAAAGAGACTTGCCGGCAACGAGATTGAACTAGGTATTGGAATACCGACGATCGAATCTCGGGCAAGTAACATACCGATGACAAAGGGAACGACGTATGTTCTTATGCGGTCTAACCGATAAAGATCTTCGTAGAATATGTAGGAGCCAATATAGGCATCCAGGTCCCGCTATTGGTTATTGACCGGAGACGAGTCTCGGTCATGTCTACATTGTTCTCGAACCCGTAGGGTCCGCACGCTTAAGGTTACGATGACAGTTATATTATGAGTTTATGCATTTTGATGTACCGAAGGTTGTTCGGAGTCCCGGATGTGATCACGGACATGACGAGGAGTCTCGAAATGGTCGAGACATAAAGATTGATATATTGGAAGCCTATGTTTGGATATCGGAAGTGTTCCAGGTGAAATCGGGATTTTACCGGAGTACCGGGAGGTTACCGGAACCCCCTGGGAGCTAAATGGGCCATGATGGGCCTTAGTGGAAAAGAGGAGAGGCAGCCCTACATGGGCCGTGCGCTCCTCCCCTCCCTTGGTCCGAATTGGACAAGGAGAGGGGGCCGGCCCCTCTCTCTCTTTTCCCCCTTCCACAAGTCCTATTCCAACTAGGATTGGGGGGGAATCCTACTCCCACAGGGAGTAGGACTCTCCTGGCGCGCCCTATGTGGCCAGCCAGCGTCCCCCCTTTGGTCCTTTATATACTGAGGCAGAAGCACCCTAGAGACACACAAGTTGATCCACGTGATCTTTTCCTTAGCCGTGTGCGGCGCCCCCAGCCACCATAGTCCTCGATATTATTGTAGCGGAGTTTAGGCGAAGCCCTGCTGCAGTAGTACATCAAGATCGTCACCACGCCGTCGTGCTGACGGAACTCTTCCCCGACACTTTGCTGGATCGGAGTCCGGGGATCGTCATTGAGCTGAACGTGTGCTAAAACTCAGAGGTGTCGTAGTTTCGGTGCTTGATCGGTCGGGCCGTGAAGACGTACGACTACATCAACCAAACGCTTTCGTTGTCGATCTACTAGGTATGTAGATCACACTCCCCCTCTCGTTGCTATGCATCACATGATCTTGCGTGTGCGTAGGAAATTTTTTGAAATTACTACGTTCCCCAACAAAATGTTTATTATTCATGCTAGAATTGTATTCACCGGAAACTTAGTACATGTGTGAATACATAGACAAACAGAGTGTCACTAGTATGCCTCTACTTGACTAGCTCGTTGAATCAATGATGGTTATGTTTCCTAACCATAGACATGAGTTGTCATTTGATTAACGGGATCACATCATTAGAGAATGATGTGATTGACTTGACCCATCCGTTAGCTTAGCACGATGATCGTTTAGTTTGTTGTTATTGCTTTCTCCATAACTTATACATGTTCCTATGACTATGAGATCATGCAAATCCCGAATACCGGAGGAACACTTAGTGTGCTATTAGACGTCACAACGTAACTGGGTGACTATAAAGATGCTCTATAGGTGTCTCCAATGGTGTTTGTTGAGTTGACATTGATCGAGATTAGGATTTGTCACTCTGAGTATCGGAGAGGTATGTCTGGGCCCTCTCGGTAATGCACATCACTATAAACCTTGCAAGCAATGTGCTAATGAGTTAGTTACGGGATGATGCATTACGGAACGAGTAAAGAGACTTGCCGGTAACAAGATTGAACTAGGTATTGAGATACTGTCGATCGAATCTCGGGCAAGTAACATACCGATGACAAAGGGAACAACGTATATCGTTATGCGGTTTGACCGATAAAGATCTTCGTAGAATATGTGGGAGCCAATATGAACATCCAGGTTCCACTATTGGTTATTGACCGGAGACGTGTCTCGGTCATGTCTACATAGTTCTCGAACCCGTAGGGTCCGCACGCTTAACATTCGGTGACGATCGGTATTATGAGTTTATGTGTTTTGATGTATCGAAGGTAGTTCAGAGTCCCGGATATGATCACGGACATGACGAGGAGTCTCGAAATGGCCGAGACATAAAGATTGATATATTGGATGACTATATTCGGACACCAAATGAGTTCCGGGGGTCACCGGATAATTATCGGAGTGCCGGGGGGTTATCGGAACCCCCGGGGGGACTAATGGGCCAACATGGGCCTTAGTGGAGAGAGAGAGGGCCGGCCAAGGCAGGGTCGCACGCCCCTCCCCCTCTAGTCCGAATTGGACTAGGGAAGGGGGGGGGGCGACGCCCCCCTTTCCTTCTCTTCTCTCCCTCTCCTTCCCTTCCCCTTCCTCCTCCTAGTTGGACTAGGAAAGGGGGAGTCCTACTCCTACTAGGAGGAGGACTCCTCCCCTCCTTGGCGCGCCTCTAAGGGCCGGCCGACCTCCCCCCTTTCTCCTTTATATACGGGGGCAGGGGGCACCCTAGAACACACAAGTCGATCATTGTTCCCTTAGCCGTGTGCGGTGCCCCCTCCACCATAATCCACTTCGGTCATATCATCGTAGTGCTTAGGCGAAGCCCTGCGACGGTAGCACCATCATCACCGTCATCACGCCGTCGTGCTGACAAAGTTCTCCCTCGACACTCAGCTGGATCGAGAGTTCGTGGGACGTCACCGAGCCGAACGTGTGCAGATCGCGGAGGTGCCATACTTTCGGTACTAGGATCGGTCGGATCGTGAAGACGTACGACTACATCAACCGCATTGTCATAACACTTCTACTTACGGTCTACGAGGGTACGTGGACAACACTCTTCCCCTCTTGTTGTATGCATCACCATGATAGATCTTGCGTGTGCATAGGAATTTTTTTAAAATTACTATGTTCCCTAACACTGGGTCCCTGCCTGGCGTCGCACCATCGAGGTTGAAAAGAAAGCAACTCCATGGTTCAATTTCAACAATAATTCTAGTGGAACCGACCAAAACCAATCTCTCCAATGGAGCTCCCCTGGCAGGTAGAGACAGAGACGGGAGGTAAAAGGACTGCTGCTCCAGGGGAGTCGTCTCGATGAACAAAATGGGTGCCGGGTAAGACACAGAGATCGGCTCCCAACCATCGGGGAGAAATTGATATTCTTTTTTCTGGCGGAGTTGGTGGTCGATCGGTTTATTTTCTTTCGGGGCACAGAAGGGCCCGTGGCTTTTTACGGCTGGAAATGGAGAGACAGTTGTTCGTTCGGTATATGCTCGTTGTCGCTGGTAATGGAACGCACCGAGGTGACGGTGTGGCATGCGTTATGTATGTGCAGAATTGCTGATCTGAGTGGCCCGGTGACATGGAGGTTGCATGTTGAGAGAGTGTTGAGGTAGCATGCTGATGTGGACAGTGCACATGTAGAGGGAATTGCTATAGTGGGAGCAACTTCTTAAAAATGATAGATTAAAATTCAAAAATACCTTTCTATAATTTTATTTACTTCATTTTATTTTTTATTTTTATTTATCTATCTACCACTACGAGATTTGATCCTTATAATTAACCGCCAATGGATTGACAACCCCTTGTTTGTGTTGGGTGCAAGTATTTGTTATTTTGTGTGTAGATACTGCTAACGAGGTGTTGCTTGGTTCTCCTACTGGATTGATAACCTTGGTTCTTAACTGAGAAAAATACTTATCTCTATTGTACTGCATCATCCTCTCCTTTTCAGGGAAATCCCAACGCAGCTCAAAAGTAGCAAGCAGCATCCGACATTGACTCAAGTCGCACCACCGAGACTCCTCGAGCAACAAAATGATGCCTTGAAGAAGGGAACAATGCCATGACGCTGGTGCCGCCTGGTCCGGAGACTAGACCAAGGGTTTTCCACGAGCTCGAGGAAGGGAGTCAAATTAGAGCCAAAATAACGCATCCAAGGAGGAAACGACGCTCGCGGAAGTCGCCATTGTCAGCCTCATCTCGAAACAGGGATTTCTCCCAACCCAAATCACATAACCCAACACGCACCGGAGCCGCTCAAGCAGGCATGCCACCGCAAATCATAGAACCCAACGCGCAACGGAGCCGCTCAAGCAGGCAGACCACCGCATCGAGAAGAGCCGCATCTCGCATCACAGTAGTCTCCACCACTAAGTCGTCCAGATCCGCCAGGATCGAGCTCACCACCTCCACATCATCCGAGGGACAACAGCAATGCACCATGGCTGATCTGGGCGGAGCCTGAATCTGTCCATGCCGGACATCGTGGCGTTTAGGCCCTGTCGTCCATGCTGGCCCACATCCACCTCCAACCACCCTCGTCGCCTCGTCATCCAGACCCAGGAGACCGCACAGGAAGATGCAGGCGCCACCAGCGAAGCACAACGCTCCCTCGGGCAAGGGGGGCATAGACGTGCATGTGTCCGTGAGCGCGGGATGCCAGATCCAGGAGCCTAGACCTGGCCCGCTCCACACCACCGAGCACCACCCAAGGGCCGCCTTGCTACTATAAGGGACGACACCCGACGAGTAGCATGAGTCTCCTAACGCTAGACCGCCGCGCTCCACCGGGACTGCCGTCCGCCGCGAGCTCTGCCCAAGGACATCCATCAACCTAAAGGAAAATGCCCCGCCACCACCCTCCGAGGGCACGCATGGCTTCGCTGGCATCGGTGGCAGCACAACGGGAGAGGAGGGTGGGGCTAGTCCACGGCGGCACGACACCAGAAATTGGTTGTCATATTTTTTGTGATATTTGATTATTTGTAACATTTATAGTTGGATGAACAATATGACAACTAAAATTGAAAATACATATGATCTATTGTATTTAATTATAGAAACGAGGGTTTTCTCATGCATGTTTGCGTTCAAGTGGGATTTTTTATGCATATTTGCGTGATGAGGTGGTATGTGTACATGTTGAAAGAAATATGTTAATCGAATATCCAATTCGGAGCTGGAGCTCATCTACACCATATGAAAAGTAAAATCAAAATAAATTCAAAAAATTTTGATTTTTTTGTTGTGTAAGATGCTTGAGTGTGTCATGTCCGTGCTAAGTTCCAAAGCATTCGGACATCTTAGTAGCTCTCGAAAAAAAATCAGATCCAAACAGTACAAAACAGTAAACTTTTCAGAGACCCAAAATTTATCTTTTTTGCTGAGAGCCACCGAGATATCCAAATGCTCTGAAATTTGGCACAAACATCAAGCACTCGAGCATCTTTCACCATAAAAATCATTTTTTTATTTTTTCTAGTAATTTAAACGAATTTGTTGTTCACTCCCGGGCTCATGAGCCAAAACGCCTCGTCCCATGTTAATGATATATTACTGAGGTGAGCCTTTTCTCATACATGTTGGCACGTTGGGGTGGAAGTTTCATGCATATTTGCATGATATAATGGCATATATGCAACTTTAAAAAAGGCATATATGTATATTTAGAGAAATATGTTGATGAGACTAGCTATTTATTTATAGAAGATTTTGTACATTTTGTGTAGACATTTCGCCATTGGACCAGGTATTGTTGCGCCATTGGACCACGCGATATGGCGATAGTTGGCTCAACATTTCGCCAAGAGGCTCCCATGCTGCCATGCACGTGCAAGGCATCTCCGCTTCACTTCACCCCAAGCGCGCTGGATCGTGCCTTTGGCCTACACTTGTCTTAATCTTAGCATGGGTGCCAAATTGACGTGCTCTATCTTCATGCTTTTTCTTTCGATGAAAGGAGCTCAATCTTCACCTTCATCTTCATGTTACAAGATCAGATCAGCCTCGTTTTCACGTGCGTCCACACAAATTTGCCTCCAGCTGGCTCACAATCACCGGCAAAAGCTTATGTATATTTGCTTTCACCTAATACGCCGGGCCCACCATCCGACAGCGGCCACCTGGCCCATTTCTCCTTCACCACCTGTCCTTTCTCCCTGCTGGGCCTCGTCCAAGACGTCGCCGTCTCGATCGGGCTCTCAGACACCGCCCACCCCGAGATGGGGTCAACCACGGGACGCGTGGCCGCTTGTGCTCCGTCCGATTTTGGCCCGACGTTCGCGGGGAGCGCCGTGTGGCTCTACCTACTCCGCCCCCGACGGCAAGGCCGGATGTTTCCAGACGCTTCCATGGCAGAGGGCGCTTAAGATATTTTACTAGCGGGATTAGCATATATTCTAACTCTACGGTCTCTTGCGTGAGTGGGTGCGCTATGTGTCATTGTTTTCCCTCCTTAAAATAATAAGCATGATTGGTGCTGCAGCTTTGTCTACTAGTAACCGAGTGGCCAGGACAAAAATGGAACAATCTAGATGCTGCCCAGTGTTCTACTACTACCAGTAGGAGTAGTCCAGTACCGGCACTTCGCCGTATACACTTGGCATGGAGGACCGAGTTGAATTTGAACTTAAACCACGCAAATATTTTGACACGAAGGGAGTGTATACCTAGGAGTAGGAATACCTTCTGTTGATCTAAAAAGAAATCGTGTTCATGGCATGGTCCTGGATCTTCTTGCACATGATCAAGCAAACACACGCTTCAATCCAACTGTTCTTTCTGGTCCTGCCCCATTGCTAGCTAGAGTAGTATACATGTCGACATGTCCCAACATTTTTCTTCATCGTGATATTTCCGCTGACCGCCGGTAACAACTCTTCTTGCACCCATGACTAGAAACATACACGCACGCGATCATTGCTCGACTAGTCCCTGTCATCTCCATGGCTCCATTGCATATTTGTACGTGTTACATCAACCACCAAGAAAAGCAGGGGCATGCATAAACGGCCGATGCTTTTTTATATAGTTAAAAAACAGGCACCATCGCCATGGCTCGAAGAGGACCTAATCGCACAGATCTGCCAAACATGTGGGGCCTGCCACGATGGTGGACGAGCCGATTAAACTATGGTAATGGAACCATCGCGCACCACCGTCCAGCGACGCCATCACTCATCCCCAGCCGTCCAGCTTGCCGACCGGTGACCTCATCTGCCGGGTAAAAGCAGCTCACGCATCTCGCCGCGGCCGTCCGATGGACGCGCTCGTCGATCTGACGGACGGTGTCACGGCGGACTAATCAGCCATCTCTTGGTTGTCGCGTCATTAGCAATGATTCTCGTTAGTGCTGTTCTTTTGCTGGTAGGCACTTGAGAAACTCTGAAATTACATGAGTTTTGTATATGCTAGTCAAATAAAAGCTGCCTTTTCACAAAAAAATAAATAAATAAAAGCTGCCTAGGGCTAGGCTAGGGCTAGTAGTGTCGTCGTATTATATTGTGAAGTGTGTCATGGCGTATTTCTTTCTGAGTAACTATTAGGTATAACACGTGACAGAAGTAAACTCTATGGCAATTACACTAAAAAATAGTGACAAACATAGAAATGAAACAACACCTAAGATGCTAGTCTGTTGTTAACTCGTTCGTAATTATCTTTTATGAGACTATCAGTACTTCATAATATTGTACGCCCTCTACAAAATGTCACTAGATCACATGTAGTTCAGGCAATCTCTCTAATGCTAGGATCTC